>NC_137160.1:58952659-59270337 GCF_951394435.1 Stenella coeruleoalba | reverse complement strand
AAAGTAGCCAAATGTCCTTAAAAGAAGAAAGCAAATCCCACATATACTCCCTCTTCTCTCAAGGAGTCAAACCCTTGGCAACACCACTAATTATAGGGAGTTAGTAATAAGACATACGTCCAACTATGGTAAGAGACCAGACTACCACATCTCCGTGACTGCACACAGACCATAGAGGCCACTTTATTCCTGGAAAAGACTCCAAGTCTCAAAGTCAGACTCGTTAAGGAAGATAGGAACCTAAATGCCCCCTGATAGAACAAGTGCAGCTTCCTTGCAAGAAAAAGAAACTCGCCCCAATGACCACCGGCTCAGGTTTGAATCAATTGGGTCTGTTCAACTGTGTCCTGACCAAGAATCAACAGGTCACCAGCCCAAGGCCTGGATCTCCTAGTGGGATCAAGGCAATATTCTTTTACTTTGGGGTCTGGTAAAATTTCCAACATTCTAGAAAGGTGCAAAATGTCAGTTATTGAACTGATAGAGTTATTGAAATCCTAGGACAGTGTAAAGCATGTGACATCGGTGACGTGCAATGAAAAGAGTGAGGATCAAAAAGGGAAGCAGATGAAAGCCATGGCATCAGTATCTTTGTAACCTGTTTTGGTGTAAGGGCATTAATCAGTCTTGTGGCTTTTATATTTTGTGTGTGACCATTTTGCATTTAAAGAGTCAGCATATCGAAGGGAATTAATATGTTAGACTTGGGATGCCTAAAAGTGCTGGGGTAACTTTGTAATATAGGGTTTTTATTGATTGGGAACATTTATTTTGTTGAATCTATAATATTTATTAGTTGTAAGTAATTGTAAATATTTAGGGCAAAGTTGATTGTCTAATATCTAAAAAATGTTAATTGTTTAATAAATTCCTAAGATTAATAACTGGGACGTTGCTTAAATTACAGTTAGTAGTGACTATTCCTCTCCATGCACAGATGCCCCTCTGACACTAAGAAATCCATCAGCACTGAAAGTGGAAAGCCAGTGCTTTTCTAATACATAGTGAGATACTCAGAAATATGATAAAAATAAATGTTCATCTTTGCACCAGCTACAATTATCACATGAACCATCTGTGGTCTGCATGCCGTACTTCGGGAAATAACCCCTGAGCAGGAACCTAGGGGGTAATAAAGAGCATTGATCTACACCTTAAATTTCTAGGCTACAAGTACCTCTTTCTGGAAGCTCCTATTAGGTACCAGAATTGGAACCTAAGTCAGAGATACAGAATTATCCTTGAAACCTACTAGCTTAAAGTAACAAATATGTATTATCTCACAGTTTCCGAGGGTCAGGAATCTGGGAGCAGCTTAGGTGGGTGGTTCTGAAAAGGTCAGATTTCCTGATTAAAAAACTGGGGGAACAGGGTGTCAAATACAGAGGCGGTGAAAAGGATCTCCCCAGGAGAGAGAAAGCAAACCCACCTGTTCATCCCTGATACCATCCTAAGCCTGGGACTTCAGAGATGGTTCCTGCCCCCAGAACCTGTCTCTTGAAGGCTTGTTTCTTTGAATTTGGTGAAACGGAGGTGAGAATGGGTGTGGAGATAAATGCATTTATAGGTATGAGGTGGATCATTTATTTTTCCTGCGAAGGAGGAAATAAAGCCATTGTTGCAGTGTACATAGTTCGAGTGTAGACAGTCCTGGATTATTTGATGGGAAGTTGGAAAGGAAAGATGGACACCATAAATATACTGCGGCAATAATATGAACCATTTGCATATTTTTTTTTTCTAGCAGCTCTCAGCAGCTTGGGTATATTAAAGAAAGCAGATGGTTAGGTTTCTTTCTTTGTTTATATTTAAAGTGTGTTTCTTATAGGCAGTATGTAATTTGGTCTTGCTTTTTTAATCCAATCTGATAAGCTTGGACTTTTAATTGGGGCATTCAGCCCAGTTACATTTTAATGTGATTACTGATGTAGTCAAGTTTAAATCTACCATCTTGCTCTTTGTTTTCTATTTTTCCCATCTGTCCTTTGTTCCATTTTTTCTCTTTTCCTGCCTTCTATTGGATGAATCAAGTCCTTTTTATGATTCCATTTTTATCTCCTTTCTTGTAGCCGTAACTCTTTGTTGTGGCATTTTGGTGGTTGCCGTGGGGGTTAGAATTTAATCTTTAAATTATCACTGTTTACCTCCAAGTGATATCCTACCACTTCTGCACCAGAAGAATCTTACAGCAGGATACTTCTGTTCATCCCCTCTCTCTTCATGCTATTGTTGTGATACTTTTTCCTTCTACCTATGTTATAAACTACACACTACATTGTTATTACGTTTTAAAGTTAAACAGTCAATTATTTTTTAAGGATATTTAAATAACAATAAGAAAAGCCTTTTATATTTATCCAGGTACTCACTCTTTTCAGTGCTCTCCATTCCTTTGTATAGATGCAGACTTCCACCTGAGAAATAGCCTTCATTTCTTATATGCATAGATCTTCTGGTGATGAATTTTTCAACTTCTGTATATCAAAAAGTGTCTCTATTTTACCTCTGTTTTGGTAAATATTCTTGCTGGGTACAGAATTTCAGGTTGACAGTTTTTATTTCATTCAATACTTTACATTATTGCTCCACTATCTTCTGGCTTGCATTGTGTCCAAAAAGAAGTCTGCTGTAATTTTTATCTTTCCAGGGATGCAAGGATTCTTCAACATATGCAAATTAATCAATGTGATACACCATATTAACAAATTGAAGAAGAAAAACCATATGATCATCTCAATAGATGCAGAGAAAGCTTTTGACAAAATTCAACACCCATTTATGATAAAAACTCTGCAGAAAGTGGGCATAGAGGGAACCTACCTCAACATAAGAAAGGCCATGTACGACAAACCCACAGCAAACATCATTCTCAATGGTGAAAAACTGAAACCATTTCCTCTAAGATCAAGAACAAGACAAGGATGTCCACTCTCGCCACTATTATTCAACATAGGTTTGGAAGTCCTAGCCATGGCAATCAGAGAAGAAAAAGAAATAAAAGGAATACAAATTGGAAAAGGAGAAGTAAAACTGTCACTGTTTGCAGATGACATGATACTATACATAGAGAATCCTAAAGATGCTACCAGAAAACTACTGGAGCTAATCAGTGAATTTGGTAAAGTTGCAGGATACAAAATTAATGCACAGAACTCTCTTGCATTCCTATACACTAATGATGAAAAATCTGAAAGAGAAATTAAGGAGACACTCCCATTTACCACTGTAACAAAAAGAATAAAATACCTAGGAATAAACCTACCTAGGGAGACAAAAGACCTGTATGCAGAAAACTATAAGACACTGATGAAAAAATTAAAGATGATACAAACAGATGGAGAGATACACCATGTTCTTGGATTGGAAGAATTAACAATGTGAAAATGACTACACTACCCAAAGCAATCTACAGATTCAATGCAATCCCTATCAAACCACCAATGGCATTTTTTACAGAACTAGAACAAAAAATCTTAAAATTTGTATGGAGACACAGAAGACCCCAAATAGCCAAAGCAGTCTTGAGGGACAAAAAAGGAGCTGGAGGAATCAGACTCCCTGACTTCAGACTATACTATAAAGCTACACTAATCAAGACAGTATGGTACTGGCACAAAAACAGAAATATAGATCAATGGAACAGGATAGAAAGCACAGAGATAAACCCATGCACCTATGGTCAACTAATCTATGCCAAAGGAGGCAAGGATATACAATGGAGAAAACACAGTCTCTTCAATATGTGGTTCTGGGAAAACTGGACAGATACCTGTAAAAGAATGAAATTAGAATACTCCCTAACACCATACACAAAAATAAACTCAAAATGGATTCTCCTGTAAGACTGGACACTATAAAATATAAGACCGGACACTATAAAACTCTTAGAGGAAGAACATTCTTTGACATAAATCACAGCAAGATCTTTTTTGATCCACCTCCTAGAGTAATGAAAATAAAAACAAAAATAAACAAATGGGACCTAATGAAACTTCAAAGCTTTTGCACAGCAAAGGAAACCATAAATATGACGAAAAGACAACCCTCAGAATGGGAGAAAATATTTGCAAACGAATCAACGGACAAAGGATTAATCTCCAAAATATATAAACAGCTCATGCAGCTCAATATTGAAGAAACAAACAACCCAATCCAAAAATGGGCAGAAGACCTAAATAGACATCTCTCCAAAGAAGACATACACATGGCCAAGAAGCACATGAAAAGCTGCTCAACATCACTACTTATTAGAGAAATGCAAATCAAAACTACAATGAGGTATCACCTCACACTAGTTAAAATGGGCATCATCAGAAAATCTACAAACAACAAATGCTGGAGAGGGTGTGGAGAAAACGGAACCCTCTTGCACTGTTGGTGGGAATGTAAATTGACACAGCCACTATGGAGAACAGTATGGAGGTTCCTTAAAAAACTAAAAATAGAATTACCATATGACCCAGCAATCCCACTACTGGGCACATACCCAGAGAAAACCATAATTCAACAAGGGTCATGCACCCCAATGTTCATTGCAGCACTATTTACAATAGCCAGGTCATGCAAGCAACCTAAATGTCCATCGACAGACTAATGGATAAAGAAGATGTGGTATATATATACAATGGAATATTACTGAGCCACAAAAAGGAACGAAATTGGGTCATTTGTAGAGACGTGGATGGATCTAGAGACTGTCATATAGAGTGAAGTAAGTCAGAAAGAGAAAAACAAATATCATATATTAACGCATATATGTGGAACCTAGAGAAAAGGTACAGATGAACCAGTTTGCAGGGCAGAAACAGAGACACAGATATAGAGAACAAACGTATGGACACCAAGGGGGGAAGTGGCGGGGTGGGGTGGTGGTATGATGAATTGGGAGTTTGGGATTGACATATATACACTAATATGTATAAAATGGATAACTAATAAGAACCTGCTGTATCAAAAAGTAAATAAAATTCTAAAATTCAAAAAAAAAGAAAAAATGGTCATATGTGATATGTAAACAAACAAAAAAGATTTTCTCTTTGTCACTGGCTTTAAACATTTTGATTATGATGTACATTGGTGTAGCTTTCTTCATGTTTCTGGTGTTTGAAGTTTATTAGTCTTCTTGAATCTGTGGGTTTACAATTTCCATCAAGTTTGGAAAATTTTGCCATTACTTCTGCCTCCTTTTTTCCCCCACTTTGGGGCGACATCAGCAGTTCACTGATACTTTGATCATTTTTGTTCAGTCTTTTCTCTCTGTGTGTTTTATTTTGAATGATTTCTACTGATGTCTTACGTTCACTATTTTTTTCTTCTGCAGTCGAATTTGCTGTGAACCCCCTTTAGAACATTTTTTAAAATCTCAGGCTTTGTAGTTTTCATCTCTTGAAGTTCTACTTGGATTTTAAAAAATATCTTCCATATTTTTGCTTAAATAAGCTAAATCTTTTCTCTGGCTTCTTGGTCATCTGGAATAATGTTATAAAATAACTGTTTTAATGTATTTGTCTACTAATTCTATCATCCATATTATATCTGGGTTAGTTTCACTTGATTGTTTTTTCTCCTCTTTTCTTGTGTGTCGTATTTCTCTGCTTCTTTGTGTGCCTGGTAATTTTGGATTGCATGCCAGACACTGTCAAATTTACTTTCTTGGGTGCGGGATATTTTTGTATCCCTATATTCTTGAGTTTTGTTCTGTGGTGCAGTTAAGCTACTTGGAAACAGTTTGATCCTTTTGGTTATTGCTTCGCTAGGCAGGACTACAGCTGTGTTTAGTCTAGAGCTAATTTCCCCACTTGCTGAGGCCAAAGCTTTCTGGGTTCTCTATCCAATGGGAATAGGAGCTATACGGCTCCGTGTGAACTCTGAGTATTCTTCCTTCCAATCTTTTTGAGTCGTTCTTTCTTTGGCCTCAAGTCCTTTCCATGTTTATCCTGATCAGTACTTAACTGAAGACTTGATTGGGACAGTGCAGATGTTCAGAATTCCTTCTCTATGCATCATCTCATCTCTGCTGCTCTGCCCTGCAAACTCTAACCACCCTGGCTTTTTTGAACTCTCACTTCAAATAAGGGAATTCTCCTTTCAAATAAGGGAGACCACTGGGTTACAGCTGGATTCCCCCTTCCTGTACCCATTATCTGAAAATTCTTTCAAGGCTGTTAGCTGGGGGATCCTAGGGTTCATCTAACTTGTTTCCTGTTCCCTTCATTATTTGATGTCCAGTGTCTTGAGAACCACCTTAAAAAATATTTTTTCCCCCAATTTTTTATTTGTTTCAATTAGGAGGGTAAATCTGGTCTTTGCTACTCTAACTTGTCTGGGATTGTAAGTCCTGGATGGAGTTCTTTAAATCTGACCATTTGTAGGATAGATATGATGGAACTATAAGGAGTCAAGAGCACTGAGGGTGCTGGTAAATCTGGATGAAGTGATGCATCACAGGGCTTAGGTTGTTCTGGGAAAGGAGGTAAGAAGGGGCGGCTCGCCCAGAGAATGGTCTGGAGGGCTTCATAAATTCAAAGAACAAGGATGGCAGGGATATGGCAAAGAGGAAGCTAGCAGCTGAAGAGGCTGGGGTCAGAATTTGGCAAGTTGAAGATTTCAGAGGTGAGGCCATTCCAGGTGACCAGCTGCAGGCTGTGGCCATCCATCAGCTTGAGTGGAGTATGAAGGGCAGCTGTTGAAACTGAGGAAGCATCTACTTGGGGGAGGTCCAGAGGGGCCATTTCCTCGGGAGGTGGGGGGAAGAGAGCCTCATGGTAGTCAAGGCTATGGGGTAAGTTCCTTTACATATCAATAAAGGTTCCTTAGAGCACAGTAAAAGTGACTAGAGGTAATGTCAGCAGAAGAAGCTGGTAGGAAAAAAGTACAGCAGGACGGAATGGACAGCACATGACAGGAGTGACCTTGACAGACAGGCTTAGCATCCAGGGATAAGATTTACTGTGTCCAGCTGACCAGCCCACAGAAGAAGAGGTCCAGCTGGGGTGGGGGTCCGGGGTGGGATGGCAGGTGACAGCCGGCCTCCAGATGGCCTCAAGGATTCTCACATCTTGGGATTTGTGCCCCAGTGTATCCCCTCCCGCACGGAATAGGGCAGACTTCTGTGACCAATAGGATATGGTGGAAATGACAGGGCATGACTTCCAAGGCCAGGTCATAAAAGACCTCTGCCTTGCTTCCTGGGTCACTGGGAGAAGCCGCCATCATGCTGCAAGGACACTTGGGCAGCTTGTGAAGAAGCCCATGCGGAGAGGACTGAGGCCTCCTGCCAACGACCAGCCCCGACTTGCCGGGTGTGTGTGAGCCACCTTGGAAGTGGATCTCCCTGCTCCTGCCAAGCTCTCAGATGACCACAGCCCTGACCCAACACTTGGACAGTCTCTGCATGAGTGACCTTAGAGGCAGAACCATCCAGCAAAGCCACTCCTGAATTTCTGACCCATGGAAACTGCAAGAGATAATCAATGTTTATTGGTTATTTAGTATTTGAATTTTGGGGCAATTGTTATTCAGCAGTAGGTAACTGATGCTGATTTTGGTACCCAGAACTGGGATGTCTTAACAAAACCTAAACATATAGGCATGAGTTTGTATCCACACCGTGAGCAGCTGGTGGACAGCTCATGCTCAGTGCCGGTCACTGCTGGGTCGCCTGGTTGGCTTGGGGTAGCAGCTGGGCCTTCTGAGAGCACTGGGCACAGGATGACCCCTGGGGCCCACCTACCTGAAAACACACAGAGAATGGAATCTGGGAAATGCAGTCCAGTGAGGCCAAGTTGACACATTACAGACACCACAGCACCTGAACTGAAAGCTGTCACAAGGCTGTCCTTGAGCACGACCGTGTCAGGAAGTCAGGGGGGCTTTCACACCTGGCTTTCACAGCCATCACAGGACACAACAGTGAGGGGAACCCTGGGCACAGAGAGAAGACAGAGAAGGAACACATAGCTGAGAGGTCGGCCTCTTTTGTTTGCAAAGGGCAGAGACCTTTGCTGTGTCTGGAAGGTGATGGAATCCCGACCTGCAGGAAGGCCTCATGGGAGACGAGAAACAGCCACCAGATGTTCCTGCTCTCCTATCACTATTTCTGCTAAGAGCTGAAACCGAAGGAAAGGAAGGTAAAAATCCTAGAGATTCACAAGTCTGGAGGAAACCACTGCTCCCACGTGAGATGGGGTTTGATCCTGTAGGGGTGGATGTGAGCTGCATCTGCACACTCAGTCTCAGGTGGCTTCAGGCCCTGCTGAACCGGCTTTTTCTTTCACCCGAGGAGTGAAGACCACCATGACTTTGTCCAAGAGGACCGAGGGTGCCACTTCCCTCACGGCCCTGCCTGTACACAAAGCGTGCGGCCGGCCACAGGCATCCGTCCCCATTCCTGTACCCCGGAGAGGTAGACAGCAAGCGCTTCTTATCTTTTAGGAGCTCGTCCAGGAGAGTGGGGTGGGGATGCTGAGACGCCACTGTCCACGGCGACCTGGGCAGTGAGGGGCTTGGTCTAGACTCACTGGGCTGCGGCCAGCTCCTCCCGAGCGCGTGGATCGTGTAGTCAGAGTGCAGCAGAGCAGGGAAGGCCTTGGATGCAGGGTCAGCCTCGGTCCCCTTGATGGACAACCTTTGATCTTGTCGTTCTTAGTCGCTGAGATCCCCGGAGCGGGTGATGGGCTGTCTCCTGTCTCAGGACGAGGGGCACTTCCTATCCCGAGTGTCATAAGAAGGCTGTGGTGCTGGGGCCACTGCCCCTACCTCCCCCCAGGCCCTGGAGGCACCTGACACTGACGAGCCTGGGTGACGTGGACAGGTTATTTAATCTTTTGTCTCCAGCTGTCCGATGGCTCGATGGCTCCATACTGTCCCCGATCACACTGTTGGGTTGGGGAGGAGACTCTGCTGCCACTTGGGAAAGCGCCTGCAGTTTCCAGCACAGAATGGGCGTTCACCAAAGGTCCGTCCCCACCATCTACCGGCCATCACTTCACACAGCCTGGCGCTCAGTTTAAACTCAGTGTTCGTCCTCAGCCCGGCTTCCTCCTTCTTCAGAGGCCAGGAAAGCCCTCGGGCTGCGGTCTTTCCCTCCTACAGGAAACGTCTTGTCCAGCTTGGTGTCCTGCTCAGATGCACCCTGATTGTGGGACCCTCTAAAGAGCGTTCTCTCAGCAAGTTTCAGGTTTGAATGAGGCTTGGAGAGGACAGACACGACCCCCAGGCCACCGAGATCAAACAGAGAAAGGCACAGGCTGCTCCTGGTCAGAAAGTCGCCGCCCTGGCGTCTGGCCCAGAGCTCCCTGGAACGGCCTGCCCGCCGGTCAGAGGTCACCGGCTGTAGCTTCTGGGGCTTGTGCACCCGGGGAGGCTCCCGGGATGGGCCTCGATCTCTCACTGACCAAAGTTCTCTCTCCAGAGTCCCAACTCTACCTGCTCCAGGCCAGCAGACCCGGGCACGATCTCTCTGCCAGAGGCCCAGAGTGACCGGAGCTGCCCCCGCCGGGGCGCCAGGACAGTAGGCAGACACCACACTGGTCACGGGTCTTTATTTATTGAGTTGAGAATTCACACAAGGTAGCATCATACAGTAGTAAGTCATTTCCAGGGCTGGATAAAAATGATTGTCACTCACCGTGCTTCACGAAAATTTCTTTTAATGAATAAATAATTTGATGAAATCAAAAATATTTACAATATAAACACATGGCAAAGCTTCAGGTCTGTGAGTCTGATCATCGATCTCCGCCTCTCTGAACTGAACGCCTCCCAAGCTTTTCCCTTGGGAACAATACAAATCTGATAGAAACAACAGCTCGTACATCTCTTTGTTCGTTATATGTTTATCTGTTAGTCTTGGAAAGCTACATATATTATGCGACATGTTAAAATACAGATTTTAACTAAAATAATATATTATCATAATGCCAGGTAGCATTCTCCACAGAACAAAAATGTACACTCAGTTGTAACAATAACAAAGGTTCACGGGCCACAAAAGAATACCCCAAAGGTACAAATTCCTTCATAAGAATATAATTGTGCTCTTGAGTTTACCAGCTGTCCATGCTGCTCTACGGAGCTGGTGCCTAGGAGGACGGGGCTGGACCACTGGGTGCTGACGGTAGTCTTCCGTCAGGCAGCAGCAGTACTGGGAATTGGGCAGGGCAAGCAGTTTTATAAACACTTTCTTGGGCTCTTCAAGAGAGCCAGTTAGGCAAAGCAAAATAAGCATATGGAGAAGTCTTCATCTCATCGGCACAAACACCATGGCACGTCCTGGCTTTGCAGGATGAAAGGTTTGTGTGCAGGGCTGTGTACGCCGTCAGCCAGCATTCAAGTATTCTAGGGCTACCTCATAGCAGAACTTGTACTGATCCTGGAACACAGAAGGGACAAAATGTCAGCGTGGCCGTAGCGGGATGCAGTTTCTCTGAAAGCAATGATGCCAGATTAGGGTTTTAACTGGAAGCAAGCAAACTGAGAAGGATGTGAATCAGAAGCGAACTGGGAAGTCATGGTCCTGAACCACACACACATTCGTCGTTTGTAGATGTTTCCCACAAGGCCGATGAAAGAGGTATTTTGATATCTATGCTCATTAGAATTCCTGGAAAGTTCTAGACAACTGCAACACATATCTCTGTTTGTCCACACGTATGTGTTCACCTGTTACGTCAACATCCTGAGTACAAATTATTGGAAAGCCAAGAGGTGGAAGGAAAGATAATGAGGGCTGGGGACATGCCTTCATGATTTGCTCAGCAAATAAACGCGGCTTCACTCCTGGACCGGCTTTACCTCTGACTGTCAGTCAGCAGCATTTCCTCCGTTTTATGAGAGTTTATTAAGCACCTCTTAAGTACCAAGTGTCTTGACCTGTCCCTGACTCTGAGAAGTCCATGTCCAACAAGGAGGATGAGACGGGCACCCAATGGCACTCACGAGGCAGAGCTGAGCAGGGCCCACGAATGCTCCCCAACAGGGGTGCAGTGGAGGAGGGAGCTGAGCTTCTTAAGGAAGATGTGCAGGGGGTGGCAGGTAATGGGGGAGCCTGAGGATGAGCACGTGAGCGGGGGGGCGGCGGTTATGTGTCCTGTTTGCCCGGGACAGTCCCACTTGATGCCTGGTGTCCTGGCGTCATCGTGACTTGTAGGCCCTTTCACTCTCAAGAGTGTCCCGGTTTGAATGATAAAGTACGTGGTCCTCCTAGCAAGCATCCCAGGTGGAGGCGACAGGATAAGGAAAGGCACAGAGTGGGGACGTCTGATGCCCTCTCGGGGCCACATACCAGTTCTTAATCGGGCAGCGAGCTCATCTCTCTCGAGCACAGAATTCTCAGATCCTGGACCACGGCCTGAGCAAGCCCCATGTGAGGTCCTGGCCCAGGTGGGGTTTCAGGTGGGAGGGGAGGGCCTTCGGCACCTGTGTTTATGCCGTGAGCTGACCGATGCTCACCTGGGTGTGGCCTCTGAACCGAGCAGAGGGACACGGGGGTTGAGGATGCCTCCATCTGCCCCCTGGCAGCAGCCCAGTCACTCAGCAACTGGCAGGCCCCCCTCCCCCTCAGTCGGAGGAGGCTTTCACCAGCCGTGTGGTCAGGACCACTGTCTCACATCCAGTATGATGGCCACGACCAAGGAAATGCACCTCTTACTTTGGGGTTTGCCAGATTAATTAAAAAAAGGAATTTCCTTTTTTTTTGATATGGGCCTAATTAGTCATCGCAATTTTCTTTCTCCACCTACATTTTGTTCTCTAAATGCCCCTCTAAACCAACCTATTTATTTGAAGACAAGGGCCATGGTCTCTCCCTCCGTGGATAATACACCATCCTTAGCAAAGAGCCTGGCACACAGCTGGGGGTCAAACATTGCTTGTGTATGTAAATGGTGACCAAAAAAATGGGTTTAGCAGCTTTTGAGTCAACCCATTTAACATGTAAGGCTAGAGACTGGGGAATTCAAGATATAGCCTCAGCCCTCAGGCTCCTACAACCTAGAGGCAAAGACAAAGTAAACAGATCATTCAACACACCGAAGGCGCCACGAAACTGAACATCAATGTCATTAACACCCGCCAGCCTAAAATACAAAAGACAGACAAAATCAAGCGCTGGTGAGGTTGTGGAGAAACTGGAACCCTCCTACACTGCTGGCAGGACTGTAACATGGTGCAGCCCCATTGGACGACCATCTGGTGGTCCCTCCAAAGGGTCACCCTATGACCCAGTGATTCCACTCCTAGGAGCACACCTAAGGGCACTAAAAATATGTGACACTAAAACTTTCTGATTCACATTCCAGGATTTATTATTTCAGGGTTTGATACTTTCATTTTCAGAATATCTAAAAGAGATCATTTGAATTTCAAAATTCTTATGCTGTCAGCTCACTGGGCTGACGCTGGCTATGGAGTGCTCCAATCACTTCTCTGTTTTTGTGAATCACACAGACAATTCTTTTTTTTTTTTTCATGGAAAACTAAGAGATCAATCCCTTCTTGCAATTAGTTTCAGCGCCGACGATGAACCATCCTCTTAACACAGAAAAATGCACTTAGAGGGCCATGTGGCTGCCGGTCTCAGGTCACAACGCAGGTGCGGAAACCAGGAAACCAGGGGTGAATCCCTTGGGTTCATCCTGAGGGATGGCTGTGGTAGGGGCGTCACTGAAAGTACCCGGTCATAGGCATGACTATGGTTTTCAAAATGAATTCTTTCTCTCATTTTATCCCTCCTAAGCAAGCTGCTAGCCCCCATGGACTCTGTGATGACTGGTTTCTGAACCAGAAAAATAAGGGGAACGAGCAGAAAGGCCATGAATTGCTGCGTCTCTTCCCTCAAGCACCTCGAGAAATGCCTGAAATCTTCCCACACTGCAAACGGATTACACTTGATCACCAGGTATAGGCCCGTCTTTGGTGGTTTCCTCTCTCAGCTTCCTTGCTTTTGAACAGTATAATTAAGCCCCACGAGCTAGCTCTGTGCTTCAGGGAAAAAAGAACTTTTATGCCTTGGTCCCAGAATCTCCCGATTTGGGTGACATTATCTTTGTGCTGGACCATAACCAGGGCAACAAGCTACTCCTCTTGGAGACCCCTGACCTCACCTTCCCTCCAGACCCACCTCTTGTTTCCACAAAAGGGGAGAAAGTGAAGTTTGAAAGGGCACCCAAAGTGAGGTCACGCTTTAAAGGTCCCTGCTCTCGGAGGGGTGGCACGAGGCCACGGTGTCAGTGGGCGGCTGCAGAGGGCTCCCCTGAAGGGCTGGACGGCGCCTTTGTCAGCACGGCAGCCTGTGTCTGCAGAATGGGGCCCTACGGTCAGTCTGTCACTTCAAATACCCCATGTCGCCTAAGAAGATTCAAAGAGAAGAGTCTGCATGGCTCACCTGGGGCAAAGTTTCCCTCCCGCGCACACCTGCTTTTTGAAACTAGTACCAGCTTCAGTTTCGGCTGGATCCTTGCTGACAAATCCTTCAGTCTGGAAAAAAATCCTTCTGACTGACGCGCCTGTCAGGAGGGGAAGTGGTCCCCTTGTGCCAATAATCCTGGGTGGGACCGTTTGGTTCAACGTTCCCAGCGGGTCACACTGGGTGACCAACCATTGTGCCCAGGAGACACCTGGGAGGCAGCTGCCCATCTCTGACGATGGGTGGGTGGGTCACTACCCTCATTATAGCTCTGAAAGAGTCTGAAGCACCTCCTCCCTCAAAGCCCATGAACAGTCCGTGCAGCTGCTTCCCTATGCAGACCTGTTAGCCTGTAGCCGCCGCCTTCTGGGTCCCAGGGAGCAACTCAGGGTGACGCGGGTCCAGGTACAGAGAAGAAAAGTCCGCTCGCCCAGCAAATGTTTACTGGGCCCTCCTTGGAGCCAGGAGCTCAGCTGGGGCTGGGGGGGCGGGGGTGGGCTCCACCTCCGGGGGATCAGAGTCTGGGGTGGGCGGGGGCACAGGGCATTCACACAAACTCCTCAGGAGCAGGGAGTGTGACCGCAGGTCAGTGGGCTCAGGGCTGCGAGCCTGGGGGGATGCGTGGCAGGGCCTGGCCCCGGGGGACGTGGATGCCACCAGTGTCCCAGAGACGGGCCACATGGCCGGTGGGGGCACAGCTCAGGGACGTGAGTGAGCCTCTCTGACACCCCCCCCCCCCGAGGCCTACATCCTCTGCTGCAACACACACACCCACACACACCCACACACACATGCACACCCGCCCACACGTGCACGCCTACAACACACCCCCACATACACCTGCATACACAGCCACACCTACACGCAGCCAGACACATGCACACCCACCCACACACGCACACACCCGCACACACCTATACACACATGCACACACACCTACACACACAGCCACACCTACACACAGCCAGACACATGCATACCTACACACACATGCACACCTATACACACAGCCAGACAGATGCACACCCGCCCACACCCACACACACCTATACAGCACACCCACGCCCACATGCCCCACCTTTCACATAGCCCGTCAGTTTCCCGTGAGTTCTCAGGCAGATGCTTAGGGGGCAGTTTACACACGTGAGTGGGAGAGTCAGTGTGCTGTCCACGCTGGGGAGGCTGCAGGGCGGGGGTAAGGCCCTCTGTAGGAGTGCCGGGCCAGCACGTTATTTCAGTGCAGGGAAGAGGGAAGGGGCCCGGTCTGGGTGGTCACCTGTCCGTCATGGGAGGTCCCGGCAGAGGTCTGAGTGGGAGAAGGAGGGATGGAGAGGAAGCTGCCCGGCCTCGCCCTGCAGCCCACGTGGCAGGACAGGGACGGCCTCCGTATCCTCCTGAGCCGTGTTTCTTGCCCTGTAGCACATCACGTGGGCTCCGACCGCCCTAATCTTCTGGGCCGTGGCCTGGCATCTGTGTTTGCGAAGTGCCCCAGGTGATCTCACGTGCAGACGGGCCAAGGGCCTTTCTAGACTAGCTACTAAGTTCCTTAACCCCGGCTGCATGTTAGGGTCACCTGGGGCGCTGGTACCACCGCTGCTGAAAAGCCAGGCCCACGTCAGCTGGATCAGAGTCTCGGGCATGGGCCCAGGGCTCAGAACTTTCTAAAGCTCCCATTAAAGAAAAGTCAATTTCATAGAGACAGAGACTAGAATTGTGGCTGCCGGGGGAGGGACAAGTGGGGTGATGCCGGTGAGGGAACCGATTTTCAGTTGTAGGAGCAGTAAGCTCTGCGGCTCTACTGTGCAGCACGGTGACTAGAGTTAACGATGTGAGACTGTACCCTTGAAAGCTGCTGACCGTCGATCGTAAGGGTTCTGACCACACACACAGTCAGCTGTGTTAACTGTGAGGCCACAGATGTGCTGATTATCGTGAGCTCGGTAACCACTCTATAATGCGTACATATGTCACATCAGCACGGTGGCCAAAGCTCCCACCACCTCCCAGGGGACAATATGTTTCTCTAGGCAAGATCTGTCCCCTAAAGGCTGTTTCTCGGTTAAAAAGGAGCCCTGGGAACTTCAAAAGCCAAATGTGGAAGCAAAGGTGGGAGAGGACTGTTAGTTGAAGCAGCAGGTTTTCCAGCAACTGTACTAGATTCATAGGGGCTCAGAGCGGGCGACCCCATCCGCCTCTGACCAGGCCAGTAGCGCCAACCTCACTCAGGCTGTACCGTCGTGGCCTGCCCCACCCCCCTGGAACCCAGGCCTTTGATGGGGGCTGGAGCCTGGCTGAAGAGGTGGATAACTGAGAAGCTGGCCTGAAAGAGGGGTCAGGAAACAAACCCAGCGGCCCCTGCTGCATCAAAACATCTAGTCTTGTGTTCAAATGATTTTGCTTCCTGGCAGTCCACTGGCTTTCCCCTGGAGCCTCACACCTAAACATTTGAAGAAATAAATCCATAGGGCCTCTGGCTCTCCCTGGAGAGTGCCATGCTTCAAAACGCATAGGGAAGTTCCTAACTCAGAAGCAATTTGGAAAAATAGTGAGCGGCAAGGGGAGATGAAGACGGGCACACCGACCGCCGCGGAACATTCATCCGGCCCTGGCAGGAAGGGCGTGGCAGCAAATTTTGGTGTCTGAATGGAAAGGGCCCCCGATGAGCAGACCCAGGCGCACCTGGTGGGGCTCCCCATGCCCACCTGCCTATCTCCTGGGGTGCGCTCCAGGGCATCCTGGCTCCCACTTCATTCTGCGCAGAGGCAGCTAGGAGGTACCTTTTCAGCTGCTGGTACAATACTTTGTGCTTAGGAGAAACACAGGTCTTGGATGGCCTTTTATGCCCAATAAAATTATACCAGATTTTATCTCCTTGACTTGAATTAATTAATTCTCTCAGCCAACACACAAATGTACGAGTACCAAACTAAACAGAAATTGTACTTACAGGCAAAAACAAACAAGCCAACGACAAGAGCCCTGATTCAACTCAAGAAGCTTCAAACCCACTGAAAAGAGCATAGTGACATTTTTTCTCTGGTCACCAGATATTATCCATTATCCCGCCAGCAGGCACTGTGATAAGTTTATCAGACATTTTTCTCAGGAAATTGTAGGACTCGCCTACATTTCTCAGCCACTGAGTTGACCCTAAAACTGGTGCTGACCCTCGGGGTTTTGGGCATTCAAGGATCCTATTTCTCTATCAGAATCACACATAACTGCGGAAACGCCCTGGCTATTATAGGTAAGTGGGCTGAGATCAGAAGCTTCCTTCATGTAATATCACCCTTGTCCTGTAGTCTGCACCGTGGATTTGGGAAAAGCCACGTTGTTCCTGCCCATAAAAATTGGTGAGTGATGGCAAATCAAAACTACAATAAGATATCATCTCATACTGGTCAGAATGGCCATCATCAAAAAATCTAGAAACAATAAATGCTGGAGGGGGTGTGGAGAAAAGGGAACACTCTTGCACTGCTGGTGGGAATGTAAATTGATACAGCCGCTATGGAGAACAGTATGGAGGTTCCTTAAAAAACTACAAATAGAACTACCATATGATCCAGCAATCCCACTACTGGGCATATACCCTGAGAAAATCATAATTCAGAAAGAGTCGTGTACCAAAATGTTCATTGCAGCTCTATTTACAATAGCCCGGAGATGGAAACAACCTAAGTGTCCATCATCGGATGAATGGATAAAGAAGATGTGGCACATATATACAATGGAATATTACTCAGCCATAAAAAGAAACAAAATTGAGCTATTTGTAATGAGGTGGCTAGACCTAGAGTCTGTCACACAGAGTGAAGTGAGTCAGAAGGAGAGAAACAAATACCGTATGCTAACACATATATATGGAATTTAAGAAAAAAAAAATGTCATGAAGAACCTAGGGATAAGACAGGAATAAAGACACAGACCTACTAGAAACTGGACTTGAGGATATGGGGAGGGGGAAGGGTAAGCTGTGACAAAGCGAGAGAGAGGCATGGACATATATACACTACCAAACGTAAAATAGATAGCTAGTGGGAAGCAGCCACATAGCACAGGGAGATCAGCTCGGTGCTTTGTGACCACCTAGAGGGGTGGGATAGGGAGGGTGGGAGGGAGGGAGACGCAAGAGGGAAGAGATATGGGATCATATGTATATGTATAACTGATTCACTTCGTTATAAAGCAGAAACTAACACACCATTGTAAAGCAATTATACTCCAATAAAGATGTAAAAAAAAAAAAAAAATTGGTGAGTGATGGAAGCTGTAGCCAGAGCCACTGGGGGAAAGGCCTGGAAGGGTCTGCTTCTAATGACCTGCTTAGTTCAGGCTGCAGTGAGAGGGAACTGACATTTAAAAAAAAATCAAGGCCAGCTTTTTTCAAGTACCAACTGAAGTTTGGAAGCAGCACACCCGTCCCTGAATCAGGGCGTTAAATACCGAATGACATCACAGTCAGAACATTTTCATTATGCATTTGTTTCCATCCTCTGTCATCCTCTGTCAACCTGCTTATCTGTTCTAAACTCAGGCCGCCTCTAACTGCCCGACTGGCCTTTTCTCAACTGCCCTAAGCCCAGAAGATGGAGAATTCCATGGTGGGGGAACTCTCTAAAATTCGGGATGGGGGGCGTCCCGGGGAGTGAGAGAGTTCTCTGACTAGTGAAGTCCGGGCATGGAATGTGAGGGTCAGCCTCCTGGCCCATCCGCGTGACTTCTGGGCCATGGGAAAGGCACTTACCAGCACCGTGTGTATACATGCTGCCCTCCGGCGGGCCCCTCGCCCTCACCCAGCATTCGTTTTCAGGGACCAGGCCACACCGTGCCCCGTAGACCCCTCCACTCTCAGGGACCAGGTCTTTCTCACCTGGGCAGCTTCCAAAACACTCTCACACATATCGTCATGTGGGATGATCTCAACAAACCAACACTATCCCTGGTTTACACGACTCAGGCTCAGGAAAGTAGAGCGACGCGCCCAAGGCGACTTCAACAGCCAAGGTACTTTGTCCGAGGTTACTTCACTCCAATGAGCAGAGCTGAGACTAGAGGGTGGGTTTGCAGGGGCGTCCCCAGGGCAGGGCAGGGAGCTGCCATGTGGGGGGCAAGATCCTTTTTTCACAGAAACCAACATGGTAATTGCTGATGGTCTGAGAGTCTGCACCTGGCCAAACAGGTGCCTGTTTACCAAATTCCCTGGGCAGCACGGTGCTCCTGGGGGCGGGAGCAGCTCGTCGGGCGCGGGGCACGTCAGTGGGGGAAGCAGGGCTTTTGCCAAGCAGGGCTCGGATGTGGCCATCACAGGCAGGGGCCATGGCTGCTTCTTCAGCCTCAGCTTGAATCTCAACTCCCTCTTTAGTCCCTTTATTACATTTACAATTTTAACCCCCTGCTGCAGTGCTGCGCACCCAGGACGCAGGCTTTCCAAGCTCATCGGCGACCCCGTCGCCCCGCCCCCCCATTCTCCCCACCTTGGGGTCGGTCTTACTGTTTCCTCCCGATCCTTCCTCCACTGACAGAGAAGTACAAAAATCTCATCGAAAAGCTTCCTCCTTTAAGCTATCCTCCTATTCTAGAGTCTCAGTGGTTGGCATCTCAACAGCTCCGCACAAAAAAGAGATTTCATGAAATACTCTAAGAAAATAATTCCACATCGTCCTTTGTTTCTCCACCTCTTTCATCCTTTCCTCAGATATGGCCACCGTAATTAAATGCAATCGTCTGGATGTCAAACTCCAATTCCCAGCTTTGATAAATATTAGGTGATTAAGCTATTTATAAAATATGTAATTTGAAAATCTGGCATTTCATGTGCTATGATTATTTCTTCTCTGTGAAGATGAAGTGCTTAGCCACGTGGAAGGCGCTGCCGAGAACAGCAATTAATCAGGATGTTCGCTTGTGAGTTTCAACTATTTCCATGTGTCAAATGTGCTGAGCTGAGTCTCCTTGTGAAAAGGCAGAGGAAGGGAGAACGAGGGAGAAAAACCCGGACGAGTGAAGTGATTGCACTGTGAACACGAGTCTCTCCCTCCCAGGGGTCAGCCTGAGCGAGGGGCCGGGTGTCTCACGCTAACCGGGAAAGGGCCCCCCGAGCGGGATGGACGGGGTCCTACCAGCAGGTCCACCATGTTGGGCTTGTTGTTCCTCAGCGTCTTCACGGCGTGGAAGACGTCCACCGTCCTCTGGTGCCGGAGCATCTCACAGACAATGCTGATGGCGCAGAAGGTCCCGCTGCGGCCTCCCCCGTTCCTGTGGGAAGAGGAGGAGAGGCAGGTGGTGGGCCTGGGTCGCTCTCGCACCGCACGGCTCCCACCACCTGTGTGCACCTGCTGCCTGAGCCCTCCCGGCTCCCACCTGGGCCCATCCCTCTACTGATGCAAATGGGGCCCAGGGATCACCTGACTGGAGGTGATGCGAAACCGGCACATCCTGCTCTCCCAGTTGGTCTCTGCCCTGATGATGTAACCTGATATGGCAATTTACCAGTTTTTATGGAAAGGGACCACCCAGGAAAATTCTCAATAAACAAACAACTCGTGTAGCATGTGCAGGAAAACTGTGATGGGTGTGGGTTATGCTCAAAGATGGCTTTCGCCGTAAATAACCCATTAGCATGTCATGATTTATCTCTAAAACATAAGGGCTTTTTTAAAATAAACTTTTTATTCTGGATTAATTTTAGATGTACAGAATCACTGCAAAAATAGCACAGAGAGTTCCTTGCCTGCCCACCTTCCCCTGATGTAAAAATGTCACATAACCATAGCAGATGGTCAAAACCAGGAAGTTAATGCTGGTATAACACTATTAACTAAACCACAGACCTTAGTCAAGTGTCACCACTTTTTCTGGTCCAGGATCCAGTCCAGGACCCACCTTGCATTTAGGTGTCACACCTCCTTAGTCTCTTCCACGTGATCAGTCCTCCATCTTCCCTTGTCTTTCTCGACCTTGACATTTTCAAAGAGGACTGGTCGTTATTTTGTAGAGTATGGAATATAGAGTGAGATGTAGAAAACAGCCATGGTCCCCTTCCACGATTTGAGAAGTCATCACAAAATACAAATTGTAGAAAGTCCTTCATTTGAGTTCGTCTGATGCCTTCTCATCACTGGAAATGAGGTTATGCACTTTGGCAAGAAAGCCACAGAAGGGCTGTTACCTCCTCTGAAGGTTCATGGTGTTGAACTGTCTTATTGCTCGTGATGTCGACCTTGGTCACTTTTTTTTTCTTTGCCTTTTCTACTATATTCTTTTTTTAAAATTTATTTTATTGAAGTATAGTTGATTTACAATGTTGTATTCTACTATATTCTTTTTAAAATATCTTTATTGGAGTATAATTGCTTTACAATGGTGTGTTAGTTTCTGCTGTGTAACAAAGTGAATCAGCTATACATATACATACATCCCCATGTCCCCTCCCTCATGAGCCTCCCTCCCACCCTGCCTATCCCACCCCTGGTGGCTTATTAAGATGGTGGGTGTCTGGCAGATTTTTTCACTGTGTAGTTATGTATAATTACCATCATAACTTCTCATAACTTCTCTTTGTAGTTAGTAAGTATCTTGGGAAAGATACTTTGGGATTATGCAAATATCTTGTTTCTCCTCAAAGTTTCACCCACTGATTTTAGTGTCCATTGGTAGATTCCATCTGCAACAAGTCACAGTGATATCTGCCTGACTGGTTTTCACTTCCCTCTCTCCTTCTACATTCTACTCTAAAGAGAGAGCTGTCTCTCAGCCACCATTTGAAAATTTATTTGCTTATTTATTTCTATTTTATTATTTATTTAAGTCACTTTAGACTTATACATATTAATTTCACTTCTATGAGCTAAAATAGTGTCTATATTTATTTTGTTGCTGAAATTGTTCCGGTTTGGGCCATTAGGAGCTCCATCAGGCTGGTTCCTCCATCTCTTTTCAAGCACTTCCTTACTTCCTAGAACCACAAGATGTTCTATGCTCATCCTGTATCTCCTTCCCTGCACCAGCTCTGGAATCAACCTCTTTTCCAAGTAGATAAAGGATCCTTTTTTTAACAAACACAATATCATTATTATTACACCTAAAATAAACACTACAGTTTAATAGAATCAAATTTCTAGACACTGTCCAAATTTCCAAGATTGTTTCAGACATTTTCTTACAGCTAACTTTTTCAAATCCTCGTCCAAGCAAAGTCCACACGTTGAATTTGGTTGACATGTCTTGCAAGTTTATTTTAATCTATAGGTTCCTCTTTGCTCTCTTCTTTTTTTCTCTTGGCAATTTATTTGTTGAGGAAATGGGGTCATTTTCCCCTGCAGGGAAAATGACAACCCACATTCTGGGTTGTTCTCATTCACTGTATCTCTGAGAAGCACTTAGCATGCCAGTTTCTAATCCTATACTTCCTGTTAATTGGGAGTTAGCTCCAGAGCGTCATAAGAATTCAGGATTTTTTTTTCTGGACAAGGATACGTTATAAATGAACTTTCATTGGGAAGCAGGCACAAGATATCAACCTGTTCTGTGATTTTAAGATTGATCTCTGTGTTCCAATGCCAGCTTGATCATTCCATGATTAAGTTCCTAATCAATTTTTTAGATAAAGTATAACATACCTATAATTAAGTCCACAAATGGTAAATATAGATCTCTGTTAACTTCTACAAATGCATATGCCATGTAACCACCATTCAGATCAAGGTACAGACTGCTATCAGCCGCCTGAACCCCCCTCCTCCCAATATTCCTTCCTCATCAACACCATCAATACCTCAAGATAATCTTTGTTCTCACATCTAGCATCTTAAGTTTCTTTTGTCTGTTTTGGAATTTTGAATACGTGGAATCATACAGTATATACTCTTTTGAGTGGCTTATTTCACTTAATATTATCTGTGTGAGAATAACCCATATTGTGTCACTAGTTGGTTCTCTTACATTGCTGAGAACAATTCCATTGAATGGATATACTACTGTATAATTGTACTACTGTATAATTTCTTTATCTAGGAGCTGACAAATGTTTGGGATGTTTGCAGCTTTCCATATTATGAGTATACCTGCTATAAGCATGTTTCCTATTGCATATATGACTCATTTCTGTAGTCACAGACCTCGGAGGAGAAGAGCTCAGAGGATACGTTTATATTTAGCTTTAGTAGATGCTGTTAACCAGCTCCAAAATGGTTGTACATATTTACTTCCTACCAGCAGCGTTTGGGAGTCCAGTTTTTCCACAGCTTCCCAACACTTAGAATCATTTGTTTATCGTTTAAATTTTGGCCATTCTGGTGAGCATGCAGGGGCATCCGATTTTAATGTACTTTAATGTGTATTTTCCTGAAAACTAATGATGCCTTTTCTATGCTTATTGGCTATCTGGCTATTCTTTTTTAAAAAATGCAGTTCTTATCAAGTGTTCTGCCCAAACAATTGGAGTGGCTATCCTTTTCCTATTGACTTGCAGTAGTTCTTAGGCATTCTGGCTATGAATCCTTTGTCAGGTGTATGTAGCGCAAAACTCCTTGTCTTGCCTTGTGTTTTCACTCTCACTGGGGTCTTTGGAGGGACAGGAGTGCTTAGCTTTAACGAAATCCAATTTACCAATGTTGTCCTTTATGGATACTGTCCTGTGTAACACATCTCTGGTTACCCCATGGTCCTGAAGATTTTCTCTAGAAGCTTCATTGTTTTCCTTTTCACGTGTTGGTCTACAATCCACCTGGAGATGCTTTCTGTGTGTAGCATGAGAAGGGACACCACTGCCCTGCAGTAGGTGTGTGCTGTGGACCTTGTTGTGAATCAGGAGACCCCGAGGTGTGGCTCCGTTCCTGGACTTTCTCTTCTGCTCCCTTAGTTTGTGTTCTCTCTTTGCACTGACGCCTCACTGCTTTTCCCCCATCGGCTTTTTAACCTAACGCTTTCAGCAGCTATCGACGACCACTGTCTACTTCCATCACTTTCATCAAGGGTTGAAAGATGGTGTTATCTTAACTCTCTCCATTCTGTCTGGTTTTACTAGCTGGAAGACATGTGTAAAGAAAAAGAATCCCGTTTGCTTAGTGCGAGCCATAATGCGCCTCAAGGAACCATCTAATTCACAGCCCTGGAGGGCGTCTCGGGCAGGGACGCTCTGCCCAATGCCAGTAGGTGGCGCTGCGCTTTGCCGAATACGAAGATCTCTCCTTAGAGATGGAAAGCAGGTTGCCTTTGGGGGTCAAAGCATCCCTTCCTGGCATGTTCCCACAACTAAAAAACCTTAGATTAAGATTTTTAAATCTTAACAACGATCAGCATCCTCAGCAGGCCTGGGTCTCATGCCCACCGTAATGCTGACAGAGGACGAGGCAGCCCCATAGGAACAGCAGGGACTTTTGGTGGGGACGGTGGTTCCAAAGAAAAGTCCAGGGGGGTGGGGGCTGGGCTGGTCGGAGGGCAGAAGCAGCAGGTGCCCACCACGTCCACTGGAGTTAAAGAACGGCCCGCTGTCTTAGCCACCACGTGGGGTGGTGATGTAATGGTTTAGCTCGGGGTCGCAGCTGTGCCTTGGGAGAGTATGGCTATGAAGTGCAGTGATTCAAGGGGTCTTTGTGTCTTCCCCTCAGGCCTGTCCTGTGCCTCAGCTCCCCTCTTGGGATGTAGCCCTTTGGGTTACAGCACTGGCCCTTGTTAGGAAGCTACTAGGAAGCGTGGCATTCCTAGTCCAGACGCCGGTGGAGTCCAGACGCAGAAATCGGTAACTGCAAACTATTTTTAGTATCTCCAAGAAACCTAACGGATCGAATACAAACTCTAACCAAAATGTCAGTTTTCCTTGCTGGGCTTGTATGAACTCACACAGGTGACCCTCTGATTATATTCTGATCAGAAGTTATATCTGGGCGTAGAGAAATAAAAACGGGGACGTGAGCTGTTAATCGATCCTTTTGGACATTTTCTCCGTGGAGATGTTTTTAATGAACTGGGTCCCTGAGAAGGAAGGCAAGGTTTTGGGGGTGGGGCCTCTGACGGAGGGCAGGGATGAGTCAGTTCATACGATTCTTTCCGAGGGCACAGCAGTTTCCTGCAGGACGAGACACTGCCACGTTCGGTGCCGAAAGGGGCTCCCAGGGAGGCTCCCAGACCCCGGGGTGGGGGTGGGGTTTGGGGTACGGGGGCTGCATTGCGGGAGATACAGCACCGAGTGGACGGTAACCCAGCCCTTAGCTTCGCCTGTTGATTTCACAAGGGTCGGTCTGCCCGGAGTAGAGCTTTATCTTCCTTTCAGTTCGGGAGAGATCTCACTGTGCGCTTCTAATGACACTCCACCGAAAAGAGACATCAGCTTAATACTTTTAGTTTCCACAAATTCTCTACCCATCTCCCCTGACTGCAGGGCTTTGTAATCGCCGGCTCCATTAAGCCAGCTCCAACTGGCTGATTAGCTGCTACCATCGCCTACGACAAAATGCAGGTGAAAGTGCTTTGAAAAGCACGGAGACTCGAGCCAGTGGCTCTCAACCTTGGGGGCACTCTGAAACAATCCAGGTCCTCGCACCCCAGAGATTTTGATTTAGGTGGTTTTGCTGTGGTCTGGGCGTAGTGTTTTTTTTTTTTTAAAGCTCCCCAAATGTGCAGCCAAGGTCGGAAACCATCATTCTGTAGCCAAGTTCTCCCGTTTTAGCACCTGCTAAAACTGCCAGCCGGGAGACCAGTTTGGAGACACTGGCTGTAAGCAAATCTTCCCAATATATATATATCCCCAGGCAAACAAAATGAGACAAAACAAAACTCTCTTAAAAAACACAAAGAAGAAGGAGACGGTTCCTTTGAAACCTCTGACATGAAATCCAATAGAATTACCAACGAGTGAGCTGGTAAACCAGCTTTTCCATATCAGGGAGGGTGCCCGGATTGTGGCCTTTGCTGACATCCGTGATGTAAATACCCCCACCACCGATGATTTCAAGTTACCAACAGTTTAACAACCAGCTCAGAAAATTCCCCATAGCTTAACAATGGGCTCTCAAGAGCTGGTAGGAGCTCACTGAACCCACCCAGGTATTGTTTTTCTGAGGGGGAGGGTTGGCTCCCAGCCACAAGGTCAGGGCTCAGTTTATAGCAGTGACACCCCATCCAAATGTAAAACGTGCATGGTCTTGTTTTCTGCAAAGCAAACCAAACACTTAATGAGCGGACTGGTGAGCTTTCACTCAGACCTGCTTATTTCTTCTCCATTTATAGTGAAATGAGAGGCAGTGAAGCAGGGCGTCAGCCCAGTGGATCTGAGCACTTACAGGCAGTGCACAACCGTGCGGCCTTCCCCACCATTGTATTCCTCCTGCCACTTGTCCACCTGGCGGATGAGCTTCAAGAAGGAGCGCTTGGACACAGGCGTGTCCCTGTACATGGGCCAGCCCAGGAACTGGAACTGCTGCACCATCCGGTACCCGTCCTGGGGCTGCAGAGAGTCGGGCAACAAGCGGGGAGTGGAGAGAAAGCAGGCATTAGTCCCGGGGCTGAACTCCAGTGGGTTGATCCCACCTACTCATCCCTGTGGGCACGAGGGAAGGAGGGGCCTGCCTGTAAATAATGAAGGAAACGTCTACTGGCCCAAAGAGTTACGAGTTTCAATCTGCAGCCATTATAAAAAACCATGTGATGCTAAAAACTCTCCAGAAAGTAGGCATACAGGGAACCTACCTCAACATAATAAAGGCCATATATGACAAACCCACAGCCAACATCGTTCTCAATGGTGAAAAACTGAAACCATTTCCTCTAAGATCAGGAACAAGACAAGGTTGCTCACTCTCACCACTATTATTCAACATAGTTTTGGAAGTTTTAGCCACAGTGATCAGAGAAGAAAAAAGTAATAAAAAGAATGCAAATCGGAAAAGAAGTAAAGCTGTCACTGTTTGCAGATGACATGATACTATACATAGAGAATCCTAAAGATGCTACCAGAAAACTATTAGAGCTAATCAATGAATTTGGTAGAATAGCAGGATACAAAATTAATGCACAGAAATCTCTTGCATTCCTATACACTAACAACGAAAAATCTGAAAGAAAAATTAAGGAAACACTCCCATTTACCACTGCAACAAAAAGAATAAAATACCTAGGAATAAACCTACCTAAGGAGACAAAAGACCTGTATGCAGAAAACTATAAGACACTAATGAAAGAAATTAAAGATGATACCAACAGATGGAGAGATATACCATGTTCTTGGATTGGAAGAATCAACATTGTGAAAATGACTCTACTACCCAAAGCAATCTACAGATGCAATGAAATCCCTATCAAACTACCAATGGCATTTTTCACAGAACTAGAACAAAAAATTTCACAATTTGTATGGAAACACAAAAGACCCTGAACAGCCAAAGCAATCTTGAGAAAGAAAAACAGAGCTGGAGGAATCAGGCTCCCAGACTTCAGACTATACTACAAAGCTACAGTAATCCAGAGAGTATGGTACTGGCACAAAAACAGAAATATAGATCAATGGAACAGGATAGAAAGCCCAGAGATAAACCCACGCACATATGGTCACCTTATCTTTGATAGAGGAGGCAGGAATGTACAGTGGAGAAAGGACAGCCTCTTCAATAAGTGGTGCTGGGAAAACTGGACAGATACATGTAAAAGAATGAAATTAGAACACTTCCTAACACTATACACAAAAATAAACTCAAAATGGATTAAAGACCTAAATGTAAGGCAAGACACTATAAAACTCTTAGAGGAAAACATAGGCAGAACACTCTATGACATAAATCACAGTAAGATCCTTTTTGACCCACCTCCTAGAGAAATGGAAAGAAAAACAAAAATAAACAAATGGGACCTAATGAAACTTCAAAGCTTTTGTACAGCAAAGGAAACCATAAAAAAGACAAAAAGACAACCCTCAGAATGGGAGAAAATATTTGCAAATGAAGAAACTGACCAAGGATTAATCTCTAAAATATACAAGCAACTCAATATCAAAAAACAAACAATGCAATCCAAAAATGGGCAGAAGACCTAAACAGACATTTCTCCAAGGAAGATATACAGATTGCCAACAAACACATGAAAAGATGCTCAATATCACTAATCATTAGAGAAATGCAAATCAAAACCACAATGAGGCATCACCTCACACCAGTCAGAATGGCCATCATCAAAAAATCTACAAACGAGAAATGCTGGAGAGGGTGTGGAGAAAAGAGAACCCTCTTGCACTGTTGGTGGGAATGTAAATTGATAGAGTCACTATGGAGAACAGTATGGAGTTCCTTAAAAAACTAAAAATAGAACTACCATATGACCTAGAAATCCCACTACTGGGCATATACCCTGAGAAAACCATAATTTAAAAAGAGTCATGTACCACAATGTTCATTGCAGCACTATTTACAACAGGCAGGACATAGAATCAACCTAAGTGTCCATCGACAGATGAATGGATAAAGAAAATGTGGCACATATATACAATGGAATATTACTCAGCCATAAAAAGAAACGAAATTGAGTTATTTGTAGTGAGGTGGATGGACCTAGAGTCTGTCATACAGAGTGAAGTAAGTCAGAAAGAGAAAAACAAATACCGTATGTTAACGCATATATATGGAATCAAAAAAAAAAAAAAAGGTTCTGATGAACCTAAGAGCAGGACAGGAATAAAGATGCAGACGTAGAGAATGGACTTGAGGACATGGGGAGGGGGAAGGGTAAGCTGGGACGAATGAGAGAGTAGCATTGACATATATACACTACCAAACGTAAAATAGATAGCTAGTGGGAAGCTGCTGCATAGCGAAGGGAAGTCAGCTCAGTGCTTTGCGACCACCTAGAGAGGTGGGATAGGGAGGGTGGGAGGGAGACGCAAGAGGGAGGGGATATGGGGATATACATATATATATAGCTGATTAACTTTGTTACACATCAGAAACACACAACACTGAAAAGCAATTATACTCCAATAAAGGTGTTAAAAAAATCCATGTGTTTCCAATGACAGGCCAGACAAATAAAAGCACGCAGAATGCTATTGCTTTGCAAAAGGGTCCCCTCACTCTGGTTGGGCCTTTGCTCACACAGTTTTGTGAAAAATAGCGCAAACCTGAGCACTGACCACAGTGGGCAGCAAGTGGTAAAAAGGCTTGACTTTAATTACAGGTAAATTAAAGGTAAAGGGTAAGTTATGACCGGCACTGTTTGTGATCTCAGGGAGACACAGATTACACCCTGTTTCCTGGGAGTAGAATATGGTTCTGCTTCTTGGTGTGACTCTTGCTAAGATATCAATAGTTAATTAATCTTTCATCATAATTAAATGGAATTGCAGGATTCAGGAAGTAACCTGGCCATGGCTAAACCTCTCAGGCTAAATCCTCTGTGGCTGTCGGCAGCACCTGACACAGGGGATCTCACTCTCCCCTTCCCCTCCTGGCTGTTCCTCTCCCTTCACTGCTCTCTCCTCTCCGCCCTGGCCCCCTTCCTCCCAGACCTCTTGCTGATGGAGGCCCCATGCTCAGTTCCCCAGTCCCTTTCTCTTCTCTCTCTCGATGGTTTCATTCAGTCTCATGGCTTTAAATCTTCCACTAAGTCCTCAATTTGTGTCTCCAGTTCAGACCTCTCTCCTGAATTGCACCCTCACAGACTCGAGGGCCTATTGATATTCCCACGTAGGCATCTAACAGTCGTCTTGAATCCAGTATGTTTCCCCCCTGAACGGACCCTCTGTCCATGCGTTCCCCCACCCCTAACAATCCCGTTACCCGCACAGCCTTTCCTAACCTGGTTAATGTCTGCTCCATCCAGCTCTCAGGACCCAAATCCTGAGAACCACCTCGACTCCCTGGGATCCAAACTATCGGCCAATCCGACCGGCTCTGCCGTCAAAATACATCAGTGTCTGCACCTCCCACCCCTCCCCCTGCTGCCACTCCGTCCTGCTTTGTCCCTTCTCGCCTGGATTATTATAAGAGCCTCCTGATGCGTCTCTCTTACTGTCTGTTCTCAACACAGAAGCCAGACTGCGCCTTTCAAACGGCAGGTTATAGCTCATGACTCTTCTACTCAAAACCCTGTAATGGCTTCTTCTTTCCTTCACTGCAAAAGCCCCAGTCCTGGCAGCGGCCTGCAAGGTCCTACGTGATCTCTGTCCCCTCGACCCCTCGGACTTTGGCCCTAGCAGCTACTCCCACCCTCGCTTCCTGGGCTGCAGCCACATCAGCCTCCTTACTGTTCCGGGAACTCACCAGACAAGGCCCCACCTCAGGGCCTTTGCACTGACTGTCACTTCTGCCTGCAAAGCTGCCTGCACGAGAGCACATGGCTGCCCCTGCACTCCAGTCGGGCCTTTGCTCGCATGGCACATCTGCCCTCCCTCTGGTCCAGGCCCTAGCACCTTCTGCCTCCCCACTTATCTTTCCTACAGCACCCACCGCTTGCTAACAAATCTAGTAGGATACGCGTTGTCTTTATCCTCTCCTGTCTGTCTTCTCCCTTTAGAACATAAGCTCCATAAAGTTAGTGAGTTCACAAACTCCTTGAAGGGGCTCCAAGCTCCCAGAATAGTGACTGACACAGACACTCTACCTATTCAATGAATGAGAAAATCATGAAACCACAACACCAGCCATGGTGGCTGCGGATCTTACTCGGGCTGCGTTGTAAATTCGGAATATCCTGCTGATGATGTCTTCCTCCAGGTCAGCAGAAACAAATTCCACCTGGATGGGGCCGTGTCTGTGGACTCCATTCTCTGGCCAGTACTGCGGACACAACTGAGTTCAGAACACAGAGACGCGACATTAATGATAAAAATACATTTACTGCTCACAGTTTGGATGCGGTCACTACCGGCAGCAGGACCAAACACCCTCGATTCACTTCCTTTCCTTTCTTTTCTCTCTTTTCCTTCCAGCAAGTCGACTTCAGGACTTTCTTGTTGACTGAGCCCTTAAATCCACCTGTCTGTCTAGTACTTTTTTCTCCATTTTCTCTGAAAGCATCTTTAAGCCACGAGGAATTCTGCTTCCCAAGGAGGTCATGTGGGTGCTGTTGAACACATGCTGTAAGATCCCTTTTGCTGCTGAAAGGAACTCTTCTCAGGCCCTGGGGAGATGCCACGAGTTGCCACTATAAGACCTAAGACACTTGAGATGAAGACATACCTGTTAACACCCAAATCTCCATCCTCCCATCTGGGCTTGCCTTGCAGTTTGTAGTCAATTTTAAGAACAGGGCTGTTTTGTGACAAGATACTGATAACAGTGTTGGGTTGCATTTTCATGCTCTAGTCCAAACCCTCCCAGCTCATATCTAGGAAACCTGGTGTAATTAGAGTAACTGCTCTGCTGTTTTTACCTGGAGGTGGCTTTAATTAAAGACACAATTTCCTAGAGTCTCAAACTCCAGGTATTGGTGATACTGGGAAACTAGGACTTTTGCAAGAATGTGATGCACGTGACATGAGGGTGGAGGGCGGGGTGCTGGGCAGGGTGGCCGATGAGGGAGGGACTTTCAGTTACTGCTGCCCACAGAAACACTGAACTTGGAGATAGGTGAGAAACCCCCTTGATCTGTTCTCCCAAAGCTTTTCGAAAGCCTGAAGACCTTAATTAAGGCATTTAAAGTCTGCAATGAAACTTCTTTGGGGACTTGGTATGCAGTGATGTTTTGGGAACAGCATTTAACGTTATTCTTTCTGATTTACCTGAGGGACAAGTGGCTGGGGGGAGGGGCAAGAGGGAACTACTTCATTATTCTACGATCTGTTTCTTTTTGGGCCAAGAGCAGATGAAGAACATCTCATTTTAAGCAGAATGATGTACCACGAAGGGAGAACCTACTGCTTGAAATTCCTTTTGCTGATGACTTTTATTTTCCAAAGGATCTGAAATCTCATCATCAAAAGTTACAACAGTTGATTTACATCCAAGATTGTAAGATAGTTTTCAGGGGGTCAACGGAAGCCATCTCCTTCCCTCTACTACAGAAGTTAAAGGTTTGGATTTCATGATCAAGAATGAAAGTAGAGTAACTAAGTGTCCTTTTTACATTAGCTAAGTCTACAGTATTTTAGAAATTACATTTATTATTTAAAAATAATGCTTTCAGGCTTCCCTGGTGGCGCAGTGGTTGAGAGTCTGCCTGCCGATGCAGGGGACACGGGTTCGTGCCCCAGTCCGGGAAGATCCCACATGCCGCAGAGCGGCTGCGCCCGTGAGCCATGGCCGCTGAGCCTGCGCATCCGGAGCCTGTGCTCCGCAACGGGAGAGGCCACAACAGTGAGAGGCCCGCATACCGCAAAAAAAAAATAAAAAATAATACTTCCACGAAATTTTTCCTTCTTCACCAGTGCTTCCTGGTGACGTTATAAAATTGCCTTGTCAAAAGACAGCCTGCTGAAGTTTTATCTTCTTTTTGATATCCAAGGGTACCCACTGTTAAAATTAACAGGTGTATGATGGGAAGCTGAGCTGGTCATAAAAGCTCGAACATGCACATTTGAACTGTTCTGCCCATTTTCTCCTGACTGAGCCAGCTTTGCTCTCTGTTCGCTCTCTCACTTCAGGCCCTGATCTAAAGCTTGTCACTTACACCAGAGAAACAGGAACGGCCCGGGCTGGTGCTTGGCTCCTGGCACATGGCATTCTGCATTCTGCCCAAGGAAACCGTGTGGAAAATGGCTTAAACAGTGCATAACATGTCCATGAACCAGACCTATAAATATTTAAAGTAGTTGAGGGCTATTCTTGTGCAATTGCAAAGACTTTCGGTTCAAATGCTCCGTTCAGTGTTCTCTAAAAGGCTGAATCCCAGGAGCGTGTTTTCTCTGACTCTCAACACTGGCTCTGTCTGCTGAATGGAACTGGGGCTTCTCTGTCTCTCCTGCCAGGTGTGAGTCCAGACAGTTTGGGGTTAGAATGCAGCTTTAGAATTCAAACACTGTCATTCAAAAAGAACACGTGAAAATCACTGATGTCTGGTTCACTAATGATAAAAAAATAGCATATCACTACATTTCAGGATTCACATTAGGGAAAAAACAACGATTCTGAAGAGGGAACCGTCGCTTATCCTCTGTCTATGACTAAGGACTCTTGAATGGGTGAAATTTAACCCATGGCATTGGGAGTTAGAAAATCAGGATCCTTGGTCCTACTTCTGGTTGTGTCTTTGAAGTCCCCCCAGCTGTGGTGTCTGCTTGCCTTTATCAATGGTTGCCATCTATCCTTCGGAGAAGAATCACTGGGGAAGACTCCTAAAATATTTAAGGTTCTTAAGTAAAAAGGACTAGATGAGGGCAAGGACTATCATTATTATTTCATTAACTAGTCTTCAGGCTAGAGCCATAACAAGATAACGTAGTGCCTCAAACATAATTAAAAACATTACAGGGGCTTCCCTGGTGGTGCGGTGGTTGAGAGTCCGCCTGCCGATGCAGGGGACACGGGTTCGTGCCCCGGTCCGGGAAGATCCCACATGCTGCGGAGCGGCTGGGCCCGTGAGCCATGGCCGCTGAGCCTGTGCGTCCGGAGTCTGTGCTCCGCAACGGGAGAGGCCACAACGGTGAGAGGCCCGCGTACCGCAAAAACAAAACCAAACCAAACCAAAACAAAAACATTACAGAATTGAAGTGAAGGTCCATGGAATACATGGCAGATTGATGACAATCAAATGGATTTTAGGAAGGAAAAATCTCGTCCAGTTTGGATGCTGCAATACTTCAGACTTTTTTTTTTTTTAAGGGATTTGTGTCCATGAGATAGAAAATTAATTCGGTTCCAGAGCAAGTTTATTCTTACAACACGCCAAGTTCAAACTACTTAACAAGGGCCTCCGTCACAGCAGGTCAGCCCTCGATTGGAATAGCCGGGCCCTAAGGCAATACATCCAGCTCCCAGGGCCCCTGTGCTCACGCTGTCCTGACAAGTCCCTTAAAAAAATGCTTCTCACTCCATTACTCACACTGAGTCACCACCACCCAGTTCTCTGCCTTTTTATGTTTAAGAAGAAGAGCTATGAAAAAGCCCCATTGATCATTCTTTTTCTTATCTTCACGTCCCAGTTTTATTTCTTTTTAATATCGTTACCAAAGAGTTGACAAAGTAATTGCTGTCCCTTAGAACGGCTTGTCGGCCTGCACTGCCACCCCCTCCATGACGACCGCCACCTGAGGGCTCCAAGTGGGCCAGGCCAGGAGGCGCACAGACGCTCCAAGACGGGATCTGGGACTGTGTCAGAGGCTGACGGCCTTTCTTCACAGTCCTGGTCTGCTTGCTCTGCGACCTTCAGGCTCCAGTTCAGCTCTGACTCTGCCCGTTACCTTGTATCTCCCTCTGGTCATTATTTCTTTTCCTTTTTCTAAAAAAAATTAATTTATTTTATTTATTTTTGGCTGCGTTGGGTCTTCATTGCTGTGCACTGGCTTTCTCTAGTTGCAGTGAGCAGGGGCTACTCTTCGTTGAGGTGCACAGGCTTCTCATTGCGGTGGCTTCTCTTGTCGTGGAGCACGGGCTCTAGACACGCAGGCTTCAGTAGTTGTGGCTCGTGGGCTCTAGAGCGCAGGTTCTGTAGTTGTGGCACACGGGCTTAGTTGCTCCGCGGCACGTGGGATCTTCCCGGACCAGGGTACAAACCCATGTCCCCTGCATTGGCAGGTGGATTCTTAATCACCGCGCCACCAGGGAAGCCCATCTGGTCCCTATTTCTGACCCTGTCTCGCCCTGTCACTCCCACCATCTCTTTTGGTTTCAGACTATTTTCTGCGCCCACCCCTAATCCTGTCTGGTTTTTAACACGGGTTTTTAGCATCTCCGGTTCTCCGTCCTTGCCTGGCGTTTGTGACCTGCCAACGGGGGACTGAACTTCTCCATGTGCAAACAAAGCAAACACAGATTTGACCCCGGGCACGGGCCCTGATGGCCATAAATCTCGAGTCTCACCTGGGCCGGATCCACATCATTCAGCATAACTACAGACGTGCAGTGATAATCCAGGACCAGCCTCCAGAAGTCTTTCACTGTGTTTGGCAAAGGATGCTGGGTGACTATAAAAGCCGAGGGCTGTTTATAGCTCTGCAAACACAAACAAGAAAGATCCAAATATACCCAGGAAAATGTAACAGGAGGAAGCTAAGTTATTTTGTACACATGGGAGTTTGTGACATAAAACACTGAATGTATTTAACAACTGTTGAATTCTATCACCATTGTCAATGCCAAAACAGACCAAATATAGGCTCATCTGCAGAATAATAATGATAAAATAATCTCACTTTGATACTAAGAAAACTTAATCGGTATTTCATAATTTTTTTGGTATTTCTGGTAGAAAGGCAATGTTGGCCCTATACATAACTATTTTAATGGAGAAAATTTAACTTTACTTTAAAATATGCATAATTAAAATAGTTCTGTTTTTCCTAAAATCTGTTTGCTTGTCATTTAAATGTGTGATAGTGTTACTTATTCCTGCCATCAAAGGACACACATGCTTTTTACAGCTCTGCAGAGCTTCAAACAAGTTTAAATGCGCTTTTACTGATACCACACCAATAGAATTAAAATTTCCATATTAGCACTGAAAATACCCGTTGACTTTGTCCATCAATTGAACGGCAAATGTTCATTCAGTTAGAAGTAAACAGACAGACAGGAAGTAATGAGTTGTGTACTATCTGTGCTGACAGGCAATTTTTCCCCCATGTTAATTACCGCCCAAATGAGGAGGAATGGCAACTAAAATAATGCTGCAAAAACCATATTATCCCACTTCGCTGCTTTCGTGACTTAATAGCTGTCTCTTGCTCTCCGGCCAGGAGGTTAAAAATTGAAGCTCAGAGAGTAACCGAGACATCTTTCATTTATCAATCGCCTGGACTGGGGCTCTCAGAGAGACTAAGAACATTGGTCCTCACACAGAAACAGATACAGAATCTGAAATGCACTTTGTTGCAAATACAGTTTACATCTTAAAAAAAAACAAGGGCAGAGGAGTCAGGAGATAACACAGGCACTGCCCCTGGAGGACCATCCCCCCACACCCTGCCTAGGGGGTGAGGGGGCTCACGTCCATGAGGGCGGCGTTGATGTAGTTGCTGCTCTCGCCATCGAGGGTGATGAGGAAAGGCAGGCAGCGGTCGGGGGGCAGGATGTCCATGCAGCGGTTCTTCTCGTGGTTCCGGGGCAGAAGCGCGATGCTGCAGTCCTCCACGCGCAGGGTCGGCGTCACCATGTTCAGGGTCTAGAGGACAGAGGACACACACTTGGGAAGAGAACCCGTCTCAGACCCCGGGAGACCCACGTTTCCTGCAGCTGATGTCCCCCTCCTCCCCGAACCCCACTGACACAGTTGGATTTTTATTTCTCTTTACACTCCTTGCACTTGGTCCACAGACAGTGCCCATCAGACATAAGGACCACCGTGGGTGTGCAGGATTACGTGCCGTCGAGTCCGACTAGGGCTGGACATCTGGGCGCTTGGGGGTGAGAGGCTGGTGGAGATCGGCCGAGTCAGGTGCATTTAGACCCAACGTGAATATGAGGAACTGCACGAAGAACTCTTGCCCGGCAAGCACACTGAGTGTACATTGCTTGGTCCGGCTGCACCTGTGTTACACTGTGGGACAGTGTGGTGTCTGCCAGCTAAGTGGGGGCCTGGCTCTGCTAGACCAGTGGTTCTCAACGCGGGGACACTGGCAATGTCTGCACGTGATCTGGTTGTCAGAACGGCGTGGTGGAGGCCTCTTGGCATCCAGTGGGTAGGGGCCAGGGGTGCTGCTAAACACCCCCATGGCAATGGATGATCGAGTCCCCAGTGTCAACAGTGCCGAGGCGAAGAAACCCTGTGTTGGCTCATGGGTTCAGGAGCCGACTCTGAGGTCCTTCTTAAGGAGCAAGGTCACAGCCGGCCACCTGTCCCTTTAGCATGCTTACCCGGAACTCCTCTTTAATCTGGCTTGAATTTGTCTGCGGATCCAGCTTGTTCATGTCATAATAGAGAGACCTGACTTGCGAAGCAGGGACCGAGGTGTCCCCACAAAGACAGGCTTCCAGGATGGCATCGTGGATGAACACGTACTGCTCCTGGCGAAGCAGACGGGACTCGTTAGTAGTAGAGAAACCAAGGTAACCAGAAAGAACTAGAGAAGGAGGGAACGCAGCCCCACACAGACAGGAAAACAGAACAACGGTCCACCCACCACAGATGACGCCCTCCCACCAGAGAGAAAGCAGGGGAGAGGACCTGACCGCTAGGAGGGGCTTATTCCAGGACCAGTAATCCTGTTCCCTAATGGGACGGCGGGCACATTGGTGACTGGCCATGTGCGGCGTACAGTATAGCGGGAGGAAGAGATAAACAGGGGCTCAATGCAGAAGCCGTAAACAGATCGATGAAAACCACTCAGACACTGATAAATCCCAGAGCAAGCACTGTCATGTGGGAGTGACTGGAGCTACACTGTCTCTGCAATTCTGATCCCACGAGTTTGGAACTCAGTATTTCAGATGAGGAAATAGCAGAATCTTACCTACATATAATGAAAAGAGGAATGTGCTAACCAAATTAATAGTGTAAAGAAGGTCCAGGGAAACTTGACATCACTATGAAAAATCAACAATTCTGAGCACTCAGAGCTATTTACTTTGAAACATTAATTAATGCGATGATTACGAAAGTCCTTATGTGTCCAGGGAAGAGCTCTCGTGTGTACGTATAAGCCTGCAGTTTAAAAACCAACCCTCTAATTCTGAATTGGCCCTGGCTTTCCCTACAGTTAATTCGTAAAGTGTTAGCATATTTATTATTGCTCTCCAATTACATGAAATGCAAAAGAGGCCCATTACTTTTTACTTTAATTTCTATAAATAATTTGAATTCTTAATTCTCGAAAACAGCCCAGTCCTATTAAACAACACCTCAGAAATGGATTGAGTGAGAAAAAGGGGATGTGGTGACATTTGATCAACTGTTAAGTACACTGAAAATACATTATGATCATTATTATCTTTAAAACAAAAACTCTGTTCTAAAGAAAAAAGACCATGGAAGCAGCATTTACAGTTTCTGTTATTCTTCTCTGTTAGTTAAAAAATGAAATTAGGTTTCCCAGTGGCTTTTGTAAACTTTAATGCACAACCTAAATGTAACGGAGTCTTATTCTACTTCATGAATCATTTTCCAGGTGGTGGGTGTAATGCCTACTTAAAAGGATCAAATAGTAGTAAAAATGTAAATTTCCTAGGAACAGGATGGAATACTTTTTCTCAAATACTTAAATTCCTGATACACCTTGAGTTCTAACTTATAGAAGTACTAGTCGGTATAGAGCACTTCCAGAAAATGGGCGAATTCCCATGATACCAGGCCACTGGACGGAATTTTTAAGGACAGTAGGAAGAGAACGAAATGCACAGAGATTACCCTTAAAGGTTACTTGGCAAATGCCTGGCTATTCTCAGGAGTGGTCTCGCTCTGGTTACCAGCTAGTTTAAAAGACATAGTAAAAAGAAATGGTATTGAATCCCCGAATGCTTAAACGCAGAGCCTCGACTGGACCCTGGACACAGAAGTAAGGGGAAAGTTAGGCTCAGATTCTGTTACCTGGAAGACTCCTGGTCTTTTCTGTGTGTTTATGAAAGAAAAAGAAAAGGAAAGAAGGAGGGAGGGAGGGAAAGAAGGATGGCCAGGTGCTTCACTTTTTCTCCTGCGGGTTCTGAAGACAGAACTGCTGGCTCTTCTCTCCCCTTGCCCTGGGAGGTGAGGCGCAGGGCGGGCACCAGGGTCAGAGCCCAAGGGAGGGCAGGCGGGCGGTCGGGAGCTGCTGTACCTCGGTCTGCACCATGTTCACCCTCCGAGACCGCAGCTCCCGGACGCAGTTGTAGATGTCCACCACCCCTTCTCTCTCGGCCATGTCCAGCATGATGTCGATGACAATGAAACAGCCGGTCCTCCCTGCACCGGCGCTGCACAGAGAGAGGGCTCAGTCAGTGGAGGAGAAAGGACTTCTGTGCTCCTGCTTCTGCTTAGACTTTTATTGCGGTGAAACTCACATAACACGCAGTGACCATCGTAAAGTGCACAACTCAGTGGCACCTGGCGCCTTCGCATCCATCGAGTTTCCAAACGTTTCCATCACCCCAAGGAGACCCGCACCCACTGCTCCCCGTGCTTCCTTTTGGAGCCTCGGGCCCCCCTCACCTGCAGTGCACCACCAACGGGCCTGCGTTGGGCGGGCTCTTGGATTTCACCTGCCGCACGAATCCTAGCAGCCCGGTGGCGTGGTAGGGGACGCCGTGGTCCGGCCAGCCCGTGAAGTGAAACTGTCTGATCTCGCGTATTTCATGAACACCTCGCTGCCAGGGGTCGGTCAGCACAGCGCAGGAAGAGAACAAAGGAGAACAAACGGTGAGGGGCCAGGAGGGCGCCAAGGACCCCTAAGCAGTCAGGGAGCCCCGGGGCTGGGAAAGTGAGCTGCTGGGAAGAGGGTCATTCTTAGGTGCAACAGGCGCTTTGAAAGCCTCCTCACAGGGAGGAAGATGTTCGTGGGGGTGAAAGGGGAGGGGAATGTCTGGGGAAAACGCTAATTAACAGGTGCAATGGCAGCAAATGGGTGTGTCGCTGGGATTCCTTGAGCCTTCTTTCTAAACCTGTTAACGCAGGCTCTGTTAACAGTCTGTGTGTCACTTAGATTCTACGGTGTGAGGAGCGAGCCCATAGACGCACAGAACGGGGACGGGAAGGAACTAAGGGGTATCTGTGCACTCAAGCCCAGCTGCTGAGATGCAGACCCCTGGTGAGCTCTTCCGTGTTCCGGTGCTGTTTGCACCAGGCACTCGGGCTGTGCACAGGCTGAGGATGTGCAGAAAGGCCACTGGAAGAAGGACCACTTTCCAACCGGACAGCACAGAGAACCACTTTTCACTGGCAACTCGAGTTTGTTAGGTTTCTCTCTTTAATTGGGGTAAACATTTAATCCATTCATCTGATCACCAACAATCAGATGCAAACGCAATGCTTCAGGCCTGACTCCAGGGGCTGGGGCTGCAGAGACATGGAGATGGTGTCTCCTGCCTTCAGCGGTCAGCCTGTGGGAAACGGGCACGTCGAGATTATAAACCATGGAAATCCAGAGGTATTTTTGCTGGAATTCTATGTTAGACCAGTAACCTGAAGAGAGAGGGTGGTCCGCCATAGAACTGAAGGGAAGGCACAAGGACACAGACTTCAAGTGTTTTTAATTTTTTTAACATTTACTCTTGTTTTGAGAAAAACTAAGTTGATTTATATCCATCTTTTTTTTTTTTCTTTTTCTAACTATGAGCCTATGTATTAAGACTGTGTTTTAAAACAGGAGTTTACTTTTTTTTTTTTTTTTTTGCAGTATGCGGGCCTCTCACTGTTGTGGCCTCTCCCGTTGCGGAGCACAGGCTCCGGACGCGCAGGCTCAGCGGACATGGCTCACGGGCCCAGCCGCTCCGCGGCATGTGGGATCTTCCCGGACCGGGGCACGAACCCGTGTCCCCTGCATCGGCAGGCGGACTCTCAACCACTGCGCCACCAGGGAAGCCCAGGAGTCTACTTTGAAAACAACAATTACTTCCAGAATCAAGGCTGGAGGTAACCTGAGATCAGACTTGACTTTCCCCCTTCTCTCTTTCCAGCACTGTTTCCTGGACACCATCTCTCCATTGGCCCTGGACTTGGTTTTATTATCTTAACATTAAACGCCCAGGAACCTTGTCACTTTCACCAGTAGCCGCTGTTCACGCAGAGGTGGCCAGGAAGAAATTCGGAAATTTTATGTGCTTTGAAAGACTAGAAGAGGCAAACAATGATAGGTTTTAAAATTAAGACTTGTTTGCCATCAGGGCATTCATTTGTCTTGGTTTAATAACCCACAAGTGCTGAAGCTTTATTTCTCTTTGAAAATCATGCTATTCTTTAGTGGGGCTGAAGCATTAAGGAATTAAGCCGTCAGGGAGTCACAAAGGAAAGTGAACACTGTCATCTGCTAAATACGCTCTGTGACCCCAGAGCAAGATTACTGGGTGGTGGGAGCCCACACTTTCTCTCACTGAAACCATGGTAACATTTGGCGAAAGCCTCCATCAGAAGACACATGGTGAGCCTCTAACCCCCTGAGAGCTCCCCTGGCTTTACACAGGACGCCAGGGCAGGGCAGGGGTGGTCCCAGGGAGTGGGAAAGCCTATAATAAAGATTCATTCATTCCAAAGAGGACAAAAGGGCTTTTATGTCTCCCGTACACTGTTGTTTTTAATTTTAATTTTTTGAGCACTTCCCTTTCTAACTTTGCTAGATTTCAGAGCCAGCATCCCCAGAACCCGAACTCCATCCAACACGGGCTGGGCGCCCAACTGATCTAAGACTCGTTTTCTCAGCAGGGTAAATGTCAGTGTCTGGGATGCAGCAAACCTTTTCCCAAAATAAACCTCTACCCTCTAATGTGTTCGCTGCTGACAAGAGGAGCAACGGAACTGGCTTCTGAGTCGCCTCTCACTCTTGTTCATGGACGTGGTAGTTTCCTCTTTCACTGTTTTGTAATATAGGGGGGAAATCATAGATGTGACCAGTGATCACAGTCCAAAATATTTCCCAACTGGATATCAAGTATATCTTTTGTTCATTTTTCATTAACAAGATTTAATGCTAAATAAATGAGTATCATATTATACATAATATAATAAGTATTAATGCTATATGTTGGGTTGGCCAAAAAGTTCGTTCGGGATTTCCTGTAACATCTTACGGGACGAACCCGAGCGAACTTTTTGGCCAGCCCAGTAAAAGCGAGGTATGCATTTCCTTTTCCTTGTAATAGCTGGGAAGGAAGGCCCCCCCCCCCCCACGACAAACAGTAGTGCTTAGCCCAGAGCGGGCGCTTGATAAATATGTGTGGATGGATGAATCCCTAGGCACATGCTCTGTCTTGCAGATTCAGGACCATATCCCTGCCTCTCTGAGCCCCAGGCACCTCCTAGGCGGAGAGAACTTGGTGTCCATCGCCAGCTTCCTTTCTGCCAGCTGCGGCAGGGGTAGAGTCACCAGACAGCCTAGATCCACAGGAACTTTTCAGCTGTCTTCCTCCTGCCACGATGGGCACTTTGTTACTTAAAAGCTGTTCAGCTTTTGGAGTCACCAGCTACAGGGGAAAGGAAGGATGACCGTCCCATGCAAAACAGGAACTGACCAGTTTCAGGCTCCAAACCTGCCTGCTTGTTTGCAGAACGGAGCCCAAACCTATTTTTCACCTTTAGGTCCCCTGATGCGAATACTCTCAAAATAGAATCCGCATTGGAGGACTCTCAAAGTATACACTTCACTTGGCTGTTTTATTTTTTTTTTAAGTTTCCTTTCTAATGAGGACGTTTAAAACCTACAAGAAGTGCTCCACAGCCGTACTAATGATTTGTTTTCCTTAGAGATTCCAATTGCCCCGTTAGAAAATCCGGCAACATGTCATTTTGATTTCCCCAAACGCTCTAACAAGCTCCTCATGCTTTCCTTCCTCCCACCACCTCTTTGCTGCTCGTCTGAGGACTAAATAACTGGGTATTTCAGGAACATTTCTGTGCAGCTGGGGATGTAGCCGAGAACACTAAGAGGTTAAAAAAAGGCTAAAAAGACAAACAAATCCTTCCTTTAGCCACAGAGATGCATTTTCAGCTTATTAGAGAGCTGACTATTGTTCAAAGAACTCTATGTTTAAGTGACGGCTTTTGGATGCTTTTTTTTTGTTTTAAAGAAGAAAATAGTCTGGGTCTTTTATTACTATCTGTTTCAATGCAGTTATTCATGAGCGCTCTTGCCAAGAGCCATACAAAAATCCTCCATATTTCCCCCCCCCACAATCCTGCCTAAGAAGGGAAAAACCCGACATCAAAGTGTGAGGTTCAGAACTTGAAGAATTGAGTCAGCCAGAACTCCACGTTGTTTGAAGTCTCTAAGCCTCCTGCCTGCTTATTAAAAAAGACAGGCTGAGGGAAAAAAAAAAAAAAAGCTAAATAATTTGAGAAACAGATTAAAATAAATGAAAGTCTCTTCAGCCTTGTGATTGTATGACAAATAGGGATTTGAAAACCAGGAGAGGTAGTTGAAAAAATCAGGGTAAATGAGCCAGTAAGCAAACGCTGCAATTTCCTCATTTCCCAAAACTGGTCTTGTTAATCCAGAAAGTGCATCGAGATGCAGTGAGAAGTAGGGGGGTGGGCTGGGAGCCAACCGCCCTGGTCCACTTACAGCCCGGGGCCTGCAAGGGCACCCGCCACTGGTAAGTTCATGCCGGCATCGCCACATCCGGTGTATGGCTCAGCCGTGGACGGAAGCCGGGGGACCTCAGAGACAAAACCGTGGGTCCCCTTCTTCGAAGGCAAGGTGAGGACAGGAAGGCAGAGCGTTTGTCAGCCACGTCACCTCCACTACCCCCCACAGCCTACCTGTGACACTTCTCTGGATGGACTGCAGTTTGCTTCGCTTCCGGCCCCTCCCTATGTCAGCAGAAAGAGGGGGAGTAAGGAGATTCCCCGTTACGCCCTGTGGAGAAGGCACAGAGCAGCAGTCCCATCCATGCATGTGGGATGAGGCCGTGGGACAGAGCACAGCATTCAGGACCCCACGCCCGCAGGGCCCGAGGGCTGAATCCAGCATGGGAGTGAATGGATGGAAGCGCTGGTTCATGCAAGAGCATCCCAGGTCTGCTTATGTGTGTTTCCAGGTAGAAGCTTCCACCTGGAAAATCCATCAGTCCATATTAAACCATAAGCTGGAAAAGCCTCAAGGAGGTGGAGGGGATCCAGGACGAGTTAGGACCTGTGTCTCCACACCGATACGAACTCAACACTGGGAAACCCACATGGACATACAGCATGAAGGACATTTATTGAACTGCCTCTGAACAAGGACAGAGAGATGAGCTGAACAATATCAATCAGGTTAAAAAGAAAAAGGAAGTAGACAGCTAGGAGTATCTTTTGGTTTAGTTGCAAAACACAGATTTTCATGAAATGGGAATGATTTGCTTCAAAGACGGAACTGAGCTATTACAGAATCACAGGGCAAGATGCAATCTTGAGAAATCACTGGATAGAGCCTACCTGCATTCAGGTGTGACCACGTATGAATTATCCCAGATAACTTAATGAGGCTGGTATCACTAATGTCTGACCAAAGCTTTTCAAAGCAGTGTGAAAACTTACCTTTTCAACAGCAAATGTTCTTATCACATATTCTGCCAGTAGCTCTGTTTCTATTAGGGTGACTTTAATGTCTTTGTAGATCTCTGTGTCATCTGGCCAGTATTTGCAGCATTTGACCTTTAGAAAACACAAAGGAAATGAAGATTTAGGGTTTTTTTTTTTTTTTGGAGTTCTCCAAATGATGGGTCACAGTACAATTTATAGGATACAATTTGCACACAAAATCAGAAGTACAGCTTAACTTTATTTTTTTAGATCACCTATATATTTTTTTCTCTCCCCAGAATAAAACACAATTTGAGTTATGGGAGGAATAAAACCTAGGAAAATGGTCTAAAGTTAACAAATTGTATTTATACTACAAACATCTCAGTTACAGTAACCATTCATTTCCTGTCTATCTCTACTCAGGAATGGCCTGGAAAAATAAACTATAAAAGTTAGCTTGCAGTATTTTAGCTCCTCTGAACTTTAAATTTCTTCTAGTTTCAGGAACTGATCGAACATTTTTGAGGAGGACTGAGCAGGAAATCAGAGCCCAAAGAAAGTAAAGATTAGAGTTTGTTTTTTGTTTTTCCTGAAGAAGGTAGTAGCTATGTGTTTTCCCCAAGTTAGAATTACAGATTCATTTTAGTATAAGTAAATTCAATACACAAAACCCGGTGAACTCCCTATGTTAATGACTCTTAAGATTTCCTCAGCCACCCAGGCACAAAACCTGGCAATCCTTCTCCAAAACCCAACCAACTGCCAGGTCTAAGAAGCTTTTGAAATCTCTGTCAAATACGTTTTCCACATTTTTATTCCCTCCGCCACCATCTTCGGGCTCTGGTAACTTCCTGCATCCCCTCCATACTAGTAGCTGCAAAAACCCTTCCAAGTGCGATCCCAATGGCACTGACTTGCTCTGCTCAGTAAACGTCCGTTTCCAACCACTGCCCATGAAATTAAGTAGAAATTAACTTTGGCCTGGCAGGTAAAGATCTTTTTTGTATTTGGACACAACTAGCATCTTCATCCTTTTTTTTTTTTTTTCCACTACTCTCCTTTCTAACCACATATATTTTATGTTCAGAGACAAGCGGTTTGCCTGATCCCCAAGCAGACCTCATGGTCCAGACTCCTACACATGCCATTCCTTCTGTGCAGGATGCTCTCCTCCCACTCAGATATTTTATCTAGCTGAACATTTTATCCATTCTTCAAAGAGTATCTCAAATGCCACACCCCTTCAAAGTCTTTTCTCCGTGGATGCTCTCTGTTGGTGCTCTGATAAGATGTGCCAGTTCTGCTAGTATGACACCCTTCTGACGCCGCGTTATACCTGCTTACTACCTGCCAGCATGCAAAGGGCTTTCAGTTGCTTATTTCTGCACACCCAGCAAATCCGGTATGTGTCCCATACACAGAAAATACGCAATAGGTACATGTAAAACTGAATTTCATGGAGACAGGCATAGGATCATCGTAGGAAGGACAATCCCAGGTTGGGAAAATTTACAAAAAGAAATATGGGCTGGGGTGGCCTTTCCCAGAACGCCAAACACCTTGGTACACCTGTGTTTCTGGTGTGGTGCAGGCTGGTTGTTACCTTAGCTGCTTCCTCATGAAACTTTCCGGCAGCCAATTCAGTGCCGTTCTAGATAAGCCTTATCACCTTTACTTGGGAAGATGTAAGCCAGAAACATCAGGAATTGGAGATACAGTGCAGCACAAGGCAAAGATGGTCCCTTGGGGGCTTCCCTAGTGGTGTAGAGCTTAAGAATCTGCCTGCCAATGCAGGGGACATGGGTTCGAGACCTGGTCTGGGAAGATCCCACATGCCGCAGAGCAACTGGGCTCGTGAGCCACAACTACTGAGCCTGCACGTCTGGAGCCTGTGCTCCGCAACAAGAGAGGCCGCGATAGTAAGAGGCCCACGCACTGCGATGAAGAGTGGCCCCCGCTCGCTGCAACTAGAGAAAGCTCTCGCATAGAAACGAAGACCCAACGCAGCCAAAAATAAATAAATAAATTTATTAAAAAAAAAAAAAAAAAGATGGTCCCTGCCCTCATTAAATTTTTAGCTTCCTTAGGGAATCTTTTTTTTTCCCCTCATGGGAACATTATCTGTGACTTTATAAAGGATAATCATTTATAAATATTTTGACTTATCCATATTTCCAAGATTTATATCATGGACACCTGTGCCAGATCTAAAATATTCCAGAATAACTGAGATCTATAATTTCTCCAGTTCTTTTCCTAGATGTAAAGCGAGTCTGAGCAGATCATGCATATTTGTGATGTCTAATTTGATAACAACCCTAATTTCACTCACAGAATGTCTAATTACTTTCACAATGGTAATTAACAAAGATGCTTATATGGCACGTACCAAAGTCTCCTCTATTTTAGGGGACTTGCTTTTACCTTTTTGTGACTTCAATCATGCAAGCAGAGGGTTGTGGATAGATACAAAACTACGAATAGAGTATATACATGCACTTTTAAAATTAAACAATTCTCAGGAATTCCCTGGCGGTCCAGTGGTTAGGATTCCGTGCTTCCACTGCAGGGGGCACGGGGTTCCATCCCTGGTTGGGGAACTAAGATCCCGCATACCACGCGGCCAAAGAAAAAAAAAAAAGAAAAATTAAACAATTCTCAATGGAATGAACACATAAGTCAAAAATCTGTGTATTTTTCCAAAAATTACAAAGTTAACCTACGTTAACTAGGTATACCTTGTCTAATAAAAGTGCCTTATTAGAATGTGATTGCTGTAGGACATAGTGTATAGTCACCTATTCTTCTCTTTTAGAGTCTTTACCCTCCCCATCCCCAAAGTTTCAATAACTACGGGTGTGGAGGCTTCAATGCCTGGGAGTCAGCGAAACCAAAAGCCTCTGCAATGTACCAAAGGCTTAGAGCTTCTCTTGGGTACTGTTCTTCCAGTTCCCTTGGGCCAGCTCAGTTCCCAGGGATCTTGACCCTGCCGGGCCCTCCCGCCGGCTCTGCCATCCCCCAACCTCCCGGGTGCAGCCGGGCGCCCCCTGGCGGTGGCGGCAGAAAGCGCCTTCCAGGTGCAGGGGTCGCCAGGGGGTGGCCACATCTAGCTCCCCAGGCTGGCTGCACGTTACTGTGACCTTCGGGGCACCTTGATGTCTCTGTCGCAGTGGTTCTCAAACTTCAGCAGGCATCAGACGATCCTGGAGGCCTGTGACAAGTGCTGGGCCCCACCCCAGAGTTTCTGATCAGTAGGTCTGGATATGTGTGGTTCCAGAATTTGCGTTTAAGAGGCTCCCCGGTGATGCTGCTGGTCTGCGGACCACACTTTGAGAAGCAAGGATGTAGACGACAGCCTGACTACAGAGGCTGGCTCTCTCCTTAAGGCTGCGGTGAGCCTGGGTGAGTCACTCAGGTTTGCTTAATCTCAGGTTCTTCATCTGCAGGGGGTGGTTTTTATTCCATCTCAGAGGGCTCTAAGGTTAAGGCAGGGGTTTCCAAATTTGCACGTTAGAATCATTTGGGGGGTTATTAAATTCCAAAGCCTCGGCCACACTCCAGGCCAATTAAATCATCATTTTTAATGCACATCGAAACCACAATGAGGTATCACCTCACACTGGTCAGAATGGCCACCATCAAAAAAATCTACAAACAATAAATGCTGGAGAGGGTGTGGAGAAAAGGGAACTCTCCTACACTGTTGGTGGGAATGTAAACTGGGACAGCCACTATGGAGAACAGTATGGAGGTTCCTTAAAAAACTAGAGTGGCCATATGATCCAGCAATCCCACTCCTGGGCATAGATCCGGAGAAAACCATAATTTGAAAAGATCCATGCTCCCCAATGTTCATTGCAGCACTATTTACAATAGCCAGAGCAAGAAAGCAACCTCAGTGTCCATCGACAGATGAATGGATAAAGAAGATGTGGCACATATATACAATGGAATATTACTCAGCCATAAAAAGAACAAAATAACACCATTTGCAGTGACATGGATGGACCTAGAGATTGTCATACTGAGTGAAGTCAGAGAAAGACAAATATCATGATATCACTTATATGTGGAATCTAAAAAAATGGCACAAATGAACTTATTTACAAAACAGAAATAGAGTCACAAACATAGAAAACAAACTTATGGTTACCGGGGGTAAGGCGGGGAGGGATAAATTGGGAGATTGGGATTGATATATACACACTACTATATATAAATAGATAACTAATAAGGACCTACTGTATAGCACAGGAAACACTACTTGATACTCTGTAATGGCCTATGTGGGAAAAGAATCTAAAAAAGAGTGGATATATGTATATGTATAACTGATTCACTTTGCTGTATACCTGACACTAACACAACATTGTAAATCAATTATACTCCAATAAAAATTAATTAAAAAAATCATAATTTCCGGGTAAGACACGGGCATCCGTAACTTCTTATAGCCCCCAGGCGACTCCAAAGTGCAGATGTGTTTGGGACCCACTGGACTGAGTGATAACATCTGCCCTAGAGCAGGTTCATTGTGAGTATCCCCCCCAACCAATGGAAATTCTTAATTTTATTATGATGATAGTTTTGTGGTGATCTGGACTGGAGGTGGCCACAGGCAGTCAGAGGGCACAGATCCCCCTGAATGCCTGAAGAGGTGAAGCTGTGTTTCCTGGTGCAGGGAGAGGGGAGAGCAGAGTGTTGAGTGCTGTGCCAGCTCTCTGCTGGGGAAACATAGGCAGAAGCCAAGGAAACTCTGGCGTGTTCTCTGTCCCTCTTTCCTGCACACCTATTCGGGGCACTGGTGGGCAAGTCCACTCTCTCACCAGGGAGGTGTGATTAACGCCCAACAGAAACTAGGAAAGGGTGTCCTGACTTGCGGAGGAGAATCACATCCAGTAGAGCCGTGAGGAGCCACAGAGACAGTTTCCAAACAGTTTCCTTTTCCAGATCATCACGGATGCCAGACACAGACTTTCACGCTTGGATTTTGCTTTGGAATCACTGGGTTCTTGCAACTGTGGCCTCACCAGTGGCTGGCCTGAGGGGAGAGCCAGCAGGGGCCAGGGCCGGTCTCCTTCCCCTTCATTCTCTCCCTGGCTTGTGTCCTGAAAGGAGGAAACGAAAGGCCGGCCCAGGGACCAAGAGTGACTCACTCCAGGGGATGAGCTGGATGGTGGCGGCGGAGAAGCTGTGAACAGGCCCCAAGCACAGGAGTCTTTGGAGGAGGAAGCTCAGGGTCAATTATGCTTCCTTCAGTCTCGCCAGGCCCAGCTTCAGGAACAGATACCGAATAGGGAGGCTTGAAATGACTTTAGCTGCCTGGCCTCTTGGCGTGAGTGAGGGTATGAGGGGGAGAGGGGCAGGAAGAACAGAAGCACACGCTGAAAGCATCCTTCTTCTGTATACCTGATCACAGATGGCTAGGTTTCCGTGGATGCTCCCATATCACCAACTCTCTGGTTGGCAGGAAGGGGGCTGGGGTAGAACGTGAAGGTCTGCTTCTGTGCTCTGTGCCTGGGCCCAAGGACTCATTTTGCTAAGAAGCCCATGATCACGAAGGGTTAAGCGACTAAATGTCAGCCCTTCAACTGCGGGTACCACTGCACCATCTAATAGACACAACCGACAAGGAGGTGGAAGGCAGGAAAAAGACAAAGGCACTGGTACAAGTTTTGGTTTGTCAAGGGGTTTTCAGCAGACTCTTTCTTTTTCTGAAAGGAGACATCCGAAGAGACAGTGACCACGGTTCTATTAATAGCTAGTGCGGCTTTGCTGGGGCCGCTGGTTGGCAAGAGCAAAAACACTGCTGGGAAGCACAGTGACCATAAAGGGCCCCAGCCAAGAGCAGCTGCTAACGAGGCTTCCAAGAGAACAGATCTATTGCACACATTTTTTTTTTTTTAACAGAACTCTCACAGCAATGAAAACATTCACTCATTTAAATATCCTGAAAATGCAGATTGCTTTGGTCCCAGCGTGATGAAGTAAGACAGATGTGCGCTGGCTTTTATCTTGTTAACTTGTGGTGTTGCAGCCGGTGACGCGTATCCTCTGAGCCTCAGTGTTCTCGTGCATAATATGGGATAACAGCACTGATTTTTTTTTAAGGGAGATTTTGAAGAGTAAGTGACACAGTCTATATAAAAGTTCTGCATAAGTACTTGGCTTATTGTAGGTTCCTAGCTCCTCCCTTCCAAACCTGCTTCATCTGGGCCCTGGGGCCTCCTTTGGGCAATATCCTTGAAGGCTGTTTCAAACTGGCACGAAGTCAGGAACTGCTGGAGGTCTGGATAGTGTGAATTTGGAGGAATCACTTCATGGCACCAGCAAATCCCTCTTTCTCACCTTCAGGCTCCTGCCTAAGGTTCCCCCTACAGGGCTTCTGGTTTTCTATGTGGTCTTCCAATAGCATCGATTAATTAATGGACACATAATACTTATAATATGCACAAGGTCATATCCATATCCGTCACATTTGTTTTCATCTGCTGTAAAGAAACACGTGGCCTGAAGCCTCCTGTGGAATTCGCTGTGTCATCTTGCAGAACTCCCGAGAGATGTCTTGCTGCTTTTCTCTCTGACCGCACATGGATGACAAGGGTCCTACCCAGCTAGGTCACAGAGCATCAGCCCTTTGAAGAAACACGTTTACCCAGGCTGCTTGTTCCCCACCTTATTCAATAGACTGGCCTTGACTTTTAGCCATTCCCCAAATTTAAGTCGTCCTGCTAATAGAGGGAGATTTGCCGCCATTGAGGACAATGAAAATGTGTGTCACACAGTCTAAAGATGATTCTGAAAGAAGACATTCAGAAATCTTTTAAGCAATGACAACATTATGACAACATATATATTATATATACATATTATATATACACATATATAATATTATATACAATATACATATATGCATATATATCATATATTATATATAACATATATAATATACACATACATGTGTATACATAATACATACATACACACCTATATATTATATATACATACATACATATATATATACATCTCCTGAGGTCCATCAGAGGGGACATTTCTTAGAGAGATATCTGACGTATCTTTGAGAAGAAGATTCCATATTTTCTCTCAATGGCAGTCTCCCCATGTATCAGGGTAACAATTTAGATCAGCAGGACTGCAGTCCTCTAAAGTTTTTTATCTGTTGTCTCTGTGTGGGTCACAGAGCCGTCCAGGCTAGACCATACGGGGGTCACCATCATTCCAGTCCTAGAATGATCTGACTACTAGCCCCTCACACTAATTCTGTGGGGCACGAATTATCCCTATTTATATCCATCATCTGAAGTGGAGAGGCTGAGGCAGACTGGGGAGCTTTGAGGGCTCCCCACCACCGCTGCAGTGACGTGATGCCTCTGTCTGTGCTCAGGGCAGTGGCGTCCAGACTGTCCTCCCGTCCAGACAGCCCCAAAGGCCATGATGAGCAGAGACTAGGCCCGGCACGGCTGGGGCACTGAGAGGAGAGAGGAATGAGTCTAACGCTGGTGAAGAGGCTGGTGTGGAAATAACCGACCCGACCCAGGGCAGAAGGAGGCAGCTCAGTGGTCACAGCACATGCCCCAGAGCCACACTGTCTGGGTTCAAAGCGTGGCCCCACTAACGAGCTGTGTGACCTCAGGCACGTCACTCAACCTCTCAGTGCCTCCATTTTTCAGCTGTAAGATGGGGATAATAATAATGGTTTTAGAAAGATTAACTACATTCTTGCTTGTAAAGCTCTTAGATCATGCTTGGCAGCAGTAAAATTAGCAAAACAAAAACTGCTATTGAAAGGTAGAAAGAAGAACGTTAAATCTCAAGGAAGAGACCCAAAGCTTCACAAGGGAGACCACGTGACAGATGAGACCAGAAAGATGAAGTGCAGGTTCCCAGGGTGGTGGAAGGGGGAGGGCACTCTGGATTGACGAAGTTGGCGGGGGGCATCTCTGGGAGTAGTCCTGAGTCCCTGATGGGGGGACGGGGTGGGGGGGCTGGGGGGATGGGATTCTCCTGACCTCGGTAGGAGACAGTCCCTGTTGCATGATTTCCAGCTGCTTCTGACACTATCCTGGTGGACCTTCCTGGTGCTGTGTTTTAAAATAAGAGGAACAGTCTTGGGGTAGAAAGTGTGTGTTCGAAAAGTGGGGGGGCACGCAGGACATGGATTTCTGTACAACCCACATTTGTAAAGGGCACTCGTTCCTTTTTGTGAGTGTACACAACCCCCGGAACCACCGTGCGGCTCTGTGCAGCTGAGCCGGCTGCCCTGCCAGCTGGGCTGCTAGGTGCCGCGTACACACTGGATGCTGGGACGCGTGTGTCAGTGTATGCGTGTGGGCTGGGAGCAGTCGATCGCCTGGGTATGTGTGTCAGACACCTCTGTTACCAGCTGCTGAGCAGACGCTGCACACCACGACGGATACACCTGTGGCTCCTTAGAGCAGGTGAGCTCAGGGACTGTGCCTTCCACATCCCCCAGGTTTCCAGGATGTGACCTCTCTGGCTTAGTTAGTTATAGACCTGGAAATGTTCTTTAAACGCCACACACACAGACACACACACAGGCGGACATTCTTCTCGGCAGGGGGGTAACATTTTACTTTTAAGGACCACGGATAAAGAAGGTTCTCTCAAAAACTCGCATTTAGCGATGGCGCAGCGTGGTGTGACAGGAGAGGCCTGGTGGGCACGCAGGAGGGCTCCAGGCTGATTCTAGCTGTGTGACCTCGTGCAGGTCACAGACCCTTTTTGGTCCTCAGCATCCTATGTGCAAAAAAAGAGGACAGTAGACCACACGGCTATTAAAATTATTCCAGGTCTGGGAAATCGATTTCATGACTCTAGAATGAGGTTCTTTGGAAGCCATATAGCTTAGTGCTCAGGAGGGAGGTTCTGCAGTTCCAGTCACAGGCTGACAGTTACTAGCTGCATGACCTTGGAGTAGTTTCTTAACCTCTGGAAGTTTCAGTGTATTATCTATGAAGTGAAGATAACAATAGCGCTCACATCACAGAGTCACTGCGAATTCTGAAGACCCATCGCATCAGAGAATGTCCACTGGCTGCCATCTTTGCTTCATGTCAGCATCTCTATTACTAAGAAGGGAACAGCTCACGGTGTAGAGCACCAGGTGCTCTACTGAGTATAAGAGCTCACACTTGATGGTCTCTACCAGAATGAGAGAGACAATGAACTTGAGTTTCAGAAACATGAATCTGGGCTAAATCCCTTGAGGTAGTCTGAGGTGCACACTTGTCCCAGTTAATCTTTTGGGGGGAGGTAAATGGCTCCAGGGGTCAGGAGCAAAAAAGAGGAACTTAGAAAAGGCCCCGGCCTCCCTGGATCTCAATATCCTCACCTGTTCTATAACCCTCTTCCCTAGATTATCACAGGAACTGCTAAACACAGCAAAGACTTTGAAGAATATAGTGACACAAATAGATGACCCGCTTAATTGTTGACTGAACCTCATATAAATAGTCCTGGGTTTGGGATGTATGTGATTCAATCAGTTGAATGGATTAAAACTACAAATTCACTCTTGATATTGGATTCTCCACCCAACATCAGAAAAGAATCTATCTTTGGTGAGGTGATGACTGTACCATCCTTTTCTAGAACAAAGACTTCTCTGTCCGTCCAGGATTTTCAGTGATAAGGGTTCTGTTTCTATTTCAAAAGTAGACAGTCTGAAGCTAAAAGAGGTGAACCCAATGTCGGCTTTTGAAATATCTATTTCCTCCCATACTCTTCATATTTATTCCCTTCTGTGGGCTAATTCTCCACTATATGTCACGGTTCCCTTCAGCTCTTTCCTTTCAGACTCTATCTCTTTTCACTTCCCAGTGAGTAATCCAGTGAAATCCCTACTAGTTAACTCATCTCCTGGCTATGAGGTCAGTCCACTTCTGTAATCCAGCAGCACCTCTGCAATTTTCAAATACCGTTACCCAAATGCGGAAGCAATGTAGTCCACACCTTCTTGTCAGGTGTGAAGGGGGTTCTTTGGTTGGATTTTATATCAGAGAAGTGTCCAGAGTTGTCCCACGTTCTCATTGCTGGAAACCTGGTCCCAGAGAAATGGGGCAGTGGCTTAAGCCGTAAACTGTTGTCCTGATCTGGTCGTAAACATACGGCAGATACTTTGGGAGGAGAAGTTCCGAGGCAGTGAATTCTGGGGTTCTGTTAGCCAACTGAATTGAACCCTACTTTATTGAAATCCCTTAATTAGTGAAAGGAATGTAGACATACTGATGTCTTGTCACTTGGTGAATCTGAGAGCAGTTGTACACAGACTGTAACCCTGCTCGCTGCATTATTTTGCCTCTTTGGCCCTCTTCTCCTAAGAGGTCCCCAGCATTTACTCACCTATTTCCTTAGCCAGATAACCCCAACCCTTCAGGAGAAGGCAGGGCAAGGCCTCAGAAGATGAGGTCAGCAGACTTGGAAAGTTCAGAGAAGGAAAAAAACAATTCTGCATTCAAGATAGGACATCATTTACGGTTTTCAACAAGTTATTCAAGGATAGGATATACCCGCAGTGTGCAAAGAGGGGGGGAAGCTCAATTTACTTTTTTCTTTTTTTTTTTTGGCCATGCTGTGCGTCTTGCGGGATCTAAGTTGCCCAACCAGGGATTGAATCCGGGTCCTGGCAGTGAATGTGCAGAGTCCTAACCACTGGACCGCCAGGGAGTTCCCAGAGAACTCAATTTTCAAGTGATGTGAGTGGAGCAGAAGAGGAGCTCTGGCAGCTTGGAGACCATCCCATATTGCATCCGATTCTACTGCCAAGAAATTACAGATGTATGCGGCCCGGGAAGGTACCCGTGCAACAGGGGCTGTGATGCGTCTGTCCCAGCGCACCTGTCCATCTGCCACGTCCAGGCCCCTGCCCTCTTAAGCGCTTCACGACACTAAGGCAGGTGACCACCTACATGCACCCCAGAGACATGGCAGGTAAAGTGAGAGGCGACAGAGTGAGCCAGTGAGGATCCCAGCCCAGGCCAGTAGAGGGGTGGATACACAGGAAGCCCAGACCCAGATGAAGACGAGGATGTTCCACGGCCGGGCACCGATGACAAAGCGGCACGAGTGTCTGCAGGAAGCAAGCGACGGGGCTTGACGGTGGTGACCATGAATGTGGGCACCGAATGTGGGCCCCCGACAGTCACCTCCGCGGGTGCAGCTGGAGAATACTGAACAGCTGATCTGCACTCAGCTCGCACTCCCTGGGGGGCCAGGAGAGCGAGTTCTGGGAAACACCTGTTATTCAGACCCGCAAACATGTTTCAATCCTAGCCATGTGAGAGATGGCCCATAAGAAAGCATCAGCTGACTCACCACACAGAAAGAATCCTCTAAGAAGCCTAATCTATAATTCATCCATCTTTGGGTAAAAATGACTTTGCCTTCTGTTAAAGGGACAGCATGGATTGGGCTGAGTTACCAAGAACATCATACCAAAGGGTTGACTGGGGAGGCCAGATGTAGCCTCCTCTCTGTCATCACAGACAGAGCTGTCGTGATCCTCACTGGCGCCCAGGGGACCACGTCACACACACACACGGGTGGCTCGCGCCTGCAGTCTGTTCTCCCGAGTGGAAGAACCAGGCGAAGGGGAGCAGTGAACAGAAGTTTCCCTCGTACGAGTCGTTATCTTGCACCAGCTTATCTGTTCCTTTGTAATTATTCTTCCACCTCTTCAGAAACATTCACTGAGGACTTCCTAATACTTTCTATGTGTCTGACCCTGTGGGATTCACAGATGACATACCCTAGTCTTTGCTCTCGGAGGCCTGTGGTCTGGGAGGGCAGCACGGTCCCCAAGGGTGTTTAGTTCCTTCTTGTACATGACGGTGTGTCCTCCTCTATAACTGCAGGGTGAATGTTTTGAAGGTGGGCGCCTCTCTTCTGTTTCCCTGGCCTCACCTACAGCAGGGTACGAGGTCACTTGAGCACCGCATCTTAACTGGCTGCAGGTGCCTCAGCAAAGTCACAGGAGTGGTGGACAGACTTCAAGGGGTTAAGGTGTCCAACAATGGCAACGGCAGAGAAACAGAGCCTGTGAGAAAAAGGTATGACTGGTCCTGCCTCCACCCCAGGAAATTCATTAATTCACTGTGTCGACTCATGCAGAATTCAGGAAAAAAGAGACAATGGTCTGCACTTAGAACAAACAGCCTGCTGTTCCCGACAAGGCAAAGAACATTTCTGAAACTGAGGTAAGTATGTGTGAGCAGGAGAGAGAGAGAGAGAGAGAGAGAGAGGGTGTGTGTGTGTGTGTGTGTGTGTGTGTGTGTGATGCGTACATTTGGGAAGAACCTTTTATCAAGTACAGGAAGTGTGGAAGTTGTGAGAGAGATCTAGTCTGGTTACCCATGTAAGCAAGTGTGAGGGAGGGGAATAGCTAGCCTTAAAAAAACGCATGCATGTACACACACACATACACGCTTATTTGCAGGGACACCATGAGAATAAAGGTTACAGAAGTTGGGGTTAGCATTACAGATACCTTTTCTATAAGAAGCCTCATTACTTTGAGCTTTAAAATGCAGTACTTAGCGAAACAGAAACAGACTCATAGACATAGAGAACAGACTTGTGGTTGCCAAGGGGGAGGGAGCTGGGGGTATGAGTTGAGAGTTTGGGATTAGCAGATGCAAACTATTATATATAGACTGGATGAACAACAAGGTCCTGCTGTATAGCACAGGGAACTATATTCAATATCCTGGGATAAATCATAATGGAAAAGAATATGAAAATGAATATGCATATGTATAACTGAATCACTTTGCTGTACAGCAGAAATTAACACAACATTGTAAATCAACTATACTTCGATAAAATAAAAAAATAAAAAGGCAGTACTGAGTGTTTAATGTGAAATATTCGATAAGCCTTCAGGGAGACTGAAGAAGAAAGGTCCGTGGTTTTCTCTTTGCTTTACTCTGAGAGGATCTGTTTTCCTTTAGTCTCCTATTTTTCACAATTGCCACCCAAATTAGTAGTCAGTGAAGTGTTTCCTAGTTAAACGAAGTTGTTTGTGCATATCCTTTATACCACAGTTTACCTTGCAGTTAAACAGACTGGTTATCCAAATTGGATTAATGGACATTAAGTGATGGTGATGATTCCTTATTAACTTTTTGGGCGTAAAGTAACTATTTCTGTGCACAAGGGGATCTTCTTCCAGATGCAAAAATCACACATGGGGTTACACAGAACACGATGGGCTGCGCATGGATATCTTTATTAGATGATTGCAAGGGGCCACATTTCCCCCGAAGACCCCCTTCCTGCTGCCTGCCTCAGAGGCGGTACTGCTGAGCATCGGTTAAAAAGATGGAAATGTGCTCAGAAGGTAAGATTGCTTGATATGCCAGTTGATAAACCAGTGGATTGTTATAGGCAATTTTGAGAACTTTTGAAAAGAATATGTTCTCTCCAAATCTGTAGTCAGATTAGATCATTTTCAAAAGAAGGTCTATAAATTATAGACTGTGCATCTTTTATGGTCTGCATAAATTATGTACAGACAGAACCTCGCAGAATTCGTCTCATGGGTACCTAATCACGCTGCAATGTTCTGCTCTAGGTCTTCTACAAAATCCGTGTATAATAGTGCAGAAGAAATAGGAGTGGATGCCTCTCTCCCAAGGAAGTGACGCTCATGGCTTTGTACTGAATCACTCCCTTTACAAAACCCAGACTCTGTGCTTTCTCCTGCTGCTGGTACTCAGTGCAGACACCGTGGGTGCCCGGGGGGTCCTGAGGCCACGTGGATTACGGCACATCTGGGCTGATGATGAATCCGTTACTCAAATGGATCTCTGAGCCAACATGTAATCCACAAAGAGCCGTATTCTTCGTATAAACATGGAATTTTACAGCTCACTGGGCCAACCTCCCTTCCTGTCGGGGATGTGTGAACTCAGGCTTGGAGGCGAGAACTGGTTGGTTCCCAGCTCACTGGGTAAAGCCCATCACGTCCCTCTCGTGGTCACCTGTTCACAGCCAGGTCAGTTCTGGGAGGAGCTGCCTCTGGCTCCCAGGATCCCAGGATCCCTGTGCACCCGGGTCCAGCTGCCACCACTGAGCCTTGCTTCTGTCTCTCTCCCCCTCTTACCTTCTCCTCAGAGAGGAGCACGCCAGCTCCTCCTCTGGCTGAGCCTTCACCTGTGCTCTCGACGGCGCCCTAAAACGGCTATTTGCTCAGGCCACAGCCTTGCTCCTGTCTTCATCCGGGAAGCCTGCGTTATCGGAGCGGGTACCCTCCCAGATCTGTTGCGTGTGTTTCTGTCACATTTATTCTCCTGCATCCTCATCTGTCTCTGTTCTCCAGGCTCAGAGGAAAAGACGTCTCCCCTCCTACCGCTGACTTGAAGACCTGCGCTCTGGATGCATCCTCTCCTGCCTCCTCAGCTGTCCACTTTCTAACAGCTCAATCTCCCTCCCTCTCCTGGTCCTTTCCCTAACACGTACAATTTTCAAAGGTCTTCCACCTGTAACATACCCTTCGATTGTAAACGCTCCTCTGCCTACAGCCCTATGTCTCTCCCTTCCTTTCTCGGCTAAGCTTCTGACAAGTTTAAACTCAGTCTACACCTCCTGATTTTCTACTCCTGCCTCGACCCTGCAGGCTGCCTTCCATCCTCACCATCTGTAGGGAGTCATGCTGTTTTCTGTCACAACATCCATTTCATCCATCATCCTTCCTGATACATCCTTGACTTCCTCTTGGAGACTCACTTCATTCCCATGGAGTGGCTTGTCAATTAGGGGCCCAGGACGGCCAGGGATGAGCACGAGAACCGACCGGGGGGAGATGATGCTCTGTCCTCGTGATTTGAACCCTGAGCACAGTGAAAAAGGCTGGAAATTGTTGGCACCCATCCTCTGAGCCCCTGCACCCTGGCCAGACTGTCTGGCTGTGGGGCCCCTCCGATCACTGGCCCTCTGGACTTACTGCCGTCTTTCCTGGCTGTGTGCACGTCTTATTCTTCAAAGTAACATTTTGAGCTTCTAATACTCTTCCAACAAATGTCCCTTTGGCTTAAATTAGCCTGGGTTGATTCCCGTTGCATACAGTCAGAGAACTCTGGGAGGTCATCCCTCTGAACCACTCAGGCAAAAGGTGACCTTCTCCTTGTTAAATCCAGTGGCTCTCTCCCTGCCCTGGGACTGCTTCCTCTCTGTAGCATCTCCATCATGACCCTCTCTCCACGTCGCTCCCTCACTGCTCCTTCAGGGGCTCTGTGTTGGTCGCAAGAAGAGGCCCAGTTCCTCACATGCACACCTGCCTCTCTACGACAAAGCCTCAGTCTCTCCCCCTTCCCCACGTTCATTCTGAGCACAGCTGCAGTGTCCCTTCGGGGTCCTGTGGTTGCCTCTGCCTGGAGCACCCTGCCTTCTTTGCTGGTTCAGTCCCATTGGCCCCTCCACACTCAGGCCCATGCACCGCTTTGTCTGGGAAGCATTTATTGACAAACCCTGCATCCTCAACTCCCGGTCTGATGAGGCACCTTCTTTCTGAACTACTGTAGCAGCACTCTGCAAAGCCTTAATCATAGGATTTAATCACCTTGCTTGACTCCCCATTGCTGTGGACAGGCATACACTTAATGCCTTTGTAGCCGCAGCCTCTTGTGTGTGTACACACTGGCTGGTGTGTAGCATATGCTGGGCACCTGAGGGGGTCCCCTCCCACCTGCTCTGCGATTTTCCTCTGTCACCTGCCCCCTTTCTCTTCTTTTTTTAAATTGAAGTACAGTTGATTTACAATTTGTGTTAGTTTCAGGCACAGCAAAGTGATTCGGTTATATACACACATACATATCTATATATCTCCACATATCTATATATATTTCTATTCTTTTTCAGATTCTTTTCCCATATAGGTTATTACAGAGTATTGAGTATTGTTCCCTGTGCTATACAGTAGGTCCTAGTTGGTTATCTATTTTATATATAGTAGTGTGTATCTATTAATCCCAAACTCCTCATTTATCCCTCCCCCTTTCCCCTTTGGTAACCATAAGTTTGTTTCCTATGTCTGTGAGTCTGTTTCTGTTTTGTCAATAAGTTCATTTGTGTCATTTTTTAAGATTCCACATATAAGTGATGTCATGTGATATTTGTCTTTCTTTGTCTTACTTCACTTAGTATGATCATCTCTCCCCTTTCTCTTCTTGGACCTTCAATCTCTGCTTCCAATTCTATCTTCTCTTCAGACTCCCAGGTATGCTCCTATCCACCCTACACAGACACACACAAACACACAGACACACACAAACACACAGACACACACAAACATGCACACACAGAGACACACACAGACACACAGCAGCAAACACACACACCGACACACACAGACACACACACACCAACTCTATCATCACATCTTGATCCTGCTTCCCTCTAGGTGCTGCTTCATCTCTTTCCTTGGATTCAATTCTCCAAGAACAAGCTACACTAATGTCTTTATCACACGTGTAGCCACTACTCCATGGCCATTGGGGTCCTGGTTCTATGGCACACTGCAACCTGGTAGGTACTGATGACAAAGTGAAATTATAATGGGGCCATCACAGTACAGGCAAACGGAGATGGAGGCGGGCGGCCATTGAGGACCCGGCTCAGACACGTCCCTGCACCACTGACAGCTTGAACTTCCTGTGAACCATACCAAACTCAAGGACACCAGCCATCTTTAAAACAATACCTGCCAGCTGCAAGCTACAAGCTTCCCTCTTGTAACTATGCAACCATTTCAGACCCCAACCAATCCTTGCTTAATCGGCACCCTCACGCCTTTCCAGCTCCGACTGTAATTCTTGATAAACAGCCCATGGAACCATGCAGGTTTTGCTTTTATAAGCCTCCCCCATTTTGTAGTCCACAATTCAAGTCTTTCTTCAGTCAGTGTCTCCCGGGCTGCAGTCCTAACAAACCCCCAGTAAACTCTTTATTTCAATCAGGTCTCTTGTTTCTGAAGTTTTGGTTAACAACACTACACTTAGTTGTTCACAGGGAGGTCCTGGGGAATGGTGGAGACAGCCTGGGCTTTGGAACTAGACAGACGAAGACTCAAATTCTAGCTCTGCTCTGTGCCCTCTGCCAAATTACAACTGACCCTTGAACAACATGGGTTTGAACTGCGTGGGTCCCCTGATGAGCAGATTCTTTTTTCTCACTAAATACGAGCACTACGGTACTATACGATTTGAGGTCGGCCGAGTCCACAGGTGTGGAACCTTGGATATGGAGGAACAACACGCACAGACAGAGGGCTGACTACAAGTTACAAGCGGATTTTCAATGGAGCGAAGGGTCGGTGCCCTTAACCCCTGCACTGTTCAAGGGTCTACTGCATTTAACCTCGCTGAGCCTTAGTTTATTAATTTTGAAAACAGGACTCTTTGCATCTCATAGGGCAGCTGTGATAATTAAGGAAGTAAGGCTTGTTCAATCATTGAGGGGAACACCGGGCACAGAGCAGGTGCTCAATATACTGTGTTCCTTACCCTCCCCTGCAGTCCCATGCACCTCGCTCTCTGCAGCTTCCCTCACGCTGCTCACCTGCATCCTCTCTTACTTGTCACGGTTCCGGGTCTCGTGGTTATGCCCCATCTCTCTTGCTCTTCTTATCTGACTCCATCCCTAGCCCTTAGCCCCCCCCCGCCCCGCCCCTAGATATAGACGCCTTCCAGGGCTGTCTTCAGCCCTCTTCTCGCTCTTTCTGCCGAGGATGCCATGCTTCTGTTTCAGTGGTTATCGCTTCACATTATACTTTTCTGGTTTGCTTGTCTTTCTCTTAGATTGTGCCAGGTCTTTTCATCTTGCCCTCCCCAGTCTAGCCCAAAGCCTAGCACATAGTAGATGCTCAGTAAACGAAGGGACAAGCTCACGTTTCATAGTTTGTGTCATCAGCTCACGCATCCCTCTTCCTGGAAAGCCCCACGTTGTTCATTCAGAGTCTCAAACTCAGCATGCCCCAAATACATTGATGAATCATGTTACGGCTTTATTAAAACTGCTCTTCTTTCCTTCCCTGGTTGGGAAGGGAAGGGATACTCATTCTTGGTTAATAGCCTTTACATCAATCCGAGTCACAACCCAGTAGAAATCTGGGTTCATATTCAAGCCCCCATCAGCATCCCCAAATAACACCCAAATTATGTGTCTCCCATAAATTCCAAATGCCACTGAGATAGGCTGGGACCTGGGACCCTTTACGGGAGTGCTTGCACCTGAACGAATGTCTCCTCCAGCAACAAAATACGAAGAAACTGTAAGGGACTAAAAATAACTGCACATGTGCAGTTGGGGCAAATTATGAACAATAAGATACAAGAAGGCCACAAACCAACTGTCACTTCTGAGGTGCCGGGAGCAAAAGCAGGGCTGATCCCAGCACCCGGCACCACCCAGGGGGCGGGCAGACCACCTAAGCCACTCCTCTGGCCCCACCCACCAACCCGCCCCCACCCTCACCCCATTTAAGGGACCAGCTCGCCCCGCCTCAGGGAGCGAGCAAGGGCACCTGTTTCTTGTTTTCTCTCCCTTGTGCAGCAGCACGACCCCCAGTAAAGCCTTGCTTGGATCCCTCGTCTGGCCTCTTATCAATTTCGATTGATTACAGAGTCCAAGGACCCGGGTGGGTATCACCCCTGCCACAGTCCGAGCCCACCACGTCCCTCACCGAGTCTTGCTCTGGCCTACCCTGTCTCCATGCCCTTCTGTAACCCTTCTAAACCTTTCTCTAGCGGCCACTAGAACTGTCTCTCAACAACATTAATTAGGACATAGGATGCACCAGCTTCATGCCTTCCGTACACCACACAAGCACACCCCCCACTCCCTGCTCCTCCTTTGCCCTCCTAGAAAGGCATTTCAGACCCCTACGGACAAGACCTCAACCAGCCTCCTGCCTCCGGGTTCACAGTACCTCCCCATCAGGGCTCCAGCCACCTGCGTCAGACCACTCGCTCCTTCCCGATCTTTCATTTACTCCCCTTTCTCTGTTTTCCCTCAAGTGGTTTCTGTCTCATTCCTGCCATTTAAAATCTCTTCTCCCATTTAAGTCCAGCTCCTCACTACCTCCTCCATGCAGTCCTCTGAGATTCCCTTAGGCAGACTCAGTCCCTTCACTAGGGTCACCATCATTCTGACTTACGTGTATTATAGCTGATGGTTTGAATGTTCCCTAATACCATAGTTTATGTTCTTCCAGGACAAGTGAATTATAAATACCTTTGTATTTCTTAGTGCCTTGGATACAGTAAGTGTATCATTAAATGTTGCATACATTGTGCTGAAAAGGGAAAAGAAAGCCCACTTTTGGGTTAGTTTGTGAACAAGACAAATCAGGCTCTTGGGCTGATTTTCTAACTTTTTACAGAGGGGACCTGAGGTCGTTGGGCTGAGAAAACCTCAAAGGTTCACAGGGCAGCTACGGAGTCTTCTGTACTGGAAATCTGGCTTCGTGGAGGGAGGGGCTGGCAGGGGGCCCCTCTCCTGCTGCTGATGGCTCAGGACCAGTTAGGGCCTCATTTCTTGGGTGATGTGCTGGAGGAGGTGACATGAAATGTGGCGTGGCCTGGGTGGGAATCGTCACAGGCCACAGTGCAGACTTCCTCTTTTTCCTAGTTTTGTATTAAAGTTATGGAGAGAGGCAAGGCTTGAATCGGCTACATTAATATGACCGCTGAAATGGTTGATGGTAGATCAAAATGGAGAGGACTACTTATTGAATGAGTATAAATTCATCAAAAGTTAAGGCTGTAATTATCCAGGTCACAAAATGTCCATCTTAAATATTTAATTCATTAAAAAAAGATCGATGAAAGGCAATCGTGAGAGTTCAAGACAGAAAAATTTCAGCAATGTCTTCAAAAAGAATTTCTCTCTTCCCTTTCATGTACAAACTGGAACAACTTAAGAAATTTTGTAAAAAATATTATTATTTTGTCCTGTTAGGCATTACCTATGTTATTTTTACTATTAAACAGTATTTCCCCATGTTATAAAGGGGGAAATCTTGCTTCTCTCTTGCTTCTTCCATTGATCCTGGATCTGGTGGCTTTTGTAGAAAAGCAAATGTTCTTTGTTGTATGTGACAGGTGCACTTGAAATCTTAATATACCTTCCTTGCATGTGAATTTGACAGCTAATTCTGACGAACAGTGTTCATTTTTAACTTTTTTCTTTTGTTATCCTTTTAGTGATAAACGTTGTGAAAGGAATTATAGGTCAACCACTCTGGGTAAATGACAACCTTTAAAGCATCTGTTTAGGTGGCCCCCTCGCATCCCTTACACTGATGGGGCTTAACGTCTCTGGTCTCTACTTCTCTTAGCTCCAAAAGCCTTCATCACCTGTTATCAGAACTATTCAGAGCAGCTCAACGATAATTTTCCTACATGACTCTGAGACCTCATTTGGCTTTTTAATAAACAGTCACATTCTAATGAGGCCTTCATAAAACTGACTAAATATGTTTAGAAATCATTAGCTTAAATTACCAGTGGAAAAAAATCTCCTTTGGGAGGCCCCCAGATTTGGTTCTAAGACTTTTGGCAGATGAATTAGTAGAACACAACGGAGTCCTGAGGCTCCGTGGAAACCGTGTCAATGGGAGTGCCGGGGAAACAGGCGATGGATAAAGAGCTCAGCGTCCCTCGGGCGGGTTCATTAAAGAGGGAAAACAATCACAGCACATCCGGCGCAATTTACATGCCAGGTGTGCAGCTGTCATCAGGTGCCAGGGAAACTGACAAGGGTCCCTTCCCACAACACGAGGGACGCACGGGGGTGACCAGGAAGTCTTAGATAATGACAGGTCCTGGCAGATGTACCGGGGATCCCGCTGGAGGGAAGTGCAGCGTCTGAGTCTTCTGCACAGGTGCTGCGACAGGGAAGGCCTCCCAGCAGCTCTAACACCAGCAATTACAGCGGCCTAATGCGGAGCGCTGCAGGGCAGAAATCTGGGGAAAGCTGCCCGGCTCTGACTTAATGAATCAAGTCTGTGTAAACAAACAGCGTTCCCGGGCTCATGCCTGATTCATGAAGGACACACTGCGTGCTTGCGCTCAACGTGGTAAGTAGCTAGTTGCTCCCCTTAAAACCATGTCATTTTCATTTCTTCAGTGGTTTGTTGCTGCTGTTTCCAACCATGGAAAATGGAAACGTCATCTCTCAACAAATGTGCAGGATGAACAATGGGAAACAGCCTGGAATAAGATTCGACTTTTTCCCGAAGGGCATGTGACCTTTTGTCAACATCCCCAAATCACACCAGACATTTCAAGGACAGATGCCATTAAGTGCATTACTAATTGAAGACAGGTTGGTCCAAGAGGCTGATGGTAACAGGGGAGGACTCTCCAGAGCTTGCCACATCCCCACAAACCGGGTAAGCATTTGCAAGGATTGTTTTAGTAGGCTTACCAGACCTAAAATTACTGGATTTCTGTGAGCCTGTGGGCTTCCATTTATGGCTGAACTTGAACCCTGACTCCCCTCTTCTGCTGCACACTGTTAGCTGAAGTGTCCACGGTTATTTGTCAGAAAGAATAGTTTCCATCAAAAATATCAACAGTGGCCACCCTGTATGGGATGGGTCCAAGTGCCTGATGGAAGGAACAGAGACCACCACTGCCTGGCCTTTTTATTTGCTATTATTCCAAGGCACGTAACTCGGAATGAAACTTGCATTCCAGCAAAAGATGCCATGTCCAACAGGCTTTGGTGTTTGAAGCTTTTTTACTATAGTAGTTTTATAGCGCAATCTCCCTTTGACCTGTTAGCCAAAGACCATGCTGTCCTGATTCTTCCTTAAAGGAAGAGCGTTTATCATATGAAAACAGCTCACCTCTAGTTGAGACAGGCTGGGACCTGGGACCCTTTGTTGCAGTGCTTGCACCTGGACACACGTCTCTTCAAGCAACAAAATACAAAAAAACTATAAGGGACTAAAAATAACTGCGTGCATATACAGTTGGGGTAAATTCTGGACAAAAGATACAAAAAGACCCCAAACGCTCAACTGCCACTTCTGAAGAGCCACGAGCAAAAACAGGGCACATGCCCCCTGCACACACCACCACCAAAGGAGTGGGCAAATCCCCTAAGCCATGCCTCCGGCCCGACCCCTGGACACACCCCTACCCTCACCCCATACAAGGAACCAGCTTGCCCTGACTCGGGAATAAGCATGGGAACCTGTTGCTTGTTTTCGCTTCCCCCTGCTGCAACACAGGCCCCAATAAAGCCTGGCCTGAATTTCTTGTCTGGCCTCTTATCAATTTCTATTGATTAAGGAGGCCAAGAACCCTGGTTGGTAACACAGTCACTGAGTCCTGAGAGAGCACACGTTGGAATTTCAAATAAGCAAAAAATACACGTGCGCCTTTATTTTAAAAAAATCCAGTAGTAGGTGTTATTTTTAATAATTATCTACTTTTCAAAATAATTTATCTTGGGATTATTTTAAGTGAGCTCCGATGCAAAGATGTAAAACCTGGTAAATAACTTTCAAGGAATACAGTTACTGGGAAAGCAAAGCTGTGCAAAGCCGTCTCCACGTCTCTCTTGCTCCTTATCATACTAGGGGCAGTCAACAAGTATTTGTGAGACGAGTGAAGATTCAGGATGGATCATACATTTCAGGGGAAGAAACAGATGAAATATTTAGCTTAGCTGTCTCACAGTTAACCTAGCAGATGCTAGCTACTCTCTAACACTAAGAGGGAAGAATTCGCATTCATTCACTTTGTTGGGCATTTCCTGAGTGCCAGGAGAGAGAGACCAAAAATTTGTAAGGTTGTCTCCTCCCTGAAAGGAGCTTGCTTTCTGGTGCAGTTGAATTTTTTTTTTTTTCTCCAGTGGTCATTACTGCTTTCATAGCAAAATACTGATTTGGGGTGAAAAAAGGTAATTTATAGATACCACTAGTAGGTCTTAGCTTTGCTGGAGAAAATGTAAGGGTTACATTAATATCTGTGTTTACGTAGTCCTCAGAATGGGGTGGGAACTTCTCTAACCACCTGACACGTAGAAACTCATTTAATCTTTACAAGATCCCTGTGAAGCAGGTGCTATGACATCTCCACCGCCCACGTGAGGGGTTGGTGGTGGGGAGCTCAGCGACTCCCCCCAGCCCCACTTTCAGCCAGCTCCCCTGCTCTCGATGTCTCCCAGGAGACAGGGAATTGAGAGACGGAAATGGTTTTTACACTGTTAGTATGTACACTAGTGCTTTGTAAGCTTTTCTACTTTACATAAGGGGCCCATAGCTTCTCCCCACTTGTCTTGTCACTTTACTAATATCCTTTATTCTACAGAAAATTTTACATTTTAATAGTCAATTTTCCCCATCCTTTTCTTAACGTGTTGAGCTTTTGGTGTATTTGAAACACTCTTAAAACAAAGGCCATAAATATTTTCCCCCATATTTCCTTCTAAAAGTTTTAAAGTGTTTAAAACTTTTGGTCTTTATTTAGTATTCATTTATGGGCTTTTTGTTTTAGTCCACATGGATAATCAAAAGTCCCAGTTCAATTGATGGAAAAGCTCATGCTTTTCCCACTAATTACACATTTTCCCACAAATGCCTACATCAACATCTGGGCTCTCTTTTTTGATCTGTTGGTGTATTCATTTCTTCCTAATTTGTGGTATCTATAATTTTCCCTTTTGCTATGTCCTTTTCTGGTTTTGATATCAAGGTTATACTAGCCTCTTAAAATAAAATGGGGCAGTAGTCTTTCTTTTTCTCTTCTCAGAATAATTTTTATAAGATTTGAATTACCCATTCCTTGACTATTTATTTAGCAGAATATACCTATAATACGTTTGGGACTAGTGCTTTTCCATGGGTCACTTTTTTTTTTTTTTTTTGCGGTACGCGGGCCTCTCACTGTTGTGGCCTCTCCCGTTGCGGAGCACAGGCTCCGGACGCGCAGGCTCAGCAGCCATGGCTCACGGGCCCAGCCGCTCCGCGGCATGTGGGATCTTCCCGGACCGGGGCACGAACCCGTGTCCCCTGCATCGGCAGGCGGACTCTCAACCACTGCGCCCAGGGAAGCCCCCCTCCCACTTCTTAATGTCTCTCTTCTTCCCGGTTTGTGCTTCCTGATACCTTCTGAAAATCCATTTTTTAAACAGATGTATTGAAGAAGTATAAGTGATGTACAAAAAACCTCATGTGCACAATTTGATGGGTTTTGACACATGCAGATATCCTTGGTACCATCACTACAACCAAGGTTATAGACAATATCCACCACCTCCTGTGGTTTCCTGTGTGCCTTTGTTCTTGGTGCATGCCCGTGTGTGTGTGTGTGTGTGTGTGTGTGTGTGTGTGTGTGTGTATTAAGAGCACTTATCGTGAGGTCTACCCTCTTCACAAATCAAGTATGCGAGGCCTATTGTTGACTACAAGTACACTTTGTACAGCAGATCTCTAGAACTTGTTCATCTGGCATAACTGAAACCTCATACCCACTGAACATCACCCCCCACCTCTCCCTCCCTGCAGTCCTTGGCAACCACTCTTGTACTTTCTGCTTCTAAGATTTGACTATCCTCCATCGTTCCTTTGAGTGGAACTGCGCAGTCTCTGTCCTTCTGCGACTGGCTTATTTCACCTGGCGTGATGTCCTCCAGGTGCATCTGTGTTGTAAATGGCAGGATTTCCTTTCTTTTCAAGGCCGACAGCTAATCTTAAGAAACAACCCCTTTATGGTTTCTGCCCCGATATCTCAATTCAAGGCTAATCTCTAGGCTGAGGGTAGATCTCACAACGTCAACCTCTCTGAGAAGTAATGGGTCCTCCAGCAGAAGCACAGAACTGGGCCCACTATTCAACAAAGCAGTTGCACCTGTGTATCTGCTCGTTTTAAAATTTCCCTTTGGAAAGAATCCTGTCACATCCCACGACCGAGATCTTAATTACTTAAGAAATTCCTGGTTAAATAAAAATAGCTCCTCCGTAGTCAATACAGATGAAGTAACCCAAGACCTTGGGGTGGCGGGGGGGTGGGTGGGGGGGGAGGGGGTCGGAGTGTCGTCTCCACTTTACAGGTCAGGAAAGGAAAATCTAAGCGAGAGGAGATGCTGGATTTCTAAGCCCAGGATTGACTCCAGGCCTGCTGGCTATTCTCAGAGTGGATTTCCCAGAGGTGGGGAATGCAGTCCTGTCTCCTGGGGCCTCCCGTTGTGTTCTGACACCCAACAACCAGCATGCATGCTCCGCCGTGTTTTTGTGTTGTTGTGCGCTCAATATAGCTGGATGACAACTGCTTTTAAATCTTGAGTGCCTTTTCTGTCTGTTGCTATCACAACAAATGAAAGCAATTCAGGCTATGTTTCCTGATAATTTATAAGCAAGCAAGAGGAGGAGCCATGGTAGCTGATATTTTTGGAAGGACACACACTGCTTCCAGAGCTGGCTAAGCAAGGAACAAATGACCAGGAGGCGGAGAGGACCACTTACCCTCCCCACTTCCACCAGGTTGGTCACCATGATGATGCTCGCTGTGTTTTCATGCCACACCATCCTCCAGAAGTCATAGATGGTCTCTTGCATTGGTCCTGCAGCAAAACACAGCAGAGACTTTTGTTTTCTTTGTGAGTTTGCAACTGGAAAATTTCTGGGGCTTGCAAAGAAATCTATGGATGGCCACAGGCAGTCCCCTTACTTTTCTAGGTGGACAGAGCTCTCCTTCTAGTGTTGATGCGAGAGGGTATTCTTTCTAAAACGACACCCTTAGAAATACTGAATTTTTCACTCATGGTTGAATTTTTTCGTGTCATCCACTGTATCTGCATTTGAGCTCTTTTGCCCTTCTTAAACGACTGCCGTGAAAGAAAGTTATTTCTTCATCATTTAGCTATTTATCTCCATAATACTCAAGGGTGAAATTTAAAAAAAGAAATGGGTACCATTACTCTTCCTGCTAACGACTGGCAGATATCCCGGGAAATGGTATATAGAATGAAATGAGCATCTATAGGAAAAATGGCCTTTTCTTGTTTCTAATATTTTTCTTATTCTGTGCTATCTGTCAAATTAATCCTTTTTAAAATTTTCGCCTGACTCCTTCAAGCAAGAGAGGAGTTGGATTCAAGCAGTTGTACTTCCTGTCACTGAACGTGACCGGGATCTGCTGCCCCAGCTTTTGGGATCTTAGTATTCAAAAGCTCTTTTTATGGACTGGGAAAAAAAGAGGGAAAAAATGGGTTACAAAATGCCAATGCTATAGATACTGTATAGGTATGGAAAGCTGGAACTTAAACTTGCTTTTAATGCAGATTTTTTAAAAACCCAAACTCGACTTCATGCCCATGCATGTTTGAGGGTCTACATGTAACAGCATAAATCTTTATACGACCAGCAGACATGTGAGGACAGGAGAGAAAGACAACTTCAAAGGCGTGGACAGTCACGTTACACGGGGACTCAGACGAGCGTTTAGGGATGGGTCGGGACAGCTGTGCTGCTGTATCTGGACACTGCAGATCACTGGGTCTGGAGCTCAAACATGAGAATTTGAGATCTGCCTCTGGCTCTGAACTGGCTGTGTGATTTGGGGCAAGTTACTTGGGTCACTGAGACCTTTAGTGTCTGCATCTCTCTTTATCTACATACTGATTTCAGGAACACGTCTCAGGGTTATTTTAAGGATTCGTGGAATGAACGCACACTTAGGCATTTTACACACAGCCAAGCGTCAGAGCAAAACAAGGTGCCTTTACCTTAAAATATTATAAGGAATGGAGGGAGATAAGTTGGAGGTATATTTAAAGCAATTTGGGCTGTAAGTTGATCAATTTTTAAGCCAGGTGATGGTTACATGAAGATTCATTATACAATTCTGTCGACTTTTGTACATATTTGAAATTTTCTATGACAAGTTTTTTTTTTTTAAAGAGATATATTATCATTGAGTGTAGAATTTGATCAGTAAAAACAGAAAGCTTTCTCCATAAATTATTTTGCAGAAATCAGTAGGTTAAGCCATAGGTTAGGAAGAAGAACTTGTAGCCTTCATTTGCCTTATAAAATGAACATTAAGGAATTTAACTCAAATCTTCTAAAGCCCAAGGTAATAAAAGAGTTGAAACTGCAAAAACAAAGGCCAAAACAAAAACAAAAACAACAAGTTGCATTTAAAGATATTTATTACTGGTCACTCATTGGCTGAGCGATGGGGGCACTGCCGGGGGCGCCTTCAGGCATCTCCCCTTCCTCTTGACCAATTACCAGTTGGTTCCTGTGTACTTTTTCTTCTTCTTCCTCACTGTCAAGCCTCATTCCCTCCTCTCTGGAATGCAAACATCTATCATTCCTCCTGCTGCCATGGCTACACTCTTCCCCTCCCCGTGAGAACCCCTCCAACCGCTGAGCCTCTGCGTCGAGTCCCCTTATGGGACCTTGCACACTGCCCACCATGAAGTTGCACCTGCCATTTGGCCCCGTCCCTTGGCATGTGCGTGCCATTCTCCTGATGCATAGGCTGAAGATTTCAGTGACTTCAGGCAAGGTTACAGGGGGCACAAGTAAACAGCGGATTCCATCAATCACTATGCTTCTAGCTTTCGGGGAGAGAGGTGCCTCCGCTGTGTACTTAACAGCTTGTTACTCACTCACAAGGAAAAAATACCCTGAGTCCATCTTTGTGCAAACGGATAGCCTTCCCAATGTGACCCTGAAACACAGGGCTGACACTTCCTGCTTCCTTCACTAGATGCACAGGTCTGTGTCACCTACTCTGAAACTTCTAGAAACAGTTCTGATGACAAGGGCTACCGTGGATGAATCAGATGTCTCAGCATGGCGGACGGCGAGTGCCTTCAGGGAGAAAGTCCCCTCTCCCCTCTGTGCCCAACAGAGACATTCACGGCTGGGGGCAAGTTCCCAGGTGCAACCCACTTGCCCCTTCTTGGCTTCAGACCCTGTTGTGATGACTTGTCTCAAGTTCTGGGGGGTGGGGGCGGGTGGGGAATGTGGCTGTTGCAGTTTACTGCCCTTTCCTTACTGCCTGTGGGATACCCAGCACATAGCAGTTCAATGAATAAACGAATGAATGAATAAGTCTGTATGCATCAGGATAAACCACATTATTTACTATTATATTAAGTATAAAAATATTAAGTAACGTTAATAGATAATATGAGTCCGCTTCTTGACGTATTTCAGAGATTATCTGTAGAAGCTTGAAAGCGCATTGCCTTTACTCCTTCCCGATTCATAGAAAGGGGGGCATCTTTTGCTGGAGCCTCTTCAGGATGAGCGTGACGGTCACCCAGTCCACAGAGCGCCGCCGGGCAGTGCTGCAGGAGCTGGTCCCAGCCACTAAGCAGGTGGTTCCTCTGAGGCCCCCTGCCCCGACGCTTTGCCTCCAATCTTAACTCAACCCATGATCCGGAGCCAGAGTGCGATCCTGGCTTCCACTAACTGTTCTCCGTCGAAGGCAGTGGTTCTCAACGCTGGTTGCATATTACAATCACTGTGGAGCTTCTCAACAATTCTGATGTCCTAACCCAAGAGACTCTGCATTTGTTGGCCGGGGCCAGGGGCTGGGTCTCCTGGGGAAGGACCACAGACCCTCAGCATCGGGGCATTCGGCTGCACCTCCGATCTGTCACATGGTCTCCTACGGCGGTGGAACTGTGGAACACCCGAGATGTGTAGGTTTTGAATCTACTGAACAGTCTAAGCCGTATACCAGCTCTCTGAATCAAGAAATCCCAGTTCTTTCTGATTCAGAAGGAACTTCCCTCACAAAGTATTATCTGGGAACATGGCTGTGCCATTTTACTGAGGGGCAAGGTGGTAGTTGAGGTGACACAGGTTTTTTAATGTTTACTTAACTACGTTTGGGTTATCTTTAAAATAAAGGGCATTTGTAAGAATTAGAAGCTCACTTGGGTGATGACAATGATCACTAAATCATCATTTAGTCTTGATTTTCTTACCCATTAACTTGGACTAAAAAAAAAAAAAAGATCAGGAGAGAAGAATGCATTAAGTGAGGGTCTTTTTAGTGCTAAAATGAGGACAGGTATCCAGAAGAACTAAAACAGTTTGGGGCTAAGATCTGAAAATGAATGTGAACACAAAGATTATTCTAAGTTGATCTGAGAAAGAAAAAAATTGGTGCTGGAAAAGGTCCCCCAGCCTCCTTCCCCGACACTCCCTGTGCAGTTCGGCCCTGATCTTCCTTGTCTCTTGTCCCTTGCCTCCTTCCTGGGCGGCACCATGTGCTGCTGGATGTGAGCGTGGGCCCCTCCTGCACACCACTCAGCTCCTCCCACACCTGGTCCCACACCTGGGGCAATTCAATGATGGAGCTGCTCAGGGTGGGCACCAGAGAGTCTTATCTTGGCTGACGATTCAAGATATTTTCATGAATGTTCATTGAAATCTTGTTTTTTTTTTTTTTTTTGAGGGGAAAACACGGAAGAAGGCAGGAACCCAAAGGTAAGGATTTCAATGCAAAATTTGTCAATCCTGTTTTCCTTTTCTCTTCAACATATTTCAAATTATTTCCTGAGACCTGAATACCTTATGATTCAGAGATACACGTCCCCAAACAAAATCAAAAAGCAGACTGGAGGCTGGGGCGGGGTGACCTCACTGACACCATGTGGTTTTAGCAGCTCCTGGTGGCGTCAGATGACCGTGGCCATTGTGAGCCAACACCGAGAGTCTCCAGATGCGTGCCTGGTACACAGGGCGCTTACTCTCAGTCCCACACTGTCGCTGGGCTGAAACTGGGGGAGGACCACCTGAGGAGGACCGCCTGGAGGGGCTAGGGATGTATTCCTAGCCTTTGATGTCTGTCTCCCCAAAGCTGGAAAACACCCTCAGCATGGGGAGAATAATCCACGGAGAGGTCACTGGAGATTGCTCTCAGGGGGGACAAACAGATAAACTCCTAAGACAAGGAAACAGCAGGCAAAGGATGCTGTGAACCCCGCTCCCTCTGGCATGAATGGCTGCAATGACAGCCCCGGAAGGTGTCTGATTCCTGCAGTCGCTGGCTGCGTGCGAGCCCCATGTTCACTGTGGCCATGCATTTACAGATGTTGGCACACTAGGCGGGAAGGTTATTCTCAGCAGCTGTCCCTGGGGAACCGAAGCGTTTAAAAGGTAAGGTCCTGAAATTTCAATAGCATCAGGCCAGGACCACATCCCACTTCCCTGGTGATCGTCAGCACGTACAGACCTCTCTCTGCTGAGTAGAGATGTGTGGACGGGTGTTCTTTTTTTTTTTTAAACATCTTTATTGGGGTATAATTGGGGTATAATTGCTTTACAATTAGCAAGTTGTAGTTTCTGCTTTATAACAAAGTGAATCAGTTATACATATACATATGTTCCCATATCTCTTCCCTCTTGCGTCTCCCTCCCTCCCACCCTCCCTATCCCACCCCTCCAGGCGGTCACAAAGCACCGAGCTGATATCCCTGTGCTATGCAGCTGCTTCCCACTAGCTATCTACCTTACGTTTGGTAGTTTGTATATCGGACGGGTGTTCTTACACCACCCAGCCCTGGAGAAGCAGCAACAACAAAGGGCAGAGAGAACTAGAGCAGGATGAAAACAATGAAAAGCCGTGAAAAGGGTAAGTGAAAGACATTCAAGGATGGCTCTATTGTGGAAGACCAGTTCTCTAGTTCATGGGCAGTGGGAGATATTAAAAATCATAATTTCAGGGCTTCCCTGGTGGCGCAGTGGTTGAGAGTCCGCCTGCCGATGCAGGGGATACAGGTTCGTGCCCTGGTCCGGGAAGATCCCACATGCCGCGGAGCGGCTGGGCCCGTGAGCCATGGCCGCTGGGCCTGCGCGTCCGGAGCCTGTGCTCCGCAACAGGAGAGGCCACAACAGTGAGAGGCCCGCGTACCGCAAAAAAAAAAAAAAAAAAAAAAAATCATAATTTCAAACCTTGATAGATGACTCCTACCCCTCCTTTCTTTTCACATTCTCATTTCTATATTGTATGTTTTCTGTGTTAGAGCCATAGGAAGTCAAGGTCCTTTGGAGCTCATGGTGGTGTATGAGAGTTTTTGGAAGAGAAGAAAGGGTACAGATACGAATTGGTATTCCACTGTAAACAGGATAATTCCTAACTTCTTTTGAGCTGTTACTATTTCCCAGGTCTCTTTTGAGTGTTTTACATGTATTATGTTATTAATTTAAACATCACAACCTTATCTGATAGGTGCTACTCTTCCCCCATTTTACTGAAAGGAGACTGAGGCAGAGAGAGGTCAGCAAAGTTGTCCATGGGGTGAGGTCTAACCCCACGGGTCACAATGCCCCCAGGTAAGCATCTAAGGAACTGGGAAGGGCCCTACCTGACAGGTGTGTGTGTACAAGTCATCACGATCCCGGCAAGAGGAGAAGAGAAGGAAAGCCATGTCAACCACCAAAAACCACCTTTTTAAATGCCTTTTTATATGAGATCAATTTCCCTCTTTTAAGCCTCCCATGGTCCCACTGCTATAGAATAAAGGCCAAGTTCGTGGGCACGTCCTCTCCCAAGGCCCCTTCTCCGCGGCCTCAACGCCCCCTGCATCCGAGCATTTCCAGAACCCAGCACATCCTGGTTTACTCCCTCCGTTTTCACCGCCCACCCCGCCAAGCCACGTGCCCCCTGAATGATCAGCGTAGCCTCACCCTGGGGCTCCCCCAGCCTGTTCTCCCCATCTCAGCCACAGCTTGCCTCTGCAAAACGTCACTTTCCTGCTTAAAAAGCTTCCAAGGGGTTTCCACTGAGTAAAACCCAGATTCCTTAACGAGGCAAATGTGGCCCCGCACAGCCTGTGCCTGGACCGGGTCTCCAGTCTCGGCTTTTGCTGTCGCAGGTGCCGCCTCCCTGGGATCCCTGCGACGACCCCCTGCCCGGACCCCTCCGAGCTTGCTTCATTCGTTCTTATCCCCTTCCTGGCCCCTGGTGGGAATCTGAGTGTGCGACCCACATCCACGGGGGAGCACTTAGCCTGCTCTGTGCCAGGCACCCTGGGAGGGATGGTGAGGGATGCAAAAGTGGTAACAGAAATATAGCCCCTGCTTTCAAGAGGCTTGTGGCTGTATAAGGCAAGAACACACCACACTCGCATATAAAGTGCAGTAAGGTCGGCGTCCTGGGACTCCTGAACTTCAACTGAGATGTGCACACCTCTGCAGACACAAGGAGATTTTTCAAGGGGGACATGGGTAGTTTCCAAAGCAGTAATTTCTAGACACTTAGCGGCTTTATGGACTCTGCCCAAACTGATCTCCCTGAGGAGTTCCAGGAACAGTGGTCTCTCTCAAACTTGACAAAGCCCTCACTCATCTTAAATATTACTATGGGGCACTGCCCCGGTGAAAAGACCTGCAGGTGTGAAACCAAGGGATGGACTGAAATACTGACCCTGGAAACTCACAGTGCTTCCTGCCTTCCCTTATGAAACATACTTATATAAAGGGAAAAATCCGGTGTTAAAAATGGGGTGTTTTGGTTCATCCTGAGATGCTCTGACTTCAGGACATCCAAAGTGGTAGAGGCTGGTAACACTTATTCTTTTAACTGGAACTGGGCTGTTCTGTAGGACAGCCAGGTTTTCCTGGATGCAAACCATGGATGAAAGTTTCATGTGTTTTCTTTCAGATTCGGTGCTTTAATCTGTAAGGTGGTTAAACTCTATTTATTGCACATCATAAAATATTTATTCTCATTATATCAATCCTTTTATATTAGAAAATAATTAAATATCGCCTATCTCCTATTAACAAATAAATGTATATAAACCTATGATGAAAATTTTAGATAGCAACTTAAAATGTTCAAAGGGGGTACATAATTTTTTCAAACTTCTTTTGGGGATTCACAAGGGAAACCTTTTGCAGACCACTGTCAGCCAGTGATGTATGTCTACAGTAGTCAACGTCAGGAAGAGATTGTACTTCTTCCTGCAGTGGTGGAGTGCAGAGTGGATGTGACTTTGGCGGGAGGAATGAGGGGGGCAGGTCCTCTGGGTGAAACATCCAGTAGGGGCGACTTAGTGCCACCTGAGTGGGGAAGGGACACATGGGAGCCATTTTGAGACAACATGCGAAATTTTTACAAGAATTGTGGGTTCAGACCTTATGAGTAGTAGAAGAAGACATTAAAAACACAACTAGGGAGCAATCTTTTAGCCTACCTTCTAGGAAGAAGTGTTTGGTTGTCTGAGAGGAGGTGGGTTGGCCTGATGTGTGACGAGGTATCCGCAGCCATAAGGAAGGGAGGGAGGGAGGGAGGGAGGGGGCCTGGAGGCGGTGGGCCCAGTGGGCTAGAAAGCTGAGCCCAGGTATCAAAAGTTCAAGTCCAGAGGGAGCCCCTGAGCTTCCCGCAGACGCAGACAGACATCAGTGTCCAGAGTGGAGGGATCTACTCTATTTATTGAACAAAAACTCCTGAGAGTGCTTCCTTGGTGGCGCAGTGGTTGAGAGTCCGCCTGCCGATGCAGGGGACACGGGTTTGTGCCCCGGTCCGGGAAGATCCCACATGCCACGGAGCAGCTGGGCCCGTGAGCCATGGCCGCTGGGCCTGCGCGTCCGGAGCCTGTGCTCCGCAACGGGAGACGCCACAACAGTGAGAGGCCCACGTACCACAAAAAAAGAAAAAAAAACTCCCGAGAAACACGACAATGTTGAACATGAACAGTAAAGAACCGTAAACAAAGAGCTCATGCTCCATACCAATTAATGAAAGGGAAAGTTATAAAATACTCTAGATATATTAAAAATATTACTATATTCTGAGGGTGGCTCCCTGCCACCCACAGGCCGGTGGAAACCAGCAGCGGAGACATCCAGGCAGTGATGGGAACCCCAGGGCCCGCGAGCAGCCTGTGGCTCCTGGTGGTGATTCTGGGGCAGGAAGGTCACACAGGGCTGGGCAGGGGGACAGGCTCCCTGGTGCAGAGCAGGGGCTCAGGTGGGCTTCAGGCCTGGGCTGGGCTGGCACAGAAGCCGGTGGGTCATGGACGCATCAGCTGACCTTTGAATCAGACTGGGGTCGACAGGGCTGCCCTTGGAGGACAGTTTTGGATGCAACCGAGCAGGATTGTAGCGAAGTACCGTTGCTTTGTCAGCAAAGGAGCTGAGGGCTCTGGGCTGGAAAGTAAGGGGACCTGGGAAGCGGGCTGAGAAGGATGGTGGACAATTAAGTGAGGCAGGTGGATAAGTCCTCAGGCCAGGTGTGTGTTACACGCACCATCTCATTTATTCAGCATCACAACTATGTTTCTATCTTATGATGAAAACCAGGCTTAGGAGGCTAAGTGACTCTGAAACTGGGATTCCCACTCACATCAATCCAGGTACACTCTGAAAATTTCAGAATGACCCCCAAAGCCCGGGGGCCTTGTTTGCGCACATCAGCCTTTAACTACCTGATAGGACTGGATGGTGTGGGGTGCACACCGAATGGCAGAGCACAGAGGGAAGGGGCGGGGACCCCAAGGGCAGTGCAGCTGCAGAAACTAGGAGTCCTGGCTTTGGGCACTGGCCGGGCGTAGGCTTGGTCAGGCCCTGTGGCATCCAGCTCACTCCATCGGAACCGAAGACCCCTGATGCTGAAAGACCCCTTTTCCGATGTGGAAAGGAGAGGCCTAAGATTTACGCATTCATTTTCAAGCTCATAAATAGAAGTCGCCCTATGGGCTTCCCTGGTGGCGCAGTGGTTGAGAGTCCGCCTGCCGATGCAGGGGATACGGGTTCGTGCCCCGGTCCGGGAAGATCCCACATGCTGCGGAGCGGCTGGGCCCGTGAGCCATGGCCGCTGAGCCTGCGCGTCTGGAGCCTGTGCTCCGCAATGGGAGAGGCCACGACAGTGAGAGGCCCGAGTACCACAAAAAAAACAAAACAAAACAAAACAAAAAAAAGTCGCCCTAAATTTCTGATCCATTATTGTTATTGCTGCTGCTGGAGATAATCTAGAGTAAGTATTATGAAGTCAGTTACTCAACGTTCCAAACATCAGATGTCCCTTCAGTGTTTTCTGAATAAGTTTTTATTACAAAACTTTAAGTGAGTTTTCAGTCTGATGCTTCTATAACACTTACGTTTATAATTTTACATTTAGTAGCTTTTCATTTTTGCAGCAGTGAAACATAAAAGGTAGAATATGCCACCATGCTTTACGGACTTCATCTGTCTGGTATGTCACAAAAGTGACAATGGTGACACAGAAAGCAGTTGGCTTCTGCATTAATAATTAGTAATCCTTAACAACACTTATTTGATAGGTGCATCTGCTCTCCCCTGAGGCTACTTAAGTGAAAATCATGGAATTTTTATGAATAATTTTTGGTTTCAGCTGCAGAAAAAGAAAAGCGAAGTGGAGACGGCTAGGTTCACAGGATGAAATTTGCTTATTTTCCTGAATTGTTAAGAATACCCCCCCGATTACCATTTGAAAGAAACAATAAAAATCAACTAAAGATTTAGAAGCAAACACTGAGAAATTGTTCTGTGATAGGGAAAACTTGGGAATACTTTATTTAACCTAAATTCAAAAATATAAGTGGCAGCATTTTCTAAGGACAGCTCTCATGTGAAACACCCTTTATGTCCAGCATTACAGGGTTAGAATGTTCACCAGTGGAAATTTAATTTAGTGACCAGTCCAATGGAATTTTAATTTTAATTTACTAAAAGAAGAGAAGATTGGCATTGAAGCTATAATGAAATAATGCCTTGTTAGAAGTAGGGTCATACCTAAATAGACATTTCTCCAAAGAAGATATACCGATGGCCAACAAACACATGAAAGAATGCTCAACATCACTAATCATTAGAGAAATGCAAATCAAAACTACAATGAGGTATCACCTCACACCAGTCAGAATGGCCACCATCAAAAAATCTACAAACAATAAATGCTGGAGAGGGTGTGGAAAAAAGGAACCCTTTTGCACTGTTGGTGGGAATGTAAATTTATATAGCCACTACGGAACAGTATGGAGGTTCCTTAAAAAACTAAAAATAGAATTACCATACAACCCAGCAATCCCACTACTGGGCATATACCTTGAGAAAACCATAATTTCAAAAAGAGTCGTGTACCACAATGTTCATTGCAGCTCTATTTACAATAGCCAGGACATGGAAGCAACCTAAGTGTCCATCGACAGATGAATGCATAAAGAAGATGTGGCGCATATATACAATCGAATATTACTCAGCCATGAAAAGAAATGAAATTGAGTCATTTGTAACGAGGTGAATGAACCTAGAGTTTTTCATGCAGAGTGAAGTAAGTCAGAAAGAGAAAAACAAATACTGTATGCTAACACATATATATATGGAATCTACAAAAAAATAAAAGGTTCTGAAGAACCTAGGGGCAGGACAGGAATAAAGACGCAGACGTAGAGCATGGACTTGAGGACACGGGGAGGGGGAAGGGTAAGCTGGGACGAAGTGAGAGAGTGGCACGGACATATATACACTACCAAACGTAAAATAGATAGCTAGTGGGAAGCAGCCACATAGCACAGGGATATCAGCTCGGTGCTTTGTGACCACCTAGAGGGGTGGGATAGGGAGCATGGGAGGGAGATGCAAGAGGGTGGAGATATGGGGATATGTGTGTATGTATAGCTGATTCACTTTGTTTTAAAGCAGAAACTAACACACCATTGTAAAGCAATTATACTCCAATAAAGATGTCTAAAAAAAAAAAAGAAGTAGGGTCGTAAGTGATGACTTAATTAATGACATTAAACAGTGGGTTTTTTCTTTTTTGGTTACTACATTTCCATGGTTCTCACGCAATGACAAATCCCTTCTTACACTGGAGTAGGTTTACCCACTGCCTGAGTCTTTTTTTTTTTTTTAACTTTTCTACTTCTTTTCCTTTTTTTAACTGAAGTGTAGTTGATTGGTGAGCAGGAACTTGCTGAATACCCTGTTTCTCCTAAACTGGCTCACAAGGTGCTCCTCTTATGTCTGAAAAAACTAGGCATCCACTGTGTGTGCATCCACTTCCTCCAGGACACACCATCCACATGGTGATGTTTACACCTCACTCATACCATCCCCTAAAATTCTCCTTTCAGACTGAAATAAGGAAGTGTGCCAACATGAACTGTGCAAACATTCATGGCTTTCTCTAGATAATTAGTGTCATGGGATGTCAGTTTCCAGGTGCATTACTAGAACATATGAAATCCTGATTGGACACCAAAAGGTCATGTCAGATTTAATTACTAGAAAATCGGTATAAACCAAACACTAATGGACAGGCTACTATAAAATCTAAAACAGCTTGGGAAACCTCCGTCTGTAGTATCAGTCACAACCCCTCAACTCTTGGCTCTTTTTTGGTTAATAATCTGACTTTCATCTTATTCACTAAAAATAATTATAAAATACTTAAAAACAATAAAGAATAATACAGTAGGTATTATTTAATGTGTTAATAAAGATAAATTTAATCAATAGCCACTTTCTTCCTAAGAGATACCAGAAACTTCGTATTTCATCGTCACCTTCCCATTTTTTATATTTGTATTTTCTAGTATCTTAATTCCAATATGAGTTCATCCTATGTTGATTAGTCATTATTATAATTCTTCTTCTGTTATACATTTTTATAGCCTTCATAATTTTTATTGTGGTTTTCCTTAATTTATCTTTACAAGGAGAAGTTTGTGCATTTCCACACCACTCTTAACTATGTCTCAAGTCAACGGTAAAAACAGATAAAGAAGCACCTTTTTTTTGTGGTACGCGGGCCTCTCACTGTTGTGGCCTCTCCCGCTGCGGAGCACAGGCTCCGGACGCGCAGGCTCAGCAGCCATGGCTCACGGGCCCAGCCGCTCTGCGGCATGTGGGATCTTCCCGGACCGGGGCACGAACCCATGTCCCCTGCATCAGTAGGTGAACTCTCAACCACTGCGCCACCAGGGAAGCCCAAGAAGCACCTTTTTAAAAACAGTAAACTCAAAACAAAATGACTCAAGTATTCTGGATACCTTCTTCCTTTCCCTCACCCATTATTTTAAGACCTTAAAAGAAGAAAATAAATGAAAATAGTGGCTTTCCGACCTAACTTTGTCATAATATTTTTAGAGGTTTTCTTTTTTCTTAAGCAAAAGCTACATGTGTTAAAATCAATTTATTTTCATTTATTATTAATTAATTAATTTATTTATTTTTTGCGGTACGCGGGCCTCTCACTGTTGTGGTCTCTCCCGTTGCGGAGCACAGGCTCCGGATGCGCAGCCCCAGCGGCCATGGCTCACGGGCCCAGCTGGTCCGCGGCATGTGGGATCTTCCCGGACCGGGGCACGAACCCGTGTCCCCTGCATCGGGCAGGCGGACTCTCAACCGCTGCGCTACCAGGGAAGCCGGAATCAATTTATTTTGAATCATTTCAAAATAAAAGTCTACAAGATCACCCATGGAAGCCTTAAAATAATTTCGGATACACAAACAGTCCAGCCCCACCCAACACAGACAGGCTGCAGAAACAGGCCAAGAGCACACGTCTTGCCCTTTGTCTCCCTCTGATTTCCCCCTCTGCTCCTCTGTCATCATTATTCTCTTTCCCAGATCATTGCTCACCCCATTTTCTCCTCCAGTGGTTTCCTGGCCTTCCAAAGCTCCTCTCCAAAGCATCCTTGTGTGATTCTTATATCAGAAATTGGTTTGGAAGAAGCCTCTTGGGAAGGGACTTGTCTGGTCCTTGGAATTAAGCTGTTTTCACTTACATGTAGTCTGACTCTAAGGATGCATCAGAGAGGCCTCAGGACTCCACGCTGGTGTTCTTTGCTGCTATCAGAGATGGTCAATGTCTGCAAGACTTCAAAAACTGAAGGAAAATATGCTCCCTGCAGTTGATGAGTTAGCTTATTGTCTTTGCAACCCGTGTTTGTTTAAAAGTCAACAACAGCGACGATAATTTTTGTAGTCTGGAGGGGGATGCAGGATGCTGGTGAAAATGTAAGTGGTTCCCTTTGGTACATCCTGGAAGAAGCACTAACAGGTGTAGAATGTATTAGCTTTTATGAAAATGACACGAGCATACGCTATACTTGGGTTAAAGCCTGACTACCTATGTGCTTTGAGCGATGTGTTTTTGGAATCAATGGAATAATGATAAGAATTTTAGCTAATACTTACTGAGAGGTTGCTGGCAGAGCTGGAATCTGAGCCTCAGCAGTGTAACTTCAGTGTCTACACTCTAACTAACCACTCTGCTCTACTGCCTCTTGCAGGGGAAAAAGCCTTGTCCTAGTTACTGACATAAAACATATTTATATATGGAAGCAATTTTACGGCCAAATAAAATCTTTAGGTTTCAAAGATTTGATTGTGACCATGTTACCTAAGCAAAGGACTATTTGTGAACAGAACCAGTAACAGGGTGACTCCTGGCAGGACTAGAATGTTCCAAAGCATTTCTGGAAGCCCCATCTACCTAAATGAACCGTTACTTGGCTTTTGTTCCTTTTGGACTATACTCAGCCCTCCTCTAGAATCACGCCACCCTAGCAGTTACATAAACATTTCCAGCTTGCAGTGGTGCCCCTGTGAAGGGGAATGCAAAGGCTGCTATTATTCTTGACATGGAAACTGAAGGATAAAGGCAGATAAGTCATATTTGAGTGGCGGCAAAGACGAGGCCTGCAAAGAGGAACTTGTGTACAGAAGACAACGGCGGGGTGGTGGGCAGCGTGTGGCAAGGGTCCAGTCTCAGATCCAGAGATGAGATGCGTTCCCACTGGTCCCTGATCCCCGCGACAGGCTTGATGGAGTTACCGCGCGAAGAGCTGCGAGGAGGCGGACGAGAAAGCGTTTGCAGCCTCGGGAGGGAGGAACATGACAAATGTTCACATTACAAGAGCCTCTTGCTGGCGGAGTCACAGAGCATCCATCAGGCCTGTCTCCAAAGAGAACCCTCGTGCACTCATCCTGAGTGCTTGTTCACGCTCTCAAGAGGGGCACGGAGAGAAGGCCATCAAGGAGGAAAGAAAGAATGGCAGCCTTCAGAGTGGAGGGCTTGGGTGACCCAGAGGAGCTGCCTGCCTTCTGTCAAGGAGAAGCAAAGCGAGAAGGGGAAAACCTCCATATGTTTCAGGGGCCACTGCCAGAGAAATAAAAGCTTGCATGACTCACTATCTTCTTTAATTAAGCTTTTTTTCAGTACACAAGTGGGATCCATTTTTATTTAAGAAAAAGAGAATGAATGTGATAAATTAGTAAAGTAGAGGTAAGCTGACACCCTAGGCGCGGCGGAGCGCAGGCTATCTCAAGTTTTCGACGGCACTGGGAGATCTCCAGAAGCATCCCTTTGAGTGAGAAGGCGAGAAGAAGAACTGGCAGTGGCTAGAAACTTCCTCAAGTTTGCTGCCTTGAGAAACTTGTCCAAAACCGTATCGATGGGCGATAAAGGACCCTGGTTCCGAGACGCAGGAAGAGTGTGGTTCTAGGGCAAAATCAGGCCTCACTTCTCCACCTGCTCAATGGTTTAGGGCTGGGAGAGAGAAACAGCTAACATACCGCCCAAATCTGACGTTGCTGTAAACTCACAGATCGGTAGCAGCTGATTGCTTACATACATGGCACATTGTGTAACTCCCGAGCCAATGCTCTATGCCCAGCCCTGTACTTAGCAGGCACTTGGTAGATGCACAGAAATATTGGTTCAATTTTCGATGAACTATGCCTGAGAGGAACAGCTTGGCTTTGCAAAGAGGGGTGAAGGCCGGGGTAGGCCAGCCCCAGAGAAAGCACCTGGGGGGTGAGTCACAGCTCTGTCCTTTCAGGACGGAACCTGGAAGAAAGATGTGACCTCCTGCGTTTTCCTCACTGTTAACCAAGGCCCCTCAGGAGGCTGGAAACACATGATATTCCTCCTAAGTTGAACACGGCGTACGCACTATTCAAATATGAATGTTTACCCATACAGTTCGCAAATCCTTTTGCAGTCGTGACTCATTTGAACTGACATGATGAGAGTCACTTAAATCTATTTGTGCTTTAAGTTTCAACTGTTTCAATTACAAAACAAGAGAGTTGGACTTAAAGGTTTTTTAAAGTTTCTACCATCTCTAAAAGATGCTCTCATTTTTCTACTTCAAATCAGGAACACTTCCAAATTACTCTGAAAGATTTAAAAAGCATTTGTTTCCAGGCGGTTGAGGACCCAGTACCTGTGAGACAGCATTTGTCTTCAAATTATTCTGTATCGACTTAGGTTCTGTTCCTTGAGGGATATGTTTCCGCCACAGCATCTGTGACAACCCTGAAGGATGGTACCTAACATGATCTATTTTTGGTTTCATCTTTTAATATGCAAGCTGCCTTTAAACGTTCTCACTTCTAATGAGAGAGTTTATTAAGAGCACAGGGCTGAGCCATGTCTGTGATCCGACCTTTTGGCTAATTGGCCAGTAACTTTTGAAATTAATCTGGTGAAGAAAAACTATTGTTTTAAAGGAAGTTTGTGGATAAGCTGTTTTCTTGAAATTGTTCATTTTCCCTTGGAAACCTGCAGATGGAGAGTAAGATGAAGGTGGGCCCTGCATGGAGACCTTGGCCCTGGGTGTCGGGAATACCTAGACCTCCTCAGAGGTCACTGTTTCTCTAGGTATAAATCACACTTCCTCAAAGCCTCCCTATTTAAGTTTGGAAACTCGAGCATACTCCAGTTTACCGGGCAATACTTTTAAATCAACCTCTAATAGGATATGATAAGTGAATCCAAACATAACCTCCAACCCACTGACAATGCGGGAACACCTTAGCCAGGAAGAACAATAGCTGCTAATGGAGAATTTGTACTTGAGGTGTGCGCAGAGCTGGTGCTTGGAGGAAGGAATAAAAACAAAAGTTGTTTACTGAGGGCTTAGCTTTTGATTTAAAAAAATGTTTCCTTTCAATTCTACTGAGAAATAATTTCAAGTGCTCATCTCCACCTGGAGGTCAGAACCCAGGAGACAAAAGCTCTTTACAGAGCGTGTAGAACTTGCACGGACCCTCTGGCAAGTCTCAACTTGCTGAGGGCAGCAGTGTGCGCTTCTAGGTCCCGGTAATTACTGCTTCAGACGCCCGGGAAAATTTAACCCATATTCATCTTTCTGAAAATCCTTATTAACAATGTTCATGCCACACAGGGTATGTGGATGAAATGCAGAAGAAACACAAATGAAAAGTAAACGGAATGGAGTCACTGTAGCAAAGTTCCAACTGTTCTGCAGTAGTGGAGGATAGGAGGTATTTCCACTGTAAACCTTCACACCCCACGTTTTTATTATTCTCATGTAAGAGTCTCCCTCTAGCTCAAAGTCTCTGGAGGAAATTTGCTTTAGGTTTCTCTTTTCCAAATTAGTAACAGCTTATAATTACGGACAAATAAGACTGACTATCTAAGGTGTAGTTGGGGGGCCATATATGCGTGAGCAGAGTCAGCGTGGAGCTAAGCAAAGTGACTTCGACAAAGTGGACAGTCTCCAAAAACAGTGCCTTGATTTACTGACATGTTGAAAGAAAAAGTGTTCACGAGAACAGGAGGTGACCAGCCCTTAACTTAGAACAGACACAGTCACAGATACTGGAGCTAAAAATCCATCCAGGTCAGTAGACACCGTGTCAGGCCAGCGGAGGTGCCGTGTGGCTTGGATGGAGTATTCTACTGCCTGGTTGGTGCTGGGCACGTGGCAGCTCCCCATTCACGCATCTGCTCATCCCTTCACTCCCTCCCGCGCTCCTGCCGTCCCACTGGGCATCTGCTTCGTGCCCGCCCTCCACCAGGCCGTGAGTAGGCGCTTGTGGATCGGTGGATGAACCCTGTGGCCCTTCTGTGGATGCCAGGCCATGAAGCAGCCTTCTGCTGAAGCATCTTCCTCTCTGGCTGGCCTGAGACACAGACTACCCTTGCCAGGCTGAGGGCAGTTCTGTCCGATGGACAGTAAGTCTCTCTCAGTTCCTGGGTCTATGCCAGCGTGACTTGGAGTCCTGAAATGTGACACTGAGCGTTCAGAGTCTCTGGGCAGGAAAGATGAACATCTTTTAAATTCTAGATTGTTAAAATCCATATAATTTACTCTCCTTGCGTATAGGTGCCCCGACACCCACTTTACCATTTCTTTTTTTCTGAATTGTGCTAATTCAACAGGGTTGGCCACCCAACTAGAGTTCTGAGCTCGGCCTTGATCTTGCCACGCAGAGTCTCTTTGTTACCATCAGCATTAACTCCTTGGATCAGCTAAGCCCTGGACCAGGGTGTCTTCCAGATGCCCAGATGCCCAGCTGGGAACAAGGTGACTCCAAACGCTCAGTGTCATATTTCAGGACATTTAAGACAATTTTAATTAAGAAGTATTTTCAGGTATGAACGTATCATAGAAAATTTGCTTTTTGAGATGCATCACAACTTAGGAGGAAGACGCTGGATCCTAGACTCATTTTGTAAAAGATTCACCGCGTGGCTTTGGGGGGTGAGCTTCGTGAGGCCCACAGAAGCGGCAGGACGCAGTACAAGGTGGGGATCGCACATTATCCCGCCCCACCAGACATTACAGAGATGCTTGCAGAGCCCTGATGCAAGGCACGGGCACTCAGCTACGTGTTAGTTCTCCCCATGGGCCTCAAATCTATTTATGAAATGAGACGAGTAATATCTTAAATGGTCAGAGGACAGAAAATACATTAAATTAGTTACAGCACAAAGCCTAGTACATAAAAGGAACTTAATATTTACTGAACGATGGACAAAGAAAAATGCCAAGTTTCAGAAAGGAAAGGACTATATAAACCCAAAGTACGAATACAGAAAGAAAACGTATCTACTATTTTTTTCTTAAATGAGAAGGAATCACACTTAAAAATCAACAGTTTTGACACTAGAACATATTTAATATTAGAAAACATACTTTAGTTGTATGCAACCTGGATTGTTGAGTAAAATAAAAACTACAACTGCCCCCTGCCAGTCCTGTTGTCTGGGTCATTCATTTCTATCCCAAATTTTCTTGTGGTTACTCCCTGTTATCTTTGTTTGCAGGTTTTTCTCTCCAGGATAATTCCACACTAATTAATCTTCTTAAAGCACTGTTTTCACCACCACATGGCGTAGAAACATCCTTCCTTTTTCCCTCCCTGCCTTTCCGACTTTCATTAAATAATGCTCCTTATTCAAAGCCTTTTAATGTGTCCTCACTTTACCTGTCAGTTCTTTGTTCTTAACCCCTCTAATTCAGGGGTCTTAATCTAGGGGCTATAGATCTTTCAGGCTGGATTTTAGTAAGTTGGAGAATGCCTGAACTTCTGTGTAAAACTGTGTGTCTGTGTGAATTTGTCCTGAGCGACGATCCATTTCAAGAAGCAACCCAGAAGACCCAAGATGCCGTGGATGAAGACCCTTCCCCCTCAGGCGGTCTCCCTCCTGACCACTGCCAGGGGCTGTGCTCCTCCTGGACCTTGGGTGTCCTCCCACTCGGTCCATCCTCTGGATGAAGATCTGCCTCCCCCTCTACCCCCCGTCCGGCTCCTCTGAAACCTGGCCAAGCGCGGGTGCCCCACCCCGTGACTGCGATGTGCCCCCCCGGATTTCCTATCCTCTGGGTAGGATCTCCCCGTGCTTCTGTGCATCTCCAGCCCACAGATGAGCTTGGAAGTGAGGCAGAGGGATGCGGCGCTGGACAGCCATGTCCATCCCAGACTTACAGCCATTTCTTCCACAGCTGCCTCACACTGTCTTTCCTGAGTTCTCTGAAGCAGGACCCTTGAAGTCAGTTTGAAAAATAAACGCAAACAACAATGAAGAGAACGCTTCTCGTTCTCGCACCGCGTGGCTGGCAGGTGTTCTCCCGAATCGTCTTGGAGGATTACGATCCGTTCTGGGTGACCCTACCTGCCTGTGTACTGCCTCTCTCCATGAACCAGCTTTCGAAATCCCAGCTCTGCCCCGCCTCTTTGTGTGGACAAAGCAGCCACAGACGTGAGTTCCTCTCCTCTGACCCCTGGCACGCCAAGTCGTTAAGTGCTGAGTGTTATACTTGTATTAATGGCTGGCCAGGCAGATGTGATGAAGTGCATACCGGATCATCAATATATTAGCTGCCAGATGGAAAACAATTAAAGGGTGGGGAGACGGGAAGAACACACTCAAAAAGCCACCGATCTGGCTTGAATGCGGTCCCTTCAATTTGCAGAAACATTACCATTATCATCAAAGGTCAAAGTCAGTTACTGGTGGAAAAAAATCAATAAAGTTGAGGGAGGGGGAGAGGCTGAAGGGATAAATTCATGACACGCCCTCTGCATTGAAGGGACTTGCTAGAAATCTATGTATTTCCAACTCTTGGGGATAAAACCAGTTGTCAGGAAAATGGACCATTCATGTAGTTTCAGGGGTTCCTGCTGTGAAGTGATTTTAGACTCATCTCAGTGAAAAATAGACACGAAAAAAAAAGAGCAAAGGAAGGATTCAAAAACTGCACCTGCCTGTTAGACTTCATCACCCTTTTTGCTGGACTTTGAGAATCAGCGTGTTTGTGGTTTTTGTTTTTTTAATGAAAGCTACCCACGAGCATGTTCTATTTACCTTGCCCAGGTCAATTACTGCAGGCGAGCAGAAATCTTTATTACCGGCAACCCGAGGCCACCAGTTACACTGCCCTTGCGGCACACACTAGAAAAGACATTCTGACTTATCAATCTGCACGTCACGGTCTGAAGGCATGACTCATAACATGATGGGTACTGTCTGGACTGAATATCAGATTAAAAATCTGCTCACTCCTTCCTCCTCCTGCTGCACCAATAATAGCGATGGAAGGACTGCCTGGTCGTGGCGTCCAACCTGTAGCCCACCCAGCACCGAGGAAAGGGCCACGCTCTGTGAACAGCGGGGTACCCTTCTCTGCTAAAGGCACCGTGGTGGTCTCCTGCAAACGTTACATTTGCTACTTCTCAGCTGCCTACAAGTATATTTGCTCATGAATACTTGAGAGGTTGAAGGCTGCCATGGACGACTGCTAAGCAGTTAAGTATCGTGACCTCCCTCGGGGACAGAGGGGCAGAGAGAATGAACGAAGGGAGGGGACCCATGTAGGGCTTTGCGGGTTTCAATCTCTACTTCTGCTGGCTGTTGAGTCCCATGAATCTACAGTGAAAACTGTGAAAATCTGAATCAGATTTAATTTTTTGCTTATACTTTCTATGAAAACGTGGGCTGCTAATCAAGAACTCTGGAGCGTTTTGTATATTTTGCAATAAAATTTTCATGTAAATTTGTAAAAACTGCAAATTTCAAATAATCATCAGGTGTATGAAATCAGAGCTGTTATGACCCTGACTTGGGGGCATTCTGAAAGCCTTGCGGATCCTGTGAAGCACTAGTGATGGTTCCTCCACAGGCATTGGTTAGTTCGGTTTGGAAGCTCCCAGGGTTGGACTCAGAGGTCCGGAAACACGTCCTCGTTCTGTCTAGATGTGAGACAAGCTGGGCACTTGCTCTCTGAAGCTCTTAGCACCTCCTAACAAGGGCCTGCCTTGTGCCAGGCTCACACCGGGCACTGTCTGTGCGGTGTTTCTTCTGACTGCAAGGCGACCTTGGAAGGAGACTTTACTGACGTCATTCCAGGGAAGGAAACACACTGGACCTGGGTGTAGAATTATAAGTGGTGACGTAAGACTGGACTCTACGAGTGGTACCACCAGGCTTTTGCTGTGGCCGTGGGCATTGAGGGTAAGGCTCCATTTTGGCTACATCCAGAGTTTGTCCACCCCAGAGCTCTGGTGCCCAACACCACCAATGGGGAAAAGCCAAATGTAGCTCTTTAAGTCAACATTAAAACTTCAAATTCAGTTCCTCATTCACAGGGCATACTTTTTTTTTTTTTTTTTTTTTTTGCGGTACGCGGGCCTCTCACTGTTGTGGCCTCTCCCGTTGCGGAGCACAGGCTCCAGACGCGCAGGCTCAGCGGCCAAGGCTCACGGCCCAGCCGCTCCGCGGCACGTGGGATCCTCCCAGACCGAGTCACGAACCCGTGTCCCCTGCATCGGCAGGTGGACTCTCAACCACTGCGCCACCAGGGAAGTCCCGCAGTGCATACATTTTGAGTAACAGTGGCCACGAATGACTAGCGGCTACCATACTGGATGGCACAGACAGAGAAGATTTCCACCAATGCAGGAAGTTCTACCGGCTGCTGCTGCTCTAAGTGTTGGGATTCTGGTCTCTGGCTACGACCGCCTCTTCTACCTCGTGACTCATTCACTGAACTTGGCCTCAATCCTTTAGCACCTTCCTTCTCCTCGTGGCGCACTGGACACCTCTGACCTACCCGCCTCCAAGCTGAGACTTTTCCATCCATGATTTCTTGTCATCCTTGATTCCCTTGCTCCTTTGACTTGCTCTTGGGCAACCCCCAGCCAACCCCTAAATGTTGGCAGGTTGCATCCTTCGGATTTCCCTGTTCCTGTTTCTGGGATATGATGCATTACCAGAAACGACGATAAAATAATAAAAGGGAGAGAACTATTCTCTATTCATCCCTAACTCTTTAACCCTAGCAGGTCCTCTCTGCTTCCCAGCACTTCTTTGGTTCACCTTGTATTGACTCACCAACTCATCCCTGACAATGCCTCTTCTTGAAATCCTCAGATCTCCTACGATCCTCACCCTCCACAGATGACCCGCCCCATCGCTGGGGGGGTACAAAAACCAGGCCATGTATATATGTGTACAGTTGAATCACTTTGTGATTCAATAGCAGAAATTAACACAACATTGTAAACAACTACACTTGAATAAAATAAATTAAAAAAAGAACAAAACCACGCCATGAACTTCCCCAACACGTTCCTCTGACTTTCTTTCTGTTTCCTTTAGCCAAAGTGAGCCACCAACCGCTTTCTACCCAGGAGCACTGACTCGCTGCTTTCAGATCTTTGCTGGTGATGTCTCTCTCAATTAGATGTTTTCTCCCCGCAAGCTCACCTCTGCCACAAAGCTGTTTTTGAATCATCCCACCCCAAAGCCACCTCTTTCTTGTCCGAGTTTCCCAAGCCTGTGATCTGTACCTTGCACACAAGGTTTTAAGTGATACTGCGTGTGCAGATGTCCTCCCCACTGACCCACACCAATGTGAGACGGGTGCTTGCTGGATTCGGCTTGCATTCCCAGCAGTGACCAGCTCAGGTCTTTATTCAGTACCTATTTATTCAGCGAATATCTATATATCAATTTTTGCAAATGTCAGATTAATTGCTAAGGCAGACAGAGTTGATTCAATAATTAACTGATGAACACATTTCTTCTAATGATCTCAACATGAAGTTCTAACCGAATGATTACATCACCAGGACCCTCTGATGGGAAACCAGGGTGCATGTGTTGATGGCTAACACTGCAATCATCGGGGCTACGGCACTGTGCGACAGAGCTCCTAGGGAGGGTGGGCTGGGTATGAAATGACAGAGCGGGCAAACAAACAGAGAAAGACATCAAAGCTGGAATCAACTTACCTTGCGTAGCAATATAATGATTGGGTCGATGATAACCCTAAAAATAAATGAGAAAGAATATCTGACAAACTGAAAAATCAATAAGCAGCACAGAAATCACATGCTAAGTTTGCCAAAATGATGCACCTACAGATACCAATAGCTGCATCGTTTGAAAGTTACATGACCAGACCTGGGACCATTGAGCACCTCTTAATGAGCCAAGGTGCATCGAATATAACAGTCCTGATGCCTGCACGGTGGGGAGTGGGTGAGTAACTTAATCACACCCAGGCTACGAGATGATGGATGAGCAGGAAACACTAACAACTTATGGATTTTCTGAAATAACATGACCACAACTCTGATTAGAGTGTAAACCGGCTAGGAATGTGCAACAGGATTTCATCTGTGTTTGGGATGTTATTGGCAATGTGACAAAGCTTTAACGCATATTCTGTTACATCAATATAGGCAGTTATATCAATAGTAATACCAAACACCATTTTTAAACACTGCTAATACCAAGACATGATGCTGTAGCAAGGACCAGGAATTTAAAGAGGTAGAAGTTCTGCAAGACCCCTTCCTTTTATCATGACCCTGCTAGAAGGGGGAAAGATGAAAACTGGGACCAAAGCAAGAAGGAAACAAGGGACATCACAGGATCGATATCTGGGAAAGGTAAAGCCAATTTAGAGAAAATGACACACAGGTAACATATAATATCACCACGGACCTTAATACTTCCCCTTTCTGTCCCCTGAGATGCCTGAAAATACTATGCCCAAAACCAGCTGAAAAAGAGAATAAAGATACTTGGAGAGGAAATACCAATTTCTCAGACCACTTAGATGAATATCTGTTAGATCTTTTTGCTCTTAAAAGCAAGTCTACAAGAGTGAACAAGCAAAGCAAACACATTCTTTTGTACAACTGGCCTGCTGCAGGTGTCTGACATAGAGTCACGGCAGATATTAAGGAGGCTTATTCAGATGATCAGTCATTTCCTGCCAGCTGGTGAGCTCCACGCAGCAAGGCCTGGTTGGACTCATCACCATATGTGTCAGTCTGCAAGGTGCTGGGAGATGGGGGCTGGCACGGTCCATGGAGACCTCTGATGCTGAGCACAATGGCAGTTCCCAGGCCTCCCCTACTTGACCTGCCAGCAGCATGAACACAACTGAACCCCCGAAATGCCTTCTTCGTTGGCCTCCGGATGTGACGCTCTGGCTTTCTCCCTGCCTGGCCGCAGTTCCCGCTCTTCATTCCTTCATCCCCTCCTGCTTTCCCTGGTGGCGATGCTGGGACGCCCTGTGTCTGGACTCTCCTCTGTCTACCCCACTCCCCTGATGAGCTCCTCCAGCCTCACGGCCGTCGGCACCCGCTGTCCTGGGAGCCCTGCATCCTCACCTCCTGCCGCGCCTCTGCCCTGAAACCCTGGGGCGAACCAGTGCCGACTCCCCTCCCCTCAGACGTCTGATGCACATTTAAAGTTGAACACATATAAACCCAGCTCCTCATTTCCTCCCCACTCTGAGTCCGCTCCACCACAGTCCTGTGCAGATAACAGTGACCCCACCTCCTGAAGGCATGCGGGCCCCTCCTTCCCCAGCCTCCACCTCAGCCCAGATGCAGGATCCTCCCACCTCCCTCCCTCTGGCCGCCTGCCCCAGGCCAGGCCACCCTCAGCCACCTAGCGGGCCTCCTCGCTTTGACCCCCCCCCCCACCCCCGCCGACCTACAGTTCGTCCTCCTCCCGGCTTCCAGATCCCTCACTCCTCCACAGCTGCCGGGCATGCTCCACAGCCAGGCCTTTTCCTGGGCTGCCTCTCGGCCTGGAGGCTCAGCCCCCAGATATCCCCCCGGCCCAGACCCCCACTTTCTCGGTGGAGTTGACACTCCACCGCCACTGTGTTCCTCCTACCGTCTACGACACCAGAGAGACTTAACCGGCTTGTTTCATTTGTGGTCTCTTCCTCCCGGTTAGATCATCAGGTCCGTTATGTCAGAGCTTTCTTTTTGGTTTTGGTTTGAATTGTGCACAGTTACAACACCAGTGCCTCAAACAGTTACTGACCTGTAACAGGTGCTCAATAAAATCTCATTGACTAAGTGAAAAGGGGCCCTGAATTCTGACTCTTTTCTCTGTTAAAACAAGAACTAATGAATCTGGTATTTTCATTACTTTTAGGTCCTCCCTCCTCTGTGTCTCTACCCAGCCGTCCTTTAGAGCTTAGTTCAAATGGCCTCCAGGACAAAGCCTGATCTGATCACAGCCACTCCTCAGAGGGTGGTTCAGCAGATGCTGAGGACTTAACAGCATTCGAGGCCTGTGTCAGGGGCAGGGGTACAGCAGGACCCGGACACTGTCCCTCTGCTCAAGGACCCAGAGGGCTGTGGGAGCTGGGACTGTGGTGCGAACAGGGTTCTCCTGGACTCTCCCCAGGGAACAAGTGTCAGAGTGAAGACGTTCCTTACTTCAGCTCCTAAGTTGTGAGGCCGCAGGGAGAAGGTACAAGGTCCTGGGCACCTCTGAGTACTCCTGTGAGGCACTCCCTAAATATTTCCCAAATAAAGTGATAAGTGTCATGTGCCTTTGGAGGAAACTTTGCTTTAATAAAAACTTCTACCTTGGATTGGTTATGTTTTTGGTCATTATCAAATGTAGAGTCTAGGGGTCTTTGTTTGAAGACTGAGATATGAATTAGTCTTCAAATAATCCTCTGTCAGGCCTCAAATCTATAACCCCCAAATGCCAAACCCTCCCAAGAAGCACTACACATAACATTCTTGTAGTCATTTTCAGATAACTCTTAGAGATTGTAATGCTAGTATTTTAAGTAATACTCAACCAAGACAAGAAAGGAATCCACATATCTGAATAAAACTTGTGCAAGGAAGTACCGATGGATTAAGAAACAGTATGAAGTCCAAGCACAGAGGATGCCTTGGGAACTGAGATCTGTTTAATGTAAACTTGGGCCTTGGAGGTAACAGCAACTTTCCCTTGATTTTCACTCTACACTTTTGATTTCATTCATTCTTTCAAGTGAAAACATGCTGTCTCCCAAAGAATTTATTCTAATGTAAGACATTAAGTTAACATGATGCAGAATGAACAAAGGAGCAGGCTTCAATAATTAAGCAGCCTACATATTTAATGACACGTCTTGCATGCATCAGAGGTCCTGGCTAACAGCTGCAGATGACTTTGAAGGCAACTTGAAAGTGCTATGATGACAAGAGATGGTAAATCATCAAATTAGGAATTAGAGAGTTTTGTCCTATTAATATGCAAGCAGACTTTTTTAAGTGTCAAATAATCCAAGCTGTTGACAAAAAAATGGAAATACCATTTTCTTAGTCCACAGAAGCATGGGATGGCAAAGGAGGCAGGGAACGTCACGGGGAGCTCACCAGCCCGAGGCTGACATGTCTCCACCATCGAGTTCTGCGTGTATGGGACAGGGCATGTGTTTGCTCCCAGGGTTGGACCAGCCTGTGTCCACGCGTCTTAGAGCAGACACACGGGGTGCTACGTGTCAGAACACACGGGTTTACTGACAGTTTCAAGATACATACATCGATATAATTTCCGTTGATATAGTCTGAGTTGTTGTCTCCTTCTATGGTCTGCAGCCTCACCCGGGAATGATCATCTGCAAAAGGAAAAAAAACCCAGCAATTAACAAGAGCTATCCGTCAGGCTGCTCAGAGCCCCACCGTGTTAAGCACATTACAGAGAGGTATTCCACATCCACGCTGCTTTAAAGATAAACGGAGAATTAAATACTACACGCCTACATTCTTGCTCTTAAGACAGGGAAGGGTTTTTATAATCCTTTGCGTTTTACAGGAAATCTCATTAACGTACTCTTTGATCATTTACAGATGTGAAGCATTGGCAGAGGTTTGAAACTTTTACCTAGAGTCCTGTGAATCACAGTGGAATGATTTCTTGGACTGGAAGTTCAACGGCTTCACTAAATCACATGTGAGCCCTGAGATTCTGAAGGTTGCCTGTGACATTCACCTTGACAAATGATGGTTATAAACCACGGCCCAGCCTCCCAGGAGATATGGACATGATTCTAACCTCAGTCATTGACCCAGAGTTCTCTCCCTCTGCCCCGAGGGCATCGGCCGGTGGAGCAAGTCTGTCCCCATCAGCCACGTGACCCCAGGCCACTCAGTTACACCACCAAGCCTCGGCCACTCACCTGAAGGAGGGATGACAGCGCCTGCCTCACACTGGGCTGTTTTAATGATTAAACAAAAACACAAACTGCTGACACACACCAAGTACTGTATAGGGGTCGTGATGGTGGCCCAATTAGCTACAGTAAACATTTTTTCTGGATGGAAAATTTTCTCCATAAATGCTACTGAGACATCTCAATAATTTCCTTGAAATCTAAATTTTAAAAAGGAAAGTGCTACAACCTCTATAAGGGCATGGATTTTCCTGTTTTGCTCACTGTCCTACCCCTGACCCCTATATCAGGGTCTGGAACATCGCAGAATTTCCCCCAAATATCTTTTAAATGAGTCAAAAGTGAACTTTTTGTTTTTTTAAAAAATACGTCCTTTAAAAATTGTTTTCCTAAATGAACGTTCTTTGAAGCAGAGGAGCCCTTTCTTCCAATGAAAGCTTACACCCAAACCCAATATTTGGCAGATAAAGGCCAGCTGCTCCGAGGGGGAAGGAGTGTGGTCTCTGAGAGGTGGTCTGGGGAGAGCACTTTGCAAACCACTCTTCCCCTGACGCAGGGCAGTGGGAGCTCCTGCCTCTAAACTGCCAACATTTCATTTGGGTTAGTGGGTGAGAAATGATACCCCCAGACTGAGGCAAAAGCCAGGGAGCCTGCAGGTGACAGACCATCTGACCCAAGGTCACTGGACGAACTGTCGATTTGAACCCGTTCCTTGGCTTGACGTGCTGAGTGAGAGCCAGCGTTTCAGCTGATCCCTCTGGTTCAGCCCTCCTTGGAGGAATGTTCTGTGTCCAACAGTGGGGCTAGAGGGAGATCCGTGTCGAGCTTCTAACTCTCCTTCATTGATGGGGCTTCTCACTCCAGTTCCGGACAGACGGTCGTATCGTTTCCTGTCTGTGCCTTACGATTAGCCTGGGCTCAGTACATTTACCCGGAGAGTGGGAATAAAGTGGGTGGGACACGGGCGAAGCCTGGAGGAAGCCGTGTCTCCCTGCTCTGCTCAGGGAGAACATGTGCGGGCAGTGGTCCCGCGTGTGGGCTCTGGGGTCAGGGGTGCCGGTTGGAACCCCTCACTTGTGATTTCGGGCGAGTTGCTTCGTCTCTCTGGGCTTTCCTTTCTGAACTGCAAAATAGGGATTCACAGTGCCTCCCCATGGGGTTACGGTGAGCGTGAACATAACACACAGGAAGAGATGAGCAGAGAGCCCAGTGTACAGCGAGTGATGGATAACGCCAGCTGCTGTCATCACGACGTGCTGGGTGACACACACTCGTGCTTTGCTTCTCACCATCTTTACACGGGCTGCCCAAACCGACAAGAGCAACCCAGGACCCACGGGCAGGCAGGAATTTTCCCCGTGGTGACCTGCTCCAAGCACTAGTTTCCTAGAATCCATTTTGCTTAACACCAGAGGCCCCTGTCCAGAGTTTGCCCGTGTTGTGGGGGGGGCGGGTTCTTGGGGCACTGGGACGTGTCACCGCTTTCGCACGTGCTGGCAGAGCCAGTGCACACATGGCTACTGCAGAGGGAGCTCGAAGCGGCTCTGCGGGTAAAGCCATTTGAGCTTCCCGAATGAAAGATGCTACAATAGAATCGAACCATGGCTCCTCTGCACACACTGGGCTTTCAGTCGGCTCCTCTGAAGGAGGTTAGGTTCACTCCCTGTTCTCCCTGACTTTCCCTGGGCTGTGCTTTAAAAGGCAGACAGCACATTCGAGCCTCCTAATCTTTAGACGCAAGGCTATCTCAGGATCTGTTGTGCTCCTTGTCAGAATCCCTCCTCTTTCATGCTTTATATCCCTGAGAACCTCAGGATGAATGCCACCAGGTCCCTGTGATCTACCACCACTGGGCCTCTCAAGTGGTTCTGGAATGTTCTCATTAGGGACTTCGATCCCAGACAAGGCTGCACTCTCATCTCCCATCAACAGAGCCTTTGAAATAAAGAATTTCCCCAACATCGTCTACTATTCAATCAGCTAACCCCCCACAGAGCTGGTTTTTTTTTTTAACTTCACTGCTATTTCTCCATTTTTTTTTAAGAGCGACAAATGTCAAAGATTTTTATTTAGTTAATGAAGGAAGCAGGAAGATGTTACAACTGGTTCAAGGAGAATTTATCAGCAGATCTATAACCAGATCTAGTTATCTAGATAGATAAATCAATCTATGCAGGTATATAGATATAGATAGATAAGTAGATAATCTAAATCAGGATATGCCATGGAATGAATTTACAAAGAAATGGAAAACTGGCTCTTACTGGAACTACTGACCCCCTAAGGACACAACTCATTTACATATTATTTCCCCAAATTTAATTGCTCCACTTCCCGCATGACATGGAAGCCTGTAAGACACATATGAAGCCTATTTCCTACGTAGACTGGACTGTTTTTATTTCTCTTCATTTGTATGCTCTTTCTGTATTTTAAAGTTGATTCTACAAGACTATGTATGACCCCTTGTGGTCAGAGACCACGTAGAACATCCCCACAAGGGTCCTTCATGAGGGTCACAGCGCCCACCCGCAGGGCTCCTCTCACAGCCCAGCAGTGGTTCTGCCCTACACACGGCTATGGGCACCAAGGATGACCTCTTCCCTAGGCTAATGAATATGGCGGAAGAAGGGCAAGTTGTGCTCAGGCGAGGCTCACCGGGGCTTCCCTGGGTGCTGGCCATGGTCCGGTTGTGGACTTGGTTAGTGCTTTTACGAGTGTTTGCTTTACAACAATGTATTAACCCATATATGCATGTATTATACCCTTTTCTGTACCTATATTTCACACTTTAAAAATACAAGAGTCCACCTTGAGGATAATACGCTCAGACACAAAAGGGCAAATACTGTATGATCCCACTTATATGAAGCATCTGGAGTGGTCAAATCCGTGGAAGCAGCAAGTGGGATAGTGGTTGGCAAGCGCTGGGATGGTGGGGAAGAGTGAGCTCTTGTTTCATGGGTGCAGAAGAAACCTAATGTCACTGAACGGTACACTTAAGAATGGTTAAGATGCTAAGTTTTATGTTGTGTGTCTGTTACCAAAATTAAAAAAAACGAAGAGCCCACTTTCTCCATGCCTCCTCGTAGGACACCTCCTCACATTCCACTCGAGCCCTGGGCTCCTAGGAAGCAGTACTTTCAAGGTGGGAAGGGCACCTCGAGGACCTGCTGTCTCATAGCCCGTGGGGTCCCTTCTGCTGGTCTCCTCCTGAGAGGGGCTCGTTCCCTTCCACGATGAAGGAGAGGCAGTGACTATATGGCCTGCTCCTTGAGGACAACTGCCATACTTTATAAAGTGTGCTGAGTAGGTATGTTTGGGAATTATTGAAATGAGGCCTACGAGGTGTTCTTTCTTTCTGTGACGACATAAGTGTGAGTACTGATGAGTCAGCGTCAGTTGAGACAGGCAGGTTCTTTCTTTCTGTGACAACTAAGTGTGAGTACTGATGAGTCAGTGTCAGTTGAGACAGGCAGGTTCTTTCTTTCTGTGACCACATAAGTGTGAGTACTGATGAGTCAGTGTCAGTTGAGACAGGCAGGCAGATATTTCAGCAGGGAGAGTGGGCTCCCCCTCGGGTAGGAAGGAGAACACGGGGGCAGGAGCTGAGCCCACAGAGAGAAGAGTACGGAGTTTCCTTAAAAATCTAAAAATTAGAGCTACAGAGGATATGGCAATTCCACTTGTGGGTGTATATCTTGGGAAAACCATCAATCGACAAGACACATGCACCCCAACGTTTAGTGCTGCCTTGTTTCCAAGGGCCTAGACTTGGAAGCAACCTAAATGCCCTTGGGAGGAAGAATGGATAAAGAAGATGTGGTACATATGTACAGTGGAATATTACTCAGCCATGAAATGAGGGGGGCTGGTCCTCGCACAGCTGCCCTTCTTGGGTGGGATGTTAGCACTTATCAAGTTAATCCTCTGCCTCCCAGCGGGCTGTTGGGAGAACCATCCATCCTAAACAGCAGTGAAATTAATAGGAAAGTATCACCCTCCTCCACGCTGAGCCAGTGAAAGTAAAAGCAAAAGAAGTAAGAGAATCCGCCCCTCCAGCCACAAGAGTCTACTCCCAGCTGCTGCTCGGATACCTGAGAACGACTTGGCAACAGAAACTGGATTCTCAGACATCCTCTTTCACATCAAGCCCTCATCTCAGGTGACTATAAAAGCAATAAATATAGATTGTTGGAGGCAAATAAAGCAGTACATGGAGGCTCACTGCCGTATTTTCTTGAAATCTGATTCACTTTGAATCTGATGCCAATTAAGAAGACTAATATGTACCAATCATTCTTTTAGAAAAGCTCAGTGCCTTCTGTTGGGGCTGAATAGTATCAAATGACTATAGGGAGATGCCCAGAGGATGTTTCTGGCCTGAAGCACATACGGGGTCACTCAGGCAAAGGATCCACAGAAACGCCAGCTGCCCACTGGCTGAACCCCATCCTCCCAGTTGGCTTTGGAGGCCGACCAGCTGGAAGTCGGCCAGAGTCCAGCAACTGGGTCAAAGGGAGGAAGAAGCTTGGAGAACTAGATTGCTCAGGTATGAAGGCTGGGAAATCCAGTGGGATTTGTGGTTAACAATAGGTCAGTTACTGACCACGAAAACCAAGCGGTCAAGACTGCAAGGACTTGGTGTTTCTTGGAGACACAGCTGGGTAAGGCTGACAGGACCTGACTCTGGAGGTATAAACTGTCGTCCCTGTTTCTCTCCTAGGATGGGTGTGTTTTCTTGGTTATTCCAAAGCCATTTCATGTTCACATTGGGTAGTGCATGAAAATAACAGGGCTTTGGTACTCAGAGACCCTGATTCAGGTGCTGGCTCTACTCATCCCACCAATCGTGAGCTTAGACAAGATCTGAATCTGCTGAGCTTCATCTGTAAAAGCGGGTGATGATGGTGGTTCCTTCATAGGAACGTTGAGGAGACCAAGTGAGATAATACATGTCAACATAGGACAGTTCTCTCTCAAGAACATAGAACAGTTAGATCTTAAGAAGATGTGGGAGATACACACACACACACACACACACACACACACACACACACACACAATGGACTATTACTCAGCCATAAAAAAGAATGAAATAATGCCATCTGCAGCAACATGGATGGACCTTGAGATTATCATACTAAGTGAAGTAAGCCGGACAGAGAAAGACAAATATGTGATATTGCTTGTATGTGGAATCTAAAAAAATGATACAAATGAACTTATTTACAAAAAGGAATAGACTCACAGAGGTAAAAACAAACTTATGGTTACCAAAGGGGAAAGCGGAGGAGGAGGGATAAATTAGGAGTTGGGGATTAACAGATACACACTACTATATATAAAATAGACAACAAGGACCTACTGTATAGCACAGGGAACTATGTTCAATATCTTGTAATAACCTATTTATATATATTCAGTTTTATATATACATAAAATTGAATCACTTTGCCGTACACCTGAAACACTGAAAATCAACTAAAAAAAAGGAATAAAATACAATAAAAAAGGAAATTACTCTCTTCTACGAATAAAAGCAACACCCTTGCTGGAGTTCGGCAATTCACAGCACAACGAGCCCAGTAGGCTTGTTTGGGGACCAGCAGAGCAGAGTGGAACTGAAAACTCCACGCGCCCACTTTTTGGGGAAGATGAGTTTAGCTAGTTTTAAAGAGGAAACAGGAAAAGGTCTGGAAATAGGCCGAATACTTCTCAACAACTCCTTCATCTGATTCCCCTGGCATCCACTCAGCAGCTTTTGGTTTCCATCCCTGATTCTGTACAGTGTTGTACAGAGGTTAAGATCACAGGCTTTGGGGTAAAAATCCCTGGGTTTGATCCTAATTCTGTCACTTTCCAGTTGTGTGACCTTGGACAAGTTATTTAACCTCCGTGCCTCAGTTTCTACCACTGTAAAATGGAAATAAAAGTGTGCCTACCTTGCAGCGTTTCTGTGAGGACTGAGTTAATACAAGTCACACATTAGTGTCTGGTACATAGTTAGAACTAAGTAAAGGTGAGCTGGCACCTGTATCATTACTGCTGTGACTTCATGACCCGACAATTTTTCTCACCTGAACGGTTTCATCTTTGCCTACAGACTGCCCCCTTTCCAGTGAATCCATGCTGAGAGCTACTTTCCTAAAACACAATTTATTTTCTCCCCACCCAGTTTAAATCATTCAATGATTTCAGCAGGGAACTGATCAACAGTGATCTTATAAAACAATGGAATCTGAAACGATCATTACAAAGGGTTACTAGACTTTTAATTTCTTTACTTGGAAAGATCTCTGTGACATACTGTAAGTGAAGGAGAGCAGGTTACAAAGCAGCAAGTCTCCTAAGAGTCTGTTTATATGAAATAATCGAACGCATTTGGATATGTGTCTAGGAAGGCACTGGGCAACTGAAGGGATGGGGCTTCTGCTGGGTGGCAGAATCTGGAGGGATATGGACTTTTCCATTTATGATTTTATGTACCACTTTAATTGTCTACATATTTATACTGTCTTAGGAATCAGAAAGAAAACAATAAATCTATTTTTATTTTATAAAATAAAGCCAACAACTTCAAGGCATAGAGAAAAGAGATTTGAAGGAAATAGAAATAAAATGTTAGCAGGGTTTGAATTTGTTTGGTGTGGTCCTGGACAATTTCCTCCCTCTTTTCTTCACTGCACACATTTTCTTTAATGTGTATGAATTGTTTTTATAATTGGAAAAAGAAACCTATTTAGCCATGGATGAATGGAATATGATCAAACCTCAATTAATGTTTATATAATAATCACAACTCAATGCTACCCCATCCAGGAGGGTAATAAACTCTGCCATTTTGAGAAACTCAATCTGCATTAAAGATACGTTGCTATTCCTCCAATTTCTTTCAAAAAAGCCCTTACTACATGAAATAGGGCAAAAATCGTATTTTTGGTTAAGAAACAGGCCCATAAAGACCTGGTCATAACAAACCATTGCTTAATGCTGAGAAGTTATAATCGGCTGGGACTTTTCCAAACGTATGTCTGCATGTGTGTATTTATGCATGTGTTTATGGTGTGTGTATATACATATGCACGTATGTATACATATATGCATGTATTTATATAAGTATGTATTTACGTGTGTGTATATATGTATGTACACATGTATGTGTATAACTATGTCTCTGTATATGCACATACATGTATGTGTACATGTATGTATGTTTGTATATATGTATGTATTTACGTGTGGGTGTGTATATATGCATGCATGTGTGTGTGTGTGTGTGTGTGTGTGTGTGTGTGTGTGTGTGTATGACTGTCTTCACACATTAGAGGTGGGGTAATTAGAGATTTAAAGCAGGTCCCTCAGTCCCTGAAACATGTTATTTATGCCCTTTTTATCAAATAACGTTATGTTTAAAATACATCTACATAGCTTCAAATATTTTAACATCATTTTCACATTAAACACGATGGATCTGGGTCACAGCCTTGCAGTCGGAACCTGTAAGCGATTAGATATTATTATAGCGGCAGAAATGGAGCCTGTCACTGATAATCTTTCATCTCTAACCAATTCTCCCTTTCTGCTGAATATTGATGACATATTTAAGGCAAACTGGAATCACAGTGATGTATGTAACATTTGTCCACCGACAGGAGACTCAAAATTAATTTTAATTATAATTGATTGCTTCAAATAACAGCCTTGCTCTTCCTGTGGTTACATCTTGCCAAGGGCTGGTCTGCACTGGTTTCAAGGTACAAGAGGCAGAGGGGCCAAGGTAACCGACAGGAAGTGCTGGGCGTCCTGCACCTCTCCCCACTGCTCCAGCCTGGGGTCCCTGCCGCTGTCCACGGAGGTGGGGATGGAGGGTGGGCTCAGGCCCAGCCAGGCAGCTTCTGAGCAAGAAGCAAGAAGGAGCTTTCGGTTGAGCGCTGGCTGGCTCTGTGCTAAGCTTCACTCCTGCTGCTGGTTTTGTGTCACCAACTTCTTAGTCCTGCCTTGTTTCTGACTTTTTTACCTGGACCCTTTGTCAGAGACGCCTACTCTTTATTTTCAGATTCCTGGCAGATCCCCTGACTCTTATTTTATTTTGCCTGATTTTTCTAGAATTTACCCTTCTCTTTCCTGCACATATTGTGGGATATGTTTCTGTCTTGCTCTCGTCTGCCGGAGTTTTGATGCAGGAAGCTCGCTCTCCCAGGGCATCTTGCCCCTACACTCACGCCGTCCCCCTCTCTCCCGCCTTCGCCTGCCTTTATACCTAACCTGGATCACGACAGTAGTACATCCCTCAGAAGTGACACGGGTGCTCAGTTAGCAGAAAGAAGCACCTTGCTTTAAGACAAAGTCCTGGGGACCGGCAGCCCTCAGCCCGGGCCACGGAGACGGGGTAGTTGGTGAGAAGACTTGGGTGGGACAGACCGGGTCACAGCTCACACTGTCTTCTTAGTCGCCTCACTAAGCACGGACACCCTGAGTCCAGATGGACACCAGACCTCAGAAGGGCCTCCCTTCATGTAAGAGTCGTGGGTCCTCATGGTCAAGGCCGTACCCCCTCGCCCCTCCCCTACTCATTCCAAGCAGCTCTTGGCAGTTTCACGGCTGCTCCTCACCTTGTTACATCACCGTCTTCATTGTACTAGATGCCCGGCAGGATGCCCTGCGTGGCCCTCCCCTCCATGACATGTGCTCCTTTGCACATGCTAAGTGGTTTTGTCTCAGTATTTCTCTCTTTTTTTTTTTTTCTGCAGTACATGGGCCTCTCACTGTTGTGGCCTCTCCCGTTGCGGAGCACAGGCTCCAGACGCGCAGGCTCAGTGGCCATGGCTCACGGCCCAGCCGCTCCACGGCATGTGGGATCCTCCCGGACTGGGGCACGAACCCGCGTCCCCTGCATCGGCAGGCGGACTCTCAGCCACTGTGCCACCAGGGAAGCCCCAGTATTTCTCATTTTTAAAGCCCCTCCAGGCTGGGTGCTAGGCCCTTGACGCCCTCCATGCTCCCTCTACAGAGAACCTCACGACCACCACTGATGTGCCCCGAGATTCACAAATTTACATCTCTTTTGGGTTCCAGAGCTGTCCACATAAGTGCCTACTTGACATCCCATCTGAATGTTTCAAAGGCGTCTCAGTATATCCCCGGATTCAACTCACAAGCTTTCCCTGCTACCGCCGACCTCACTGCCACCCCTGAGCTCCAAGTCTGGTTCCCTTCCAGTGTTACCCATCTCGTAAACAGCCCGTCCTTCCGTCTGTCTGTCTGTCCGCCGTCCATCCTCCATCCACCCAAGTCAGAAACACAGGAGTCACCTCTGACCCTGTGTCTTCCTTGAATCCATCTGTTACTTTTTAGTACACATTACCATCACTTGTCACCTGGGCCAAGAGAGAATCTTTTAGCTAGGGTCCCCTTCTGATTCACTCTTTACTGCAGTTAGACTAATCTTTCCAAATGTAAATTAGATTAACCCTCCCTCCCAACTCTTTAATGAGGTGTTCTTTGTTCTTAATAATAAAGACTAAGACACTGAATCTGCCCCAGAAGGCCCTGCAGGCCTGGCTCCCACCCCCTTCTCTCTCGGGCCCCCCTCCCCCTTCCACCTCTCCCAGCTCTGGCCACCCCGCCTTCCTTCCCCTCCTCAAACTATGGATTCCCGCATGTCTGCACACCCCTGCTCTAGCCCCTGGGTCAGCTGTCTTCATTCCACATCCTCTGGAATCAGTCAGCTCCCACGTACAGGCTCTTGCAGGACTGCGCTCCTCTCCTTATGGCCCTTGACTTTCACTTCATTTTTATTTCATTTATTTGTATAATCAAGTCTCTCTTCCTCTCAAAGGAGATGTCAACTTCCCGAGTGTAGAGGCTGAGTCTGTGTTGGCTCACTGCCGTCCCCCAGGGTCTTCACAATTCCGGTCTCTCCCCTGGACGGCGCCCCCTCTGCTCCAGCTACACGAGGTCCTTACTGTCCCCGACGCCACGCTGACCCGGGCTGGCTGTCCCTGCCTCAGGGCCTCCGCCTGGACCGGGCTCCCTTCCTCAGCTGCGTCAGGCCCTGGTTTGCATCTGTCTATCTATCTATCCATCTATCTATCTCACATCTACCTATTCAGTGGAAGTATAGTTGATTTACAATATTATATTAGTTTCAGGTGTATAAAATAGTGATAGTGATTCAATATTTTTACAGATTATACTCCACTTAAGGTTATTATAAAATACTGGCTATATTCCCTGTGCTGTACATGACATCCTTGTAGTTTATGTATCTTATACATAGTAGTTTGTACCTCTCAATTCCCTCTCCCTTCCCCTCTCCCCACTAGTAACCACTAGTTGTTCTCTGTATCTGTGAGTCTGTTTCTGTTTTGTTATATTCATTTGTTTGTTTTATTTTTTAGACTTCACATATAAGTGGTAACATACAGCATTTTCCTTTCTCTGTCTGACTTATTTCACTTAGTGGAATACCCTCTAGGTCTATCCATGTGGTTGCAAATGGCAGAGTTTCATTCTTTTTGTCTGACTTGCAACTTATTTTCTCAACTGTAATTGTTAATTACAATTAAGAACTGCTGAGACTATCAGGGGGGCTATGCTTGTGTGTGTGTGTGTGTGTGTGTGTGTGTGTGTGTGTGTGTGTGTGTGTGTGTGTGTGTGTGTGTGTGTGTGTGTGTGTGTGTGTGTGTCTGTTAATAGTGGACGGGGTATTTGTTTATATTTGCAAAGGGCTAGCTCAGCAAATTTATGGTGTAACTGAGGGAAAAGTTCACCTTACTTAAGAACAACAGCCAATAAACAGTTTTTAAGCACCATTAAAACCATTTTATATGCAAACACTGTTGCAAAACTACGAATGTGATCATTAAAGCACTTCTTATGTCCTCTGAAAAGCACTAACAAGAATCTCTAGGACATGTTCATTGTTCATTGAATCCCCCAGTTCCTCATCGTAGTTAGTGGTGCTATTCCCAAAGCCTAGACTCCCTGAAGTGGGCTTTCCAGTCAGGGAAACTGATTTTTCCCCAATTGCTGAATTTCTTAGTGGGGAAGGGAGATGTAATACTTTTCTCCATGCCTTTAAAGAAACAACCAGTATGAGTGTATACATTAGGGTGATTTAGATAAGTATTTTTATTCCTGAAATCCTTCTACAACTTTAACGATATCAAAGATTCATTTTCGCTGCCATAACTAAAGACGTACAGTCTCAAATGAAGCAGCTCCAGATGGTGATTCTCAGAGGGGTGCTGAGCACTGCAGTGGCTTCGTCAGACCCTACTGGGGAGCTCATGCTGGATGGGGGCCCCCCTAGAGAAACAGCACTCAGGCTGTGAGTTCTAACACCAGACTTGGCATGGGCTGGCATCAGGGCAGTTCTGGTATTGAAGCCAGCCGGCAGTAGTGGTATTTCTGCAAAAGCCACACGTGGTATCAAACTCCTGCTATGTAGCTGCTGGTGGCATCTAAGGATTTGCACACCCTATTTTAAGAGCATTAATAATTGTTTGGTAGGTGGCCTAAGTGGCTGATGTCTCAGAATATGTCAGCATAGACCGTTACAGACAATTATATAAACAACCACAGACAGTTCTAGAGGGATTTTAGAAAGCAATAGAAACCTGGAGGAAAAGGTAACCATTTGCAACGACATGGATGAACTTTTAGGACCTTATGCTGAGTGAAATAAACCAGACACAGAAAGAAAAACACTGCATGATCTCATTTGTACATGGAATCTAAAAAAAGTCAAACTCATAGAAGCCGAGAGTGGAAGGGTGGTTACGAGGAGCGTGCGAGGGGAAGGGGTAAAATGGGGGGGTGTTGGTCAAAGGGTATGAAGTGGCAGTTACATAGGATGACTAAGTCTCGAGATTGAATGTACACTATGATGACGATGGTTAACTATACTGTATTGAATCCAGAAACTTGCTAGGAGAGTAGATTTCAGGTGTTCTCACCACACATAAAAAATGACAACTACGTGAGGGGAAGGTACTTTCATTAGCTTGGCTATCGTAATCATTTCGCTATTTATCTATATCAAGCATCATGTTGTACACCTTAAATATAGACAATTTTTACTTTAAAAATACATAAAAAAGACAACGTGTGTGCGGGGAAAGCCTTCAGAATGCCACGGCAGCTGAGGGGTAAGATCAGGAGACTGGACAGAGCTGCCTGGGCACAGGACATCTTTCTGACATTGTCCCTACAAAAGCACAAAAACAACGCAAGCTGATGGAAGAAACACTGAAAGAGCCCAACAGGTGAGGTGGAGGCAGGTGAGAGCTGGAAAATCCACCCCCTCTGGGATTTATCAGGAATAAAGGCAAACTCTCCAGAAATAGAGCCCATGGTCACAGCCCGTGATGAGCGGGTCGCTGTGCAGAATCCTGCTGACAATTAGGGAGCAACGTAGCGCCTGCAATTATCCCCAAGTTCATCATTTCCAACCTGAGACTTCCAAATGCTGCTTTTGTTTTTCCATTTTAAATGACCTACTGAGTCCACTAAGCTGAGGAAGGGTAAGGAGTAACAGAGAAGAAAGATGTGATTTTTCAAAGGTAACAACCATCAGTGATGTTTTTGTGTGGCGTTTAAGTTCATTTCCACAACAGCTGGCTTTTTAGGAAACTGGGACATTGAGAAGGTTCATGAGTTTCCCATGGTCACTTGGCTAATACATGGTGAAACAGACTGTGAACTGTGTCTTCTAGTTCCCAATCCTAAATTCCTCTTTTGCCCCCAAAGGCTTTTCCCTTAGTCATTTACATTGTCCTATTAGTTCACGTGCATCCTAGTCTGGTCCAGCCCACAGACAGTGTACATTCATGGGGGTGGGAGGTAGATTTAAACCTTCTCCACCTCTGACAACATTCTGCTGGACACACAGACCACAGCCAGTGCCTGCCTAGGGCGACGAAATAATCTGTCCTAAGTGCAGGGTCTTGAGAGTTGAAGATGATCTTGGTGGTGACGCCCATTCTGAGCTAGTGATGGTTAGTGATGATAGGCTAACAATTAATACATAAATTAGACCCTGACCCCAATATCTTTCTTAGGCAACAGATCTGAAGCCATCGAAGAAGAATTTCTGCAGGAGGCCCACAACAGCGGCAGCTCCAGAATTTCAGAACGGGGGCCACAGGGGGTCAGCCTGGGGGCTGGAGGACTTGGCTTGAAGCTGCCTTCAACAGGGAGTATACTCTTTGTACTTAGTTTGTATATTTATTTGGAGGTGGCCTGGGGAGATGAAGAATGGGGATGAGGGGGGTGAAGGTCTTCTCAAGCTGCCTCTTGTCACAGACACTGGCCTGTGCAGGCAATGATGCTAATGGTCGGTGGGGACTGACTATCCAGCATCCACTGGGTGGTGGTTATAAGAGCTGCCCCTGGGTTGGAATCTTGTCCCCATCTTATTAACTGTGTAACCCTTTCACCTTCTTTATGCCCCAGTTTTCCTCTCCTGTAAAATAGATAAACAATGTCACAGGATCATTACAGGGAGTGAGGGAGTTAACAGGTGTAAAGGGCTTAACAGGTGTAACAGGGGTGTCTAGCATATAGCAAGTGCTCAGCAAATGCTAGCTTTTATCACTTTTTTCTTTAAGCATTCAAAACTATTTCTCAAGCATCTACCAAGTGCAGCCGTCAAACTACACATTGGGAAGGAGCAGAGTCAAGGTCACACTGAACAGAGGCAGGCCGGGTCTCTGAGCACAGCCCAAACCAGAGCCCTGGACGCTGCTCTCCAGATGCTCGGTGTGAGGCCCACACCTCGGCTATGGCGGCCGCAGGACAAGGGCTCACTGACATCTCTTCCACCTGGCGTGGGTGGCATGGCTGTGAAGTGCCCATTTTACCTCGGTGGGCCTCCTTGGAATTAGTGGCAGAGCTGAAGGAACCCTGGGAAGGCTCCTATAAGCCACTTTGAGAAATCTGGGTTCTTCTGAGGGTGTGAAACTTCAGCAGGCTCGCAGAGAACACGAAGGAACTTGGGAGGATCTATATTGGCCAACGGACTCTTCCCATGACCCCTCTCTGGCTGGAAATAGTGCTTTCCTTCTCTGAGCCCCTGCAGCACACAGCACTGTACACACAGCTCCAACGCAGGACTGCGCCCTGGTGCAGAGAGACCAGACTCACAGTCTCTCATCTGCCTGTGCTGCTCTGTCCTCGGGGCAGGGACATCGTCCCCATCACCCTGGGGTCCTCGGGGGGGCCAAGTGTTGACTGAATTCACTGAGGGGCAATGAAGCCTTAGATCTCAGGGGAACATCTTCTCTCTAAAAATGAAGCTCTAAGTAAATGAATGCACAAGACTCCCGAAGCTAGCACTTGCCATCTGCAGAACCAGTGGTTTGGCTTTGTGAGTGGCCAAAGGGAAAACAGGCCACAGGCCCAGTTGGGATGGTTCATATTATATGTAAACCCCGACACACTTCTTTTTAAAAATGAAACACACTGTAGGTCTGCACCATCCAATATGGGAGCCCCTCGTCTCATGGACGATCTAAATTAAAAATAATTAAAATTGAATACAATAGAAAATTCAGTTCCTCGGTCACACCAGCCACATTTCAAGTGCTGGTATGGTGAGGGCTACTGCACCGGACAGCACAGACACAGAACATTTCTACAATCACAGAAAATTCTACTGGGTGGCGCTGCTATAGAAGCTCAACTGTCCTACCAAGAAAATGTTAACTCAGGCAGATAAAATCTAACCGCACTTCCACAATCAAGAAAGATAATATACAGCTCCGCTGGAGTATCCAAACCTTTCAAGTTTGCTCTCTTACAAGTAATAAGGGAGGATGAGCTAGGTGCTCTATATTTCACATTATTGTTGTTTTTTAAATTTACATATCTTTAGAGATGGTTTTAATTCCGTGAGTACCTTGTCAGTACCCCGGTGCAGTCACGTGTGGCTTTGAGCAGTTTAATGCAGGGGATGGATGGCTTCAGCCCTGGAAGAAGGAAGCTCATCAATCTACCAGGCATCCCGGCATCGTTACGGAACGTTAATGAGGTTGGGCTTGATTTAAAAGCCGTCCGAGGCATTATGGATTGGGACCATTCCTCTTCATAGGAACTGAGAATTTCTGAGATATCATCCTAGCTCTTCTGCTAATGAGTGTTGTGATACAGGGACTACCATTTAACTTCTGAGTTTCAGTTTCCTGTCCTCAAAATGGGGCTATTACTGACCTCCCTACCCCAAGTGTCCTGAGGATTAATGAGCTCACGTCTGCTGAGAAGCTCCTGGCAGCGGGGCGTGCTTCGAATCATTATGTCTATTCCTTCTCATGGAGCAGATGGGAAGCGTTAGATCTGTTATGTTTACTCCCTCCAAAATGCATTTTCTGTCTCAGCATTTGAACATTACCCAGGTTACCCGAACCTTCAATCTAAAAGTAAAAGGAGCCCCACAGCAAGACACACGGACATAGCGGGGGTATTTAGGTAGTTTTTCCTTTCCCTAATACGAGCATCACACCAGCTTTTCCAGCGGGATGAAGGTAGTAATTGCACTGCAAATTCTTGCCGCATGAGGCTGGCGGTCGATCTCAGCAGATGTGAGAAGAAAGTTACATCACAGCACGATGATGCTGTCAACACTTACATGCAATAATATTCCCATATCTGTTCTTCATTCTGTTTTCATCTTTCTTAGCAGAGTCCCATGGTGCAGACTGCCCTTCAAAGAAGCTCTGGAAGAAAGAGACAAGTGACGTGACGAGTTACAATTCCGTGCGGTAAACAAACACAGGGATCTTAACGACTGGGGGGTGTTCTTAAAAAGTGTACAAGGGTCAAGGAAGGAAAAGAATATTCACAGGAATGAAATAATGGATTATTAAACTACTTTATATCTTAAATATCTCATTTAGTTTTTTGTTGTTTTCCTTTAGTTAAAATGCCACAAACACGGATGGGGGCTGAAGAGTAAGCCCACAATTTATCTGTACCATCTGCTGAAAATGGTTGGGTGTTCATCCCCATCCCACCTGAATATTTATTACAGAAAATTTAACATTTCTCTCAATTTCTTAATTACATTACATCCTTTCAATATTCTCCTACGAGATATAAAGATATCATTTTTCTTCCCAACTGCAAACTGAAGGAAGGTTATTTTTGGTTAAATCTGTGAAAGTAGGTAAGCTAAGACTTCACGACTTCCAGCCTAAAATCCTCTAAGAACTTCTGCCAGAGTTTTCATTTTTAATGGAGCTTAGATGTCCATTTATTTAAGGATTTGGCATTATTATGCCTAGGGTCTTTAATCTTCATGTTATTAGTCAGATATACATTTTTCTGTTCGAGTTATAATGAAAATGTCCTCTGCTATCAGTTGACAAGTGAAAAAAAAAGCTGGAATTTTAATTTCCACTTTAGTTCACGTTCTGTTTCACCTTCACGTAGTCAATGCTACAAGGAGGTACTGGGAAGAAGGATGGTAGCAAGAAGCATTTAGTAACACTGTTTTGTTGTCTTTTCTGTACCTACTCTTACATTTCCTGGCACCAACTGGGAGAGGAGGGAAGAGCAGGCGGAAGACACAAAGGCAGATCACGTGTGTGGAAACATCGTTCTAAAATGCTCTGGGGTCAGAGAATGTGGTACCAGGAACTCACATCCTCAAACATGCCCCAGCATGGCTTTCCAAGGTCCCTCTTTAGAACGGAAGCTCCTTTATACTCCTCTACTCTCCATCCCCCGCTAAAGCGCTTGGCCATCTTGGCCATTGCTGGCAATGGCCACTAGTGAGCAATCAGTCTGCGGTCCAGTGGGACCACTTCATTATTCCTTTTCACGGGTCCACTTGTGTCTTATCAGCTGAGCTGCTCCTTAGCGCGGTCGGAGTGGGGACACACCTGCTCACAGACCCCACGGGGAGCCCTGCTGCCTGCAGGTGGCTCAGACCCGACCACACAGTGCCAGTGCATACCCTACCATCTCTGCCCCAGGCTGTGGATGTCCCCAGGCAGGGGCTGCGTGGTCCTCATTTTTGTTGGTGTGGAGCCCACGCTTCGTGATAGGAGTCCGATAATTAGTCATTGAATGAATGAGTGACTGCAGTGTCTGGGGGCCGTCTGCTGGGCTTTGATGCCCAAATAAAGCTTGACTTCTGCAGTGTGGGGGTCTGCGGAGTTGGAGTACTTGGAGACCTGCACAGGTACTGTCTGCAGGGTTCATGATGTCCGTCTGTAAAAGTGCACGTGCTTCATATATACAATGGAATATTACTCAGCCATAAAAAGAAACGAGATTGAGTTATTTGTAGTGAGGTGGATGGACCTAGAGTCTGTCAAACAGAGTGAAGTAAGTCAGAAAGAGAAAAACAAAAACTGTATGCTAACACATATATATGGAATCTAAAAACAAACAAACAAACAAACAAAACCATTCTGAAGAACCTGTGGGCAGGACAGGAATAAAGACGCAGATGTAAAGAATGGACTTGAGGACACAGGGAGGGGGAAGGGTAAGCTGGGACGAAGTGAGAGAGTGGCATGGACATATATACACTACCAAATGTAAAACCGATAGCTAGTGGGAAGCAGCCACATGGCACAGGGAGATCAGCTCTGTGCTTTGTGATCGCCTAGAGGGGTGGGATAGGGAGGGTGGGAGGGAGACGTAAGAGGGAGGAGATATGGGGACATATGTATATGTTTAACTGATTCACTTTGTTATAAAGCAGAAACTAACACACCACTGTAAAGCAATTATACTCCAATAAAGATGTTAAAAAAGAATGTGCATGTGCTTTCTGTGAACTGCCGTGTGTTAAAGCTGCTGTTACCTTACAGCTCGGCCCTCAACAGAGACTGGCTGGAAAAGAGCCCTGTCCTGACTGTCCCCCTTGCACTATTAATTCCACACAACAGAACATCAGGACACACCATTTCATCACATCCAAGAGGGAAATGATAACACTGCAAGCGTAAGAGTTAGAGTTTTAAATTGCCATTTTATTTTATTATTTATTTTTTAAAATTGAAGTATAGCTGACTTATAATGTGTTAATTTCTGCTGTACAGCAAAGTGACTCAGTTATACATATATATGCATTCTTTTTTCTATTCTTTTCCATTATGGTTTATCTCAGGACCTTGTTGTTTATCCAGTCTATATATAATAGTTTGCATCTACTAACCCCAAACGCCCAGTCCACTTAGTGTGATAATCCCTAGCTGCGTCCCTGTTGATGCAAATGGCATTATTTCGTTCTTTTTATGGCTGAGTAGTATTCCCTTGTATATATATATTATACAACATCTTCTTCATCCATTCATCTGTCGATGGACATTTAGGTTGTTTCCATGTCTTGGCTATTGTGAATAGTGCTGCTATGAACATACGGGTGCATGTATCTTTTTGAATTGTAGTTTTGTCCGGATATATGCCCAGGAGTGGGATTGCTGGATCATATGGTAATTCTACTTTTAGTTTTCTGAGGAACCTCCATACTGTTTTCCATAGTGGCTGCACCAACTTACATTCCCACCAACAGTATTCAATTGCCCATTTTAAAGTAAGGTACCTTAGTCACGGTCATTGTTGACACTTCATTATCATAATAGTTTTTACATTGTATTTATCATTTTGAAATAAAACCATGGAGGCAGACCAGGATCAGATGCACTACACGCTTAGAGCTGTATTAACAGATTCACAATATACATTGCTAACTGAAGGGTAAGATACTGTGCAATGCAGGACAAAAACAAATACAAACATTTTCAGGATTATTAATAAATTAAGCTAATAAAAATACAGTGAAAATCGTTAGTTAATTCCATCTAGAACAAGACCGTTATAGGATAGGTAAAGGATTTATTTAGACATGTAACGTCTATTCTGCCACAAAATATGCATTTAAAATAGCTTCAGGGATTTACAAGTCATCCTCTTTTTCTGAAGTGTCTTTGTTACTCTATGAATGACAATTATTTTACCGTTGAGTAATAACTATTATTTGACTTCCCTTATAACAATTTAATTCTATTAATACTTTGAGTTTGTCGTGATGTAATTACAATTTCATTCCCCTCTGCCTTCTCCACCCATGTGAAAGTTTCCAGACTTTGCTATTTTCATGGGAAGATGAAAAAGGGACCTGACTCTGAAGAAGACCTGGGTGTCTTCCAGTAGACCCACGGCCACTAGTTGACTCCCCACAGGATGAGAGACAGACAGACAGATGGAGGGGGGTCAGCAATGGATTAGGGAGGAGGCACTTGCTCCACTAGTACAAGGAGATCCTGCTGGGTCACCGGAGACAAAGCCACCCTGAGCCACACCAGCTCCTTCCCATTCCTGACAAACAGACGCTTTCCGTGGGGGAAGGCACCCACATCACAGCGGGGTTTCTTTAGCATTTATGGTGATCACAGGAATTCCAATAGCCCTCGCTTTTAAAAACAGTTGTTTTTAAAAAAATTTATTAACTTTTGTTTTATACTGGAGTCTAGTTGATTACCAATGTTGTGCTAGTTTCAGGTGTACAGCAAAGTGATTCAGTTATACACATATATATATATCTATTCTTTTTCAGATTCTTTTCCCATTTAGGTCATTACAGAGTGTAGAGCAGAGTTCCCTGTGCTATAGAGTAGGTCCCTGTTGGTGATCTATTTTAAGTGTAGCAGTGTGTACATGTCAATCCCTAACTCCCAATCTATCCCTCTCCCGCATGCCCTTCCCCCCGGTAACCATAAGTTCGTTCTCTAAGTCTGCGAGTCTAAAAAACGTTATTTTAATTTGACTGTTCTCATTAACTGGCGACCAGAAAGCAGACAAAATCAACAACGAGATGATAACCAATCTCCCTGCACTTGACCTCTGCATGTTTTTGTGAGAGTGGGGCCCATGCTCTCCATCTCTGAGCACTGACCACGGGCATCAGTACGTGAGCAGAATGAAGAGTCCATCGTCTTGACTACTATTCATGAGAGCAGCAGCCATGGCGGACCACCTGCCTGCTTTACTGCTGCAGACAAAGACCCCAACCAGATCATCGCAGACCAGCTTGAGTCAGACCTCAATGCTTTCTGACCCTTAGTCCACTGCTCTTCCTGGACCACCCCTCCCGACAGGGGCTTTGGAGGGGATACAGTTAAATCTAGGTTTTCCAACCTAGATCGTATCTCCTTGTCTCCAAATGAAGGTTTGCAACAAGACAATATGAAAGATGTCAAGTAAACTTTGCTTAACTGTCGACTGCTTTCACAGAATAGGAAATTTTCTTATCTCCTAGGATAATGTGATCGTTGCAGGGAAGCAACAGCAGGAGAGCAACAGTAGAAGTGGGAGTTCTTGCCATGAGCCTCCCCAACTTTCCATCCAGGAATTATGTGAATCAGTTTAAGTGGCAGAATGTATTTTTCTTAAACAAAATCAAAATCAAAACAAAACAAAACAAAAAGCTGCTTCAAGAAAAAGATCAGATGACTGGTACCATCCACAGTTTCCTGACTCTCTACAGATCTGGTGATCCGTCTCGCATTTTCTGGCACAGTTTTGCTTCCAATTATACAGCCAGTCTCCCCATGAATACATGCCCATGAATACATCTGCATTATGAAGACCATGTGTTCTTATCCTTGGCTTGTAAAGTAAGTAATATACCTAATGGGGAGCCCAGAGAGAGGAAGAAAGGGCTTTCTGGATTGATCACCTGGCTTTGTTTTCTTTTGTTATGGAGATTGTCATTTAAAAACATTTCTAAGATGGACCCAGTTTTAAATGTCATGGCTTTCCATTAGCATACATTTTCAAAATAGCTGAGAACATATTTACCTTAGACTTTAGATTCCCTCTTATGCCTGCAGTAGGACAAAAGTCAACTGTTTAAATTTCTACTTAGAAAATAAAACTTTATCTATTGCTCTAGAGCCATTGGGCAACTCAGAGAAGCCGTGACATGACATATGCGTCTTTTGCATAGTGAGCCCCTGGCTGCCTTCCTGGCTTGGAAATTCTTTTTATTTATTGGCTGCGTTGGATCATCGTTACTGCATGCAGGCTTCCTCTAATTGCGGCGAGCAGGGGCTACTCTTTGTTGTGGTGCGCGGGCTTCTCACTGCGGTGGCTTCTCTTGTTGCGGAACACAGGCTCTAGATGCACGGGCTTCAGTAGTTGTGGCTCGCAGGCTCTAAAGCGCAGGCTCAGTAGTTGTGACACATGGGCTTAGTTGCTCCGTTGCATGTGGGATCTTTCTGGACCAGGGTTCGAACCTGTGTCCCCTGCATCGGCAGGCGGACTCTCAACCACTGCGCCACCAGGGAAGCCCCTGGCTTGGGAATTCTGAGCAAGAATAGCAATCAGGGCAGAAATGCAGGTCATCAGGGCCATAGAATACCACTTCCTGTGTGGCCCACAGCAAGGCCTGGCACAGATGTGAGACTCCAGAGGCAGAAGTGGCTCTTCCTCCAGGCCTCGTCTTCCCGAGGGACTGAGCCTTCTCTGATGACCCTGTGACCTACCACCTTTCCTTTTTTGCAGACCATGAGCTGAACAGGTAGTCACTAATAAACCCACCAGTGAAATGCGCCCGAGGAAAATTAAGTAATTTTGCTACACAAGCATTCTACCACGTCCTATGTCACAGCCCTTCTGGCTTTTAAATATCTTTTAATAAATGAAGCAAATCAACAAACGTTTCAGACAATTTTCTGCTGTGCATTTTTCTTGGGGTAAGAACAAAAGGTTCTTTGGCTATCTTTTTTTATCTGCAAGAAGGTCAAAAGCTGGATGTGTTCCAATAAAACTGCATAAATTCAATTACTGAATGCTTTCAGAAGACTCGTACTCCGAACCAGTATTCCTGGGAAGTAAGTAATCACCACATCATTTATGTGGCTCTAGAGAAGAGCTGTTCCTCTCACATTTACTGGAAGGAAAGCCAACCAGGTTTTGAATCCTGCTGTTGCTGAGAAAGTGAGAGCTCGGGTCCTTGAAGGAATTCCTTCAGAGGATTCCTGAGCACATGAATTCTGGCCGCTCGGGGGATACCTGGCTTACCTACTCCTAACATCTCCCCCACCCTTAAGTTCACGTTTTAGTACAACCTCCAATTCCTCCTTAATCTCTCCAGTTTTTGCTTGACAAAAGTTATGAGCAGGTAATGGTTAAAATCCAATTCAACCACAGCACAGGCGTTTCTTTGCAGCAGATGATGCCCCATCCTCGGAGCAACTGCGTAAGGACCAGCTTGGGAGACACGACAACGGCCCATGCTCCAAGGATGCTTTTCACAGGAGGGATTTTTAAATACAATACGCACATTTAGGCAATATTTAGCGTTCAGGGCAGATTTTTAATATGCAGATACAATTTAACACACCAACTATGGACTTTTTATTATGAAAAAAAACCACTTTATGTTATTTTGGGGATTGAAGTTAATGGTCTCACTGCACCGTCTGTTAGAATTTTCATAAACAGACTTAGGCTTTGACTCTGCTTAAAATGTAATTAAAGCGTTTCCTCTGACTACCTTAGCTCATATATACTGAGAAAAGGCAGCAAACCGGGGAACCGCTCTGCAAGAGTAATAAGTCTCCGAAACAATAAAAATGAAAGCAGGCTAAGGTCCAGCGAATACCAATGGCTCCACGTAAAGATGCTGCACGCTCCCTGGGCACAGAGAAGAAGGATGTGGAACATCTCACACGCGGCCATTTTTTTCTGAACAGGAAACATGTTTTTGTGATTCAGTAACCTCCTTCCTACCCCTCACACCACCATCATTTCCCACAGGATATAATTATACGTCGCGGTTGCCCACCTCAAGAGAATGTTACTCCAAAATGCTGCAGTCAGTTAAAAATGTCACAGCTCCCAGATATTAAAAAAGGAGAAAAAAACCCCAAACCCTATTCAACAGAAAAGCTGCCGGAAAGGACGGGATGCAGGTCAAGGCTGTATCTAACGCACAGTGTGTTCTCAGGCAGTGCAGGGTCGAGTGGTTTTTAGAAGCTCCTGAAATCGAAGTTTTCCTCCCTTTCTCATATGAATAAAACTGTGCACGTAAAATGACTAAAATCATCACGCAAAAAGAAGGAAGATGCCCTCACTGGGGCGTGCAAAGTCTCTGAACTTCTTTGTTTTCTACCCATACACCTCTTTGGGTTCTTCCAACGCTGCATTTTATTTGGTCTATATAAACTATTTATTGCTATTGCACTAAAGCCACCTATGCTTGCCTGACAGGCCGCAGGGTGGAGTGTCGATGGGAAGGTGGCCCTGGCAGCTCGGGGCCAGAGGCAGCGGTGGCCACCAGTCACTGCCATCATCAATGTCCCAGACAGAGGCAGCCAGAGGGAGTGTGTGAGCCTTCAAGGGCAAGAGAGGTGAGGGCTAGGTGAAACAAGAACCTTGACCCAGGAACTGTTACTTCTAAACAAACTGAAATCGAAATGCCAACACACTGATATCTTTAAGGAACTTGCTAATTAATCTCAGGACTTCAAATGGCCATGTTTTAGTACAATGTAATTCAGTTCCAAATGTAATTTCTATTTTGCAGGATTCAGCTGGTGATGCTCTAGGCAACAGTTGCCATATTGCCTTCCTTTACCTAACATCTCTTTCGTATGTGATAATGGACTTGAGGTTTAGAGCCTAAATGTGATGTTTTAGTGCTCAGAAACATTTGTACCCTGACATTTGACTGAGCTTAAAAATGTTTTTTATTCTGTTGGATATTACTCTGAATGAGTGACTTTTCACAGCAATGTCTTATATGAATAACATATGCTTATGGCATCTTTGAAGTTCCACCAGGCAAGTCTTTATTTCTACTGTATAGAGAAGGGAATTTAGGATCAGAAGGCATGAAGCGGATTGCCTGCAACCATGCAGCAGGGAAGCAGAACGGCTGGGGCCTGGACCCAGGGCTGCCCGGCTCTGAACCCTGTGCTCCTTGTGCTTGACCACCTAGCTGGCCGAGGACGCGTGCCTTTGTGCTGACGGCATCACACTGCACACTCAGCTTTCTGAAGTCGCCCTGGCCGTGGGTCAGAAGTCGCCAGGCATTTCTGGTTTCCACTTTTTGTGGAATAATCCTGTTGGACGACACACAGCTCTCTTACCATCTGCACAGTGATTTTCCTGGGATGTGAAGCCGTGTGCACCCTGGAGGGACCCTCAATAGACCTGCTTTTCAGGAAATTTGCCCAATTTCAAAGCTCCTTTTCTTTCCACCTTCAGAATCATTGCAGTACTAAGCTCCCGCTAATGATGTGACATACCCCTCAAGTGAATTGAAGCAGGAAAAAAAATCTGAAAACCACTGATCAAGTGGGCAGAGAGAAAAATAAATACTCTTCAGCTCAGTGGTGGAGAAAAAGAGGTGAAACAGTAACTTCGAAGCCTGGGTTGTTGCTGAACATTCCACAGGCAAGGTCAACATCTCACGGAATCACAAAGACTGAGGCAAAGTAAGGTGGTTTTGTCAAAATGGCTTACAGACCTAATGTAAGACTGGAAACCATAAAGTTTCTGGAAGAAAACACAGGCAGAACTTTCTTTGACATAAATCATAGCAATATTTGTTTAGATCTGTCTCTTAAAGCAAAGCAAATAAAAGCAAAAACAAACAAATGGGACCTAGTTAAACTTGTAAGTTTATGCACAGCAAAGGAAACCATCAACAAAATGAAAAGAAAACCTACAGAATGGGAGAAAATATTTGCAAATGATATGACCAATAAAGGGTTAATATCCAAAATACATAAACAGCTCATACAACTCAACATCAAAAAAGCAAACCACCCGATTAAAAAAGCAGCAGAAAACCTGAATAGACATTTTTCCAAAGAAGACATAGAGATGGCCAACAGGCACATGAAAAGAGGCTCTACATTGCTAGTCATCAGATAAATGCAAATTAAAACTACAATGAGATATCACCTCACACCTGTCAGAATGGCTATCATCAAAAAGAACACAAATAACATATGTTGGAGAGGGTGTGGAGAAAAGGGAACCCTTGTACACTGTTGGTGGGAATGTAAGTTGGTGCAGCCATTGTGGAGAACAGTATGGAGGTTCCTCAAAAAACTAAAAATAGAGCTACCATATGACCCAGTGATTCCACCCCTGGGTATATATCCCCCCAAAATGAAAACACTAATTTGACACAATACATGTACCTCAATGTTCATAGCAGCATTATTTACAGTAGGAAAGACATGGAAGCAACCTAAGTGTCCATCAACAGATGAATGGATAAAGAAGATGTGGTACATATATACAATGGAACACTATTCAGACACAAAAAAGAATGAAATTTTGCCATTTGCAAAAACATGGATGAACTTGGAGGGTATTATGCTAAGTGAAATAAGTCAATCAGAGAAAGACAAATATTGTATGATATCACTTAAATGTAGAAAAACCAAACCAGTGAATGCAACAAAAAGAAACAGACTCACTGATATAGAAAACAAACTAGTGGTTACCAGTGGGGAGAGGGAAGGTGGGGAGCAAGATAGGGTAGGGGATTAAGAGGTACAAACTAGGGCTTCTCCGGTAGCTCAGTGGTTAAAAATCCGCCTACTAATGCAGGGGACATGGGTTCAAGCCTTGGTCCAGGAAGATCCCACATGCGACGCAGCAACTAAGCCCATGCGCCACAACTACTGAGCCTGCACTCTAGAGCCCGCTAGCCACAACTACTGAAGCCTGCACACCTCAACGAAGAGTAGCCCCCGCTCACCACAACTAGAGAAAGCCATGCACAGCAACGAAGACCCAAAAAAGCAGCCAAAAAAAAAAAAAAAAAAAGAGGTACCAACTACTAGATATAAAATAAATAAGCTACAAGAATATATTGTTTAACACAGGGAATATAGCCAATATTTTATAATAACTATAAATGGAATATATAACCTTTAAAAATTGTGAACCACTACATTATACATCTGAAAATTACATAATATTGTACATCAATAATAAATAAATAAATAAAATATCTATACAAGAAAGGGGGCTATTTTGATATATTTGGTGTGAGTTTCAGTCGAGCATTAATTTTAAGAGGCAGAGGGTAGCTGTTTGGGGATAGTCAACTCTTTCCTCGCATTCATTCCTCTTCCCTTTGTTCCCTGGAAGGAAGCTCAGTGACACCCGCTGTGCTCAGCAGGGCCCAGTGACGCCTCCCATCTGGTCTACCTTCTCAGGCCTGGAAGCCCCTGTCCCACAGACGTGAGTGAAACCAAGCAGGACCCTATGGTCCTTCCCCCCCATGTCCTCCACCTGCCTTTTGTCTGTAGAAAAACTTTAGCCAAAGAATAACTTTAATCAGAGAAGTGAGAAAATGGAGAAACAAAGGAAAACAGTCCAACAAGACTAAACAATAATAGTTTAGTCATTAAGCAAAGTCAAGAACCTTCAGTTCCTCCTCAAGGGCTATAGATAATGTTCTGAGCCATCTCCTGTGAGCTGTCTTATAGATACTGAAACCTCCACCAGGTGGAAGAAGTTAACTACATTATGACCAGACTGTAGCCATGACATAAGCTGCCACAATTCCGAGGACTGGCCTCAAGGAAGTGGGAACAAACCAACCCTGGAACTGAATATTAACGGTACTTAAAGCAATCAAGATAACTCTGGTCAGACCACCGATGACCAGTAACAAGACGACGGTCAAGGCTGACTGTGCTGTTTCTGCATGTAGCCCCCTCCCTCCGTCTCTGAAACCTCTTGCCCACTGATTGTCAGTTGGGGGGAGTCAGCCTTTGGACAGGAGTCCCCCACCCTCACCCTGTCCAAGTTGCCGGCATCCGAAATAAAGCAAACTTTCCTTTCCAGCAACCTTGCCTCTTTACTGGTTTTTGAGCGGCGAGCAGCTGGACCCCACTTTCAGTTTCACGAGGATGTTCTCACCCACTGATGCTGAGGAGGCAGCAGAGAGTTTCGGGGAGTCTCTTGTCCCCTGGCACTTGTCCCCTGAAGGGGGCCTGAGACGGATATTCCTCAGTTTGAAAGTCAAAGGCTGCATGTACAGACTCATCCTTCTAGATGGTCCCGATAGGGTCTCTGCTGCTTCTTGAGCAGGGAGGATGGGGTAGCAGAGGGGCTGCACTGCAAGGGATTTACAGCACTGTTTATATGTTTACATTCACTACATAAATCTTGGTCCAAGTTTACTTTTTTGATTTGGGCATGCCTATCTCTGATCAGTCACAGGACATCATGAGATCAAGCAATTTTGCAAAGGTCCTGGAACTTGGTCCTGGCCCTGTCCTCACTGCATTACCCTGGCGCTCCCAAGGAGGCCCAGTCATCAGATGGGGTGTCAAAATCGTGATGCCAATGAGCGGCTTGTCACAGGTGGCCACCAAAAAGGGGACTGCTCTGCTTTCAAGGCAGGTGAACGCGACTGATGTAATTGCTGTGCTGCCTCTCTAAATCAGTCTGGGTTTGAGTCCTTCCTCAGACAGCACCACCATCTTTCGGAGAGATAAGGATTTTCATTTCCCCTCAGATGCAGATACTGCCAGGGTCTGAGATGTTAATACAACTCGAGAGCTGTAATTTCCTCTACCTCTGTACCTGCCTTGGAAGAGTGATTTGTCGGTGAGCCTGTGCTAACAGTGCCCAGATCTTCAGAGATGAGCAACGGTCCCCTTTGGCAAAAGGAATCCTTGAAGCATCTAGAGAACAAATGGATGCTTTTGCAGAAAGCAAGCTCCTCCTTTCCTTCTGGGACTTGCCAGAGAAGCTGACTTCCACTCACTTCTGGTCTGCATGACTGCAGTAGCTTCCTACCTGGTCACTTCACCTCCCCGTGGTTTATACACTTCTCCTAGGGTAAGCTTTTAAAAAAGCACGTGGGCACCTGCCATGTCCCTATTTGAAAACATAGCAAGTCTCCCTACTGACAACAGGGTGGTCTCAAGGACCTAGAGACTTGACATGTGCAATGCACCAGGTAAACAGGAAGTGCTCAGTCAGCGCTAGCAATTACTGCTGTTCTAACATTAGAGCTTCAGACTTCGATGACAGTAAATCCTTACTGACTTTGCTGCCAATTTTTGTTAGCGTCACCCTGACAATGTCCCTTCCATTGTTTTCCTCTATGTTTTCCCTCCACGGATTCTATACAGCATTTAGAAATGGGGCGATTATTGTTTTGTTCTTTCCTTTCTGTTAAAAAACAAACATCTTTTCCATGGTATTTCTTGGAGAGCTGTGAGTTTTAAAATGTCCTCACCTCACAAATCACAGCACAGACGCTCCATCAAATGTGGCTGAAAATCTAAGGACACTTTTTTAGACATGACAGGCTTGGAAAGAACAAGTATAGCAGAAAAAGGAATTTTAATGAGAGGTTTGTGACTCTCTCTTTGACATCTATTCATGTATAAAACCTATCGGCACCGTTCCCAGGCTCTTCCTGCAGGACCCGAGACACGAGATTCACGGTAAAAATTTAGAAGGGAGGAGTATTTTAGAAATTAGGAAATTAAGGTTAGAAATACCTTTGCTAACAGTTTCGTGAAGAATAATTACATCTCAATGTATTCTGTCAGAAAGTTTAACTTTTCTTAGAAGCAAACATTCTTATTGAAAATTATAACATATTTTGAAATTGGAGTCATAGCTGCTTTCCTTTATTGACTGATGTTTGGACAAATGATATTTCTTATTGAAAGTTGGGTATGGAGGTTCCCTAAAAAACTAAAAATAGAGCTACCATATGACCCGGAAATCCCACTCCTGGGCATATATCTGGAGAAAACATAATTTGAAAGGATGCAGGCACCGCAATGTTCATTGCTGTACTATTTACAATAGCCAGGACATGGAAGCAGCCTAAATGTCCATCGACAGAGGAATGGATAAAGGAGATGCGGTACATATGTACAATGGAATATTACTCAGCCATAAAAAGCAATGAAATAGTGCCATTTGCAGAGACGTGGATGGACCCAGAGATTGTCTTACAGAGTGAAGTAAGTCAGAAAGAGAAAAACAAATATCATACAACATTGCTTATATGTGGAATCTAGAAAAATAGTACAGATGAACTTATTTGCAAAGCAGAAATAGAGTCACAGACGTAGAAAACAAACTTATGGTTACCAAGGGGGGCAGGGGTGGTCGTGGGATGAAATGGGAGATTGGGATTGACATATACACACTAGTATGTATAAAACAGATAACCAATGAGAACCTACTGTACAGCACAGGGAACTCTACTCAGTGCTTTGTGGTGACCTAAATGGGAAGGAAATCTAAAAAAGAGGGAATATTTATATACGTATAGCTGATTCACTTTGCTGTACAGCAGAAACTAACACAACATTGTAAAGCAACTATATTCCAATAAAAATTAATTAAAAAATCTGGGGCCACCATCACCCTAGGTGTCCAGACACTTCTTGTGACACAAGTCTTGGCTCTGAGCCTTAGAATCTGGGTGTGAGGAGGAGACTGAAAACAAAGTTGAAACAGTGAGGCTGCACCAGGCAGGGCGGGGATCTTGGTGGAAGTTTCCATATGCTGATCACCCCTCCCGAGAGAGGGAACCCCGAAACGACTAACTCATCTCTCAAAGCAGATCAAACATTAGTGGCTAAAATCATCTTACCCCAGGCTTTGGGTGGAATGCTTTATTCATCTGCATGTGCTCCCTACAAACTGTCATCACCTTCTGAAGATGCTTTTGGTTTGGGAAGTTGCAGGTGGGTGGAGGAGAAGATGAAACAAAAATCCTGAAGGCACCTGAGGCTGACAGAGTAGCTCCACCAGCTCTTCCCAAGTCTCAGTCCCTGGGTCCCACCTTCGCTGTTTCCCCTGTCCTCTCACCTCTTCCCTCTAATTTACTTATTTAAAGTATTATATATTTAAATGTTCATTTGGAAATGAGATTTCATATCACTTCAGTAAGTGGAAGGCCAAAACACACACCACGGGTAAAGATAACAGAAAAAGTAAAGGCCACAAACTCACAACAACGCTATCAATCCTGCCTGGCAGCGCTGCTTAGCCACATTCTGAGCCCGAGGCCTCTTCTTCCTTGGGAGAGAAAGATGCTCTAGCCCCAAACACAGGCTCACGGATGAATCAGTCGAAGGACCAAAAGAACCAACTGGACAGGCAGTCACTGCCTCACCCTGCATATCAGCACTGTTTATTCCTCATGAGTGGACCTCCTAAAAGCCACCTGCAAGTGCACCTGCTGCTTGCATTTCACACTTGGGGGAACTCTGAATTCACCTTCAGTCTTGGCTCCCAACACAGGGTGCAGAAGAGGAAAGAGCATGGGATCTAGGACCAGAAGACTGGGCTTGGAATCCCAGCTCTGACTGATTCCTAAGCGTGTGGCCACAGGCCAGTTACTGAATGTGGTTTTTAATTTATCCAATTGGAATACTCTAATAATTTAAATTACTTAACAGCATTGCTTTCAGTATTCAAACCAATGAATGTCAGTTAAGAGAGCATGTAAGGAGCTTATACACATTAAGTGCCCTACAGCTGTCATGTAATCAGTACGATGTATGCCATGCACAGGGCATTTGAGCATGAAGGCCAGTCTCCTCCCCTACCAGGAGCCCCAAGGGGCGGAGCTGAGCCTCTGCGCACCCTTGGTGCCCAGCATCCACCCGGCACATAGGCGGAGCTCTGTAAGTATTAGTGAACGAACAGGTGACAATTATAAATCAGAAGATTCCTACATTACAAGTGTACATTAATTTGATGTTTTTGAGGCTTGGTTCTTTAAAAAGTTTTTTAAAAATGATATGCTTTTATTTGGTTTTAAATAAATTACTATCATGATTAAGAGAGTACTACTGACCCAGAGAACTATATTCAATATCCTGTGATAAACCATAATGGAAAAGAATATGAAATAGAATATGCATGTATAACTGAATCACTTTGATGTATACCAGAAGCTAACAACATTGTAAATCAACTATACTTCAATTATTAAAAAAAAAAATAGAGTACTACTGAAGCGGCACAGTTTACAATGGAGGGCACTGAACTCAGAATTTTAAAAATTCCACCAATGTTCTATAGTGTAATTTCTGTTTTTTTTTTTTTTTTAGGATCACAATCTGCTGAAAGGATAACAATTAGTTTAAGTGAACCAAGGTCAGATGTTAAAAGGAAGTAGCAAAAAGTGTATTTAGAACGTGCTGATGCTTTAAAAAACGGAGACTTGGCCCTAATCCAAGGAACCAGATATTAGATGAAAACCTTGGGGGCCTGCGGTCCAATTTTTTATTTAGAACTACAAGGTTTGGGATTAAACTAAAAATGAGATGCTTAATGCTATTAGAAGTACTGCCTCAAAACATTTTAGAGAAGGCAAGAGAGTTGAAAGTAAAGTAAACTCAAGGGTCAATACTGAAATGCAAACAACAAAGATCTAATGCCCTTGGAGGAACTATACTAACATCTCCATCAGAAGACAGAATGAACTTTCACACGATCGTCAGAGGCTGTTGTTTCAGCAAAGAAGACTTCTGAAAGGGGATTTGAATTTTGACCAAGAAGAAGTGTGGGGAGGAAAAAACTTTGGCTCAAAATATTTTGATTACATAATTATTTTAGTGAAATCACCATAAGCTCCCAATTTAGTAGTATTAATAAGAATGCCAGATAATATTAAGTAAATGACATTAATAATAATACAAGTTAAGTGCAGCGTATTTGCTAAGTTCTAAGTACTATTCTAGGTGCTTTACCCATAATATCTCATAGATATTATTACCCATAATAATAAAGCCTTATTATTATTATTATCCATGATAATACGTATGTTATTTATCTAAAACATCTCATAGACATCTCTTCTTTACAGAAACGAATCCTTCATGCATTTTCTTGTTACAGCTTTTACTTAGGCTCAGGGAAAGAGATTTCAGTATATTCATAAAAGTCGACTTTATTATTATTACCAGTGAGTTAAGAAATAATTATGTTAGTAACCAATACCTTTGAATTTTAAATTATACTAAAAAATAACTTTTGAAAAATTGTTTATCTTGAAATAATTCTAGGCTCACAGGAAGCTGCAAAAATAGCTCAGAGAGGTCCTGGTTACTCCTCAGTTTTCCCCAGTGGTTACCAATGGTTACTACATAACTGTAGTGTAATATCAAAACCAGGAAACAGAAGTTGAAACGACGTAGGCACCATTTTATTGGGAGAGTTTAAGTTTTCATTTCTCTGTAACGAATGCCCGGGAGTGTGACTGCTGGGTTGTATGCTAAGGGTATGTTTAATTTTTTAAGAAACCGCCACACTCTTTTCTGGCGTGGTCCCATTTTACATTCTCTGGAAATTTAAGAGATCCAAGCCCTCCACATTCTAACCAGCATTTGGTACTGTCCCTACTTTTTATTTCAGCTGTTCTATTATGTGTGTGTAACTCTTCATGACCTTAATTTGCATTTTATTAATGGCTGATCATGGTATCTTTTCATGTGTTTATTTGCCCTCCGTGTATCCTCTTTGGTGAAGTGTCTTCCATGTCTTTATCCATTTCCTAATTGGATTGTTTGCCTTTCTACTGTTGAGGTTTGAGAGTCCTTTATATTTTCCAGATACAAGTCCTTTGTCAAATATGTGGGTTGCAAATATTTTTCTCAGTCTAGAGCTAGTCTTTTTATCCTTTTAGGATCATCTCCCCCAGAGCAAACGTTTTTAATTTCCATGAAGTCTATTTTCTTGACTTTATTTCTTTTATGGATCATGCTTTTGGTGTGATATCTAACAACTGGTCTCCAAACCTCAGGTCCCCCCAAAATAACTTTTATTGGATTTAAAACACTGTGGAAATCTGTAATGCCTGATAATTAATCACTAAATCGAATAGTAATGAATGCTGAAACGTGGACATTGCATCAGAGACGGCAGTGTTAAGCGTCAGCACGTAAGTTGGGAGATGCCTTCGTGAACGTGTCTGAGGACCCCACAAGGCTCTCTAGGACGACCTTGGGTTCCCTCCCTTCCCTGCTTCCTTCTCTGCCTCTGAATGAATTGGGAGGTGGCCCCCGTTTCCCAGGGTTACTGTCTGTGACCTGCATCCTTTCTAGAGGAAGGAGGATGTTGCAGACAAGGCTGAGGCAAAAGAAGCTGCTGACTGTCAGCCCAAGGCTCAGTCGAGCTCCCTAAACAAGGCAAAGGCTCCATCCCTGATGCTCGGCTCCCTGGGGGCACCAGCCACACGGGAAGCATAAGCAACACACATGGCCGTGGCCACAGCACTGGAGAGAGCGTCTTCTGTCATCCCAGGAGGGCCAGACTCTGCTGATGTGGGGGTCAGGAAGGTGAACCCTGCAACACGCATCCTACTGTAGGCTGAGGAGAAGACAAAACAGATCTAGAGGAAGACAGGGGAAGGAAGGAGAGCTCTGTGGATCTGCCAGGATGCGCAAGAGCCCAGCTGTGCCAAGGAACAAGTGGGAAAGGCCAAGAAAGGTACGAGAAAGGAAGAAGTAAAAAGGAGAGAATGGAAGCAACATTGGCGTACGTCCAAGACAAGGGCACAACAGTGGCCTTCTATGCCTTCCTAGGATCCAATTCCGTGGGGGTGTGGTGTGGCTCAGCAGGGGGGCCCTTCCTGGCCTTGACCTGCAAAGTTGATCTGTTACAACTCAGCTCAAACCTACCTCTTCTGTGTGCTTTCTTCTCTAGTTTGTAATGATCTTTCCCCCCCACCCAATTCCATTACAGCTGTCAGTATGCGCCACTTAAGTTTTCTTTACAGATCTCATATGCGGCATTTTATGTTATTTTCATCACCATGGTTAGGTTAAATTATGTGTTGCCCCAAGACAGGGTCCATATCCCCCCTTTTAACTCGGTACAAAGCACGTGGCAGTAGTATGCTTGTTGCCAGGATCACCCTAATGACTCCCAAAGCCTTTGAGCATATGGCCCTTCCGGACATAAAAGCTTACGGCAGTTCTATGACAATGAACAGGTTCTATGTCCCTGAGGACCCCACAAGGCTCTCCAGGACACATGCCCTCCCTGCAGGTGACATGCAGAACTAGAGACACAACCTGCAATGTCTGCTTCTCTGAACATCTCTTCCATAGCGAGCATTCATACGCTCAATTTTTCTGGAGGTGCGTTATCACTGATTTCTTCGTCGAGCCATAGTTCATACAAAGCAGGGAGACATTCTGTCCCAACACTATGGTCCTGTGATGTGTGGAATGAAACAGACCTACTCACAGAGGCAGACACGCCCCACCGCCATGGCCTTCAAGACACAGCATCAAACAAGAGGAAATGTGGTCCACGGGCTTACGATGGCTATTACCCCACTCCTCAGCTAGGGCTTATCTTGCAGTGATATAGGGTGGGCAACTCCGGCAGCTAGAATTAATTAAGAACTGTACGGGGATGCTTAAGAGCCAGCGGCAATCTGCAGAGTCCTGGAAGTTAATTAAGGGTCAGAAAAGGGTCTTGCTGCTTTCTCCAGCTCTGCCTGCTATGTGGGGCCTCCGAGTTATGAAGTCTTACAAGTACACTGATGTTTCCATTTCACAGTCCTGACACTAGATGATGACCTCAAGAGAGGGCATTACTGCATGGTCATCCTTTCAAAATGCTCACATTGAGATCATCCTTGACAGATGAGAGCATTTTCCAGGATACATCATCTTGGAAAAGGGGATTTCATAACCTTCCTAATGAGCTTGTCTATTGAGACATGCTTTCAAAGAAGCAGTTACAAAACCACTTTGGAAAAGAAGTAAACGGACATGGATGAACGTGGAGAGGATCATACTAAGGGAAGTCAGTCAGGCAGAGAAAGACAAATATCACATAATATCACTTAATTGTGGAATCTAAAAAAAAAAAAAAACCAACACAGATGAACTTATTTATAAGACAGAAACAGACTTACAGACCTAGAAAACAATGTTTTGGTTACCAAAGGGGAAAGGCAGGGGGAGAGATAAATTAGGAGTTTGCGACTAAGATTTACATACTACTGTATAAAAAATAGATAACCAACAAGGACCTACTGTATAGCACAGGGAACATACTCAATATCTTATAATAACCTACAGTGGAAAAAAATTGCAAAAAGAATATATATATATAAGTGTATATACATATATATGTACATATAACTGAATCACTTTGCTGTACACCGGAAACTAACACACCACTGCAAACCAATTTAAAAAAAAGAAGTAAACAGTGCATGTTATCTACAGAAATACATCTCTGGGTGGAAAAACAGGGCAAGAAAAAGAGTGACCACTTCAATACGTAGGAGAGTTTGTGGTTACTCAGTACGTGCCGATGCCAGCATCACTGGCGAGTGCACTTCTTACTTCCGTACCCGTCTACCTGAGGGTTACACTCAGAGTTCACGAGGATGCTGTGGGCCATGGGTCTGTTCTTATCGTCAGCAGCTACACATGACTTCGCATGTACCCAAGAACTTCAGGTGAACTTATAAGCAATTACATTTCCACCAAAATGTATAATGTGATCAGGTCTTTCATTTATTTATTTTTTCATTTGCCTCTGCTCTCACTGTCTCCTGCAGCAAATCTCTCAATCAGAAGTGAAGGTGGAGGCTTAATGACATTATGTATAATTCAGTTTTCTGCAATGGGTCTCCTCACTTTCTGTTCTGCAGAAGCTTAGGACAGCATGGCAGTTTATCAGACTTACAAGGACACCGAAGATATGTATTTCAGCTCTACCTTTTTGTCCTATGACTTCTTTCATTAGAACTGTGTCCTCGAGTTAAATTAGCTGCTGTAAAATATTACAAATATTCAGCCTAGAAGACAGTCGATGTTTTTGTTTGTCGCACTGCTCCCCAAATAAGAACTTTTAGGAAGCTCTGACTGCTATATAAATACTATGTTTACAAAGACTCCAGACCTTCCCTTTTCATTAGAGATTGATTTAGGTGGTTTCTTGGATTACACAGGGGGTATGCACTGAGATGCATATAGGAGGTTGGCCAAAAAAGAACTAAGGAAGGAGCGTGTGCCACCCATTCAGAACATCACGATGAAACATTACATACTGAGAAACCAAAATCCTGCTGTGCAGACATGCTTATGGTTTTCCATAGTTTTTTTCCCTATCCTACTTTTTTTTCCAACTAATGTGAAGTTACAGGCACAAAAAATATATTGCCTTTTCCACCTAAGTCACTGTTACCTGAAGATTCACTTACTGTGCTAGAGGCAGAAACTATTTGAAAAGCTGTGGCGCTCCTGGCAGCCTCCCTACGATACTCCGTGGACCACTTCCCAGCTCATCACGCCTGAGAACTCTAAACACACAAAGCCACACATTCGCAACACCCCCCACAAACAAAAGAGCTGCTTTAAAAATCCTGGTCACTTTAAGCTTCGCCTTTACCCGGGAGGATTTTACTTAGTTAGACTTGAAAGTTGTATAATTGGAAGACTGACTTTTGAAATACATTTATTTCTACATATGGAACATCGACAAAATCATTTCGATGTCTCTTTTCCACTGTTCCTTTACTCGATCACACCTATTGCACTTACTGGGAAAAACTATTACAATGTTTAAGTGCAATATGGCATCCCGTGGGTGGCCAGGGCCGAAGGACAAACGCCCTGGCTCTCTTTAGCCTCCTTCCTCTGGCCCCTTGAGTATTAATTGGAGCAAATCTACACTTACACCTGACTCTTAACACCTTCAAATAAAGTGAAAATCGTACACACGGAATGAATAAAACAAGGTCAGTTTACAAGATGAAAGTTCTACATCAACACCATATAGTCATGTAGTCAGTAAACTTAATTTCCAACATCTCTACCATTTCTTTATATTTTAGGAAATTGTGACTTGCCACTCATCCCAATGAGTAGAAAGCTGTCAAGCTTTCTGGGTGTCTGACGTCCATAGGACCCCTGTACCAACTGCCCGATCTTTCCTACCTCTTCACATCTTAAGGGTCAAAGCGCAGGGGAAATAGGGAGGGAGACCCTGACTCCCTGTTGTGTCCAGAAGGTGCAGCTGTCTGGGTTCAAATCCAGCACCCGCGTGAGCTTTGTGACACGGGTAGAAGATGAACCTCCCTAAGCCTCAGTTTCCTCCTGTCCAGAGTGGGAGGGTGTGGTGAGCCTTAAATCAGATAATGTGTGGCCCCTGGCTCATGCTCAGCAAGTGTTAGTTGCTGTTTCGACAAGAAGGTTGATTATTCCAAGCTCCACCATGAAGACGCCCGCCACCTGGTTCTAATAATTTTCAAAACCATGAAATTCTAATGATTGATTGTCAAACTTGGGCACCACTGGTCTGTGTTGACACATCATCAGACAGTCCTGTAAAAGGCTCCTTGCCCCAGACAACCACCCTGCCTACTAGGGGCTGAGCATCGTGCCGGACAGTGCGGAGACCACACCAAAGAGCAGACGGCCTCATCCTCCGAGGAGCTACAATCTAGTGGTCACAGTCACGACACAGACAGCAGAGGGTAACAGCGGTATGTAAAGAGAGGGTGAATTACGTGGCGCAGAACCTCACGTGTGGTAAAGGTTTGGAGAAATCAGGTAGGGCTTGACGGGTGGGTGGGGAAGCTTCATGGAGACTGGGCTCCAAGCGCAGGCAAGCGATGCCTGCAACAAAGACAGAGGCGTGGAGATGAGGGAGGAGATGCTCTGCCCCAAGTGAGGCATCTTTACCACAGAGAAGAGGCTACAAGAAGGCGTGGGCTGAAGCTCGCTAATGGGAGTCACAACCACCCAGTGCTTTAGACACCGGGGGTTCCAAGCACAGAGGAGTGAATAATATTTCAACGTGACACAGGAAACTGAAGCCTGGTGGTGGTCTAATAACTGATTCCATCAGATATGGTGGCTCAAAGCTCTGGCAGTGATCCAAGAATGGAGGGGCCCAGTTCCAGAACACAGGTAAAAGGTCTATTTCTATATTTATGCATATACATGGATGCACACACAGAATATCATTCCCACAGCAGTCCTATGGGGAGACATTAACCCCTTCTTCTAAATGAGGGATTGGAGGTTTTGAGAGGCACCAGAAGGGGGCACCCAGAGCAGAGTGTGCCCTTGTATCAGCAGCACAAGGAGGACGCTGGGACTTTTTTTTTTTTAAATGGGTGTGTTTTATATATTTAAAATAGATAACCAGCAAGGACCTAGTGTATAGCACGGGGAACTCTGCTCAGTATTCTGTAATAACCTAAATGGGAAAAGAATTTGAAAAAGAATAGATACTTGTACATGTATATAACCGAATCACTTCGCTGCACGCCTGAAACTAACACAACATTGTCAATCAACTATACTCCAATATAAAATAAAAATTTAAAAAATGGTGTGTCTTATAATTAGCAACCAGCACAGCAAAGCTGACTGAGAGAGAGCTGGATGACACGGGGCCTGAACAGACGTAACAGGGGTCTCATTTGAAATGTCTTGAGATGTTTAGACTTTCTGCCCTTATTCATGCCTCATCTAAATGGCCAACAATTCCTTTACTTACCTGCTCTCCTATTTGCTTTTCTGCAAAGGTCCGAACACAGGAGAGTCTCTTGGAGGCATTAAAGTCTTTCCTTTTTCATTATTAGCCTCCTCATAAACCAAACGGACACATCTGAAAGCGGATGCTGTGATTTTTATCATCCATTTCATCATGATTTTAAAATCTAGTCCTAATTTTTAGAGCATCACTTTCTCACAGAACATACCATCGCAGGCTGCAGAAGAAACACATTTTCCACAGTGACTCTGGTTGAAGGAGAATCATATGTTCCGTAAATTAAGGGGAGACCCCGTTAGTGGTCCTTCAACACACGATTCCGGAATGGTGTCTGATGTCAATCAAAATCCCAATGAGCTCTGCCTTGATTAATTATGTATGCAGGCTCTTGACAATGACACTGCACGACAGAGAACTCTGACTCCTGCCCATCCTTGCTCAAAGTTTGCTAACTCTGCCCAGCAGTGGTGCACAGGCTCTTCCCTGAAGGTTCTGAATGTCTAACAGTACTTCTGAGGGTCTTTGTGGGAAAAAGTGTTTACAGGTTTAATTATGGAACAAATGCTCAGGGGTAGGTCATTCTGAAAAATGGTCTTCCAAGAGCAATGCCGGCCCAGTTCAAGCACTGATTAAATTATTTGACATAATTGCTAGTTCACAAGAATCGTGACAGCCACTACTCAACTTTTGGGGAAAACTATTGGGAAGAGTCACATGGGAAAAGCACTGGAAAAGCAGTTATGAAGAATCATTTATTTTATGGGAATGCTGATGTCAAATACTGGCATTTTAAAAATCAAAAAAGCAGTAAAGTTACCTGACCAAGGCAGTAATCATGTCTAGAACTCAAACTCATAAATTAAAAATTTTTATTTAGTGCAAAAGAGATCAAATGCCATGTTCTGCAACCCACCCTACGCTCTTTAAAATGGTTAAGAGGTCAGTGGCGTTAATGAGATCTGTGACAGGCTATGAACAAAAAGTTGACAAGAAAATTGGACATCGAGATCCTAAACAAAACATAAACCACTGAAGGCTCTATGAAAGATTTACTCCCCACCAACAAGGCGTGGAGCAGCACGACAATGTGCACCGCCCACCAGCACCACCCACCAGCGCCACCCACCAGCGCCACTCGACGCTCCGGTCAGTGGGAGCCCTGCAGACAGTCAGAACTAACACGCAGAGGAGTTTCAAAAGGGCCAGGGAAAACGGGCAAGCGACACGGGGCTTCTCAGCAAAGTACTTTTCTATCAGTTTTAAATTGTTTATCCAGGTCCATTTTCTCCTCTTTCCTGCTCACCAGACTTACAGTACAGGCTGGATTGCTTCTAAATACAGGAACTGAACTGCACATACAACTTATAAAATGACCCACCCAGACCAACTGTCACCACTGTACCTGCTGATTCCCCCCCAACCTCTGACAACTGAGGAGATGTTTTCACCGGGATGATCTTGTTTAAAAATTAGTGCTTTTACAACCTAAAAGCTCATTAACAGATGAATGGATAAAGAAGGTGTGGTCCATACATACAATGGAATACTACTCAGCCATAAAAAAGAATGAAATAATGCAATTTGCAGCAACATGGATGGACCTAGAGATTATCCTACTAAACGAAGTAAGTCAGAAAGAGAAGGACAAATACCATATGATATCACTTCTATGTGGAATCTAAAATATAACATAAATGAACTTATCCACAAAATATAAATAGACTCACAGACTTAGAGAACAGACTTGTGGTTGCCAAGTGGGAGGGGGGAATAGGGGAGGGATAGACTGGGAGTTTGGGATTAGCAGATGCAAACTAGCACATACAGAATGGATAAACAACAGGGTCCTACTATATAGCTCAGGGAACTATATTCAATATCCTGAGATAAACCATAATGGAAAAGAATATGGAAAAGAACATATATATATATATATATATATATAAAACTGAATCACTTTGCTGTACAGCAGAAACTAACACAACATTGTAAATCAACTATACTTCCATAAAATAAATGAAAAGAAGAAGAAAACACCAAAAAAATAAATTAGAGCTTTTATACACAGCTCCGAAGGCCCAGCAGTGGAAGGAAGAGAGGAAGGAATGAAGCTGTGATGGGAGATGTGTGTGCTTGGCTCAAGTCCAGGCTGCAGGCAGTGATGAGAGAGAGGAAGAGGGATGGTGAGCCCAGGGAAGCAGGAAAGAAGAGGTGACAAAGCACAGGGAGCGGAACATACTATCCCATTTTCCAAAAGCACTGTGATTCAGAGGGACATCGGGGCTCACGTGAATGATGAAGACCACAGAGATCCACGTATGAAAGGGAAATTAGACAGGGATGCTCAGTCCATCCACATGTACATCCTGTGTGGAAAGGCGATGAGCAGAACTGGGGGGTCTGCAATCAGAGGGGAGAAACACAAGTGGCTACAGCAGAAAGGATCTCTGGTAATGGGAAGGTGGTGGCCGAGAGTGACGACTGCCATCAGTAACAAATGCCATCAGTAACCAACAGCAAAGGAGGGCAGAGGCCCCACTGCACGGGAAGTACAGCACCATGGTTATTAGCCTGCAACCCTGCAGCCACTGGAACTACACGATGACCAGGTCGAAAACATGGTTTTAGGATGTAAGAAAGATATGTGGTCTTTGGTAGGTGCCTAATTACTCCTGGAGGAGAAAACAAAAAGGGATGGTCTTAAGAACAACAACGAAGATTTACTTATCTTTTTAATCCTAGGGTCTAGCTTTGAGAGTCCTCAGTAACATCTGCTGAATGCATGAATGAGCAAATTAAAGAAATACTACCTTGTAGATGCTACAAATCCCAGGGAATCTTTGTTCTCAGAGAATCTCCTTATCATGAGCTATTTATAGGGGAGGAAAGATATCTGAGAGGAGAAGGTTAAGCAATTAATTTAATTCTAGATTTTAAAATATGCATGCTAACATTTCTATAGTGACTAGTAAAAGAAAAAAGTGTATAATTTCCAAATTAGTAGACAGAAAAATAAAACGAGACAAAAATTTAACTAATTAAAAATAGGCAAGAAGAGGTGGGGTGGGGGGAAGAAGCATAAGAAAAAGTAGAACGAACATAACTCACAAAATAAGGTGGCAGAAATGAATTCAAATAAATCAGTAATCGCAGCAAATTAAAAATGTACTAAGTTGTAAGTAGACTTTAAAGGTAAAAGCTGTAAGACTTTTAAAGGTAAAAGCTGAAATAATAAAATCCATGACATATATATACCAATATGTATAAAATGGATAACTAATAAGAACATGCTGTATAAAAAAATAAAATAAAATGCAAAAATTCAGAAAAAAATCCAACTATATGCTATTTACAAGAGACACAACTAAAATAGAGAGATTGAAAATATATCCAGGAAAATACTAATTAGAAGGAAACTGGCATAGTTGTATTGAAATTAGACAATATAAACTAACGACAATGATATTAGTGCCTAATGATGAAATGCTCAATTCATTTAGGAGAGACAATTCTAAACTTATAGTTACTTATAACTTAGCTTCAAAATATATGACTTCTTTTAACCTCTTTCAGTAATAGATCAAACAGACAAAAAGCTAGTAAGTATACAGAAAATTTGAACAGCAAACTTTTTAAAAAGCGTGATCTAAAGAATATACAGAACTTGGCACTCAACATTGTTGTTAAGAATACATAAAATATTTAAGAAAATTGACCATGTGGACGGCTCTAAATAATGTCCACAAATTTCAATGAATTTTCTCCAATCAGCATACATTTAAGTTAGAAATCACTAATAAAAAGACAACCAAAAAAATCTCCCATGCACTGCGAAATAAAATGCACACATTCATGCACTCATATGCTCTAAATAATGCATGGGTCAAAGAAGTACCTGTAATGAAAATTTAAAAATACTTAAGGATAAGAGTACTCGACTGTTACTTGGAGGGAAAATTAATACTTAAATAAATGCTTCTACTAGAAAAAAGAAAGACTGAAAATTAATGTGTTCAGCATCTTGTTTAAAAATAAGAACATAATAAACTCAAAGAAAGTAGAAGGAAAAAAGATCAGGAATATCAGAAATTTAAAACATGCAATATGAAAGATCTACAAGGTCAAAGGTTATCTCTTTGAAACAATTAATAAAACCAACAAAATGTTGGCAAGAATAGTCAAGAAAGAAGAAGGAGAAAAGGCACAAACACTATTAATGATGATAAAGGACAGATAATAAGAAAATATGAACAAATGTATACCCTTGAGTAAAAAATTAGACAAAATTCACTTCTATTAAGATATTCACTATAAAGTTAACTCAAGAAAAACTAGAAATCCAGAATAGTCTTATAACTATTGAAAAATTCATAATTAAAAATTTTACCATGAGGAGAATGCCAGACCTAGCCAGTTTTGTAGGTGAGTTTTAAAGATAATCTGCAGTAGAAACTAACACAACATTGTAAAGCAATTATACTCCAATTAAAAACAAAAAGGTCACAGCTAAAAAAAAAGAAAGATAACTTGAATCTCACATGATCTCTTCTAAGGGAACAGAAAGAACACAGAATGCTATCTAATTCATTTTGAAAAGCAGATATATTTTTCATTCTAAAATGAGAAAATAAAAATACAAGAAGGATCATTAAGAGACTAGTAACTCATGGACATAGATGTAAACATCATTAGTGAACAGCATTCAGCAATATTTAAAACATATCATGACCAAGTTAGCTTTATCTCAGGAATGAAGGGTTGGTTCAAAATTAGAATATTAACTACATTAATTAACCCACCACACTAACATGTTAAAAAAGAGAAATAAAATAATTATTTTGTATAACAATAAATGCTAAAAAAGCATTCTATCAAATTCAATATTTATCTTTGGTAAGCAGTATTAATAAACCAGAAATGGAAGGGAATATCCTTAAACTAATTATGACTAATTATTAATCATTAAAAGCCTTTTCTCTGAAAATCAGGACCAAGACAATGATGCTTGTCAACCTAAGTTTTATTCAGTGTTGTACTGGAGGTTCTAGTGAGCTTTATAAGTAAGAAAAAATAAATGTATAAGGATTAAGAAGAAACAAAACTGTCAGTAATGAAAGTTGACATGATTTCTCCATGGAAAACTCCAGAATAATCTGCAGAGAAATGACTGAAATAAAGATTGCTGAGAAATGTTTGTGGACAAAGGAGCAACATACAAATATACATACATACACACATACGTATACACACATATACTTATATACCTGTATCTCTATATATTTATACATGTACTCTATATACTTGCAATAAAAAGAAAATGTAACTTTAAGAGATACTATTACCTTAACAAATAAGTACACATAACTAAAAGATGTACAAGATTTCATGGAGAACATTTTGAAACTCTGCTGAAAAATATAAAAGAAGATCCAAATAAAGATCCAATATTGCCAAGAAGTCAATTTTCCCGAACTTTATAAGTGGATCCCATGCAGTTCCAAACAAAATTACAGAGTTTTTCATGAAGCTGACTGTATAAAATGTCAGCCTCATGAAATGTCCATTTTTCATGGACAGGGTGATTCTAAAATGATGCCAGCACAAAGCTTAAGGACAGCCAATACATTTTTAAAGAAGGACAAAGCAAGCATAGAAGAGGTCGTACAAGTCAGTAGGAGACATTAACACCCTAGTAAAAAAACAGGCCAAGCATATGAACAGTTCATAAAAGAAAATTTTCACGTGGCTGGCGAACATATAAAGACATGTCCAGTTTCAAATGGAGCAATAATGAGATACTCTTTTTCTACCTATCGAGCTGGCAAAGATGATAAAAAAGAAAAAGACTAATGCTTATTTGAGTGCTGGTATGTTGAGGTAAGCATTCTCATGGAAAGTGCTAACGGCGTGTGTGAATTGGTTCAATTTTTCTGGAAAGCAAGCTTTCAACATAACAGGTTCATAAAGAAACTTAAGCATTTTATATACTTTGAACCATTAATTCCACCTCTTGAAATCTATCTATAGAAAATAATGGAGGTAAATCCAAAGAATTATTCATAGCAGTGTTCACGGCAAAGACAAGGTATGAAACGATTTATAAAAAGATTCTAATGCATTAAAATATTGGATGGAAACTTACTGAAAACTGAGAGTAGGTTTATGGGTGATTTTTATTGTCTTTTTTTTTTTTCTCTTTACACTTTTCTTAAAATTTCAAATTTCTTTCAAAATTTTCTTTTTAAAAAAACACGATAAAATCGGGACTTGGAAACCTTTAAAAACATATTTTGTTACTTTGCATCCTTACAAATGGTTTTCATCATTAAAATAGAGAAGAAAATAAAATCAAGCATTCTCTTTAGGCAGATAAATTATGTTAATTGGATTTATAGTATATTCTCTTCATGTTTCAAGAAGTAAGCTTAAAATACACTTAGTAATCAGCCAAGTAAAATATTTTGGCCATAAAATTGGCAAGGAACTCAAATGCATAATTACCTAAAGCACATAAATACAATACATATAAAAACATACGCTAGACGTTTATAATTACACTGAATGCATTATAATTATTCAGTATCTCTTGTAAATTTCCCTGAAGTAAACAGATGAAAGGTTTTCCACGTGTCCCTAAAGGGCAACAATGGAAGATAAAGGGAGTGAAGAAGTTTTAAAAATTTCGAAGATACTGAATAATAGGTGAAGCCCATTGAGGACGTAAAGCTCCTCTGCTTTCAGAAGAAGTTGGAAAAGTCAGCATGTTCTCTTTCTTTTCAGAGACAGATCAAAAAGGCTCTGGCCTCTGATTCAATATTATTTTGGTCTGAATAAGACATGTAACAATAATGTGGATTTATATATATAAAATGTGAAAGAAATTAATTCCAAACTTTTAATCCATATATTTCCTTATTATTCACGATCCTTACAAAAGGGGACAGTGAGGATTAGAGATGGAGTGGAACTCTGATCACAAACACCTTGCAGACACGGTGAGGACTTTATACAAAAATGTACTAATGTCGGGCTTCCCTGGTGGCGCAGTGGTTGAGAGTCCGCCTGCCGATGCAGGGGACACGGGTTCGTGCCCCGGTCCGGGAAGATCCCACATGCCGTGGAGCGGCTGGGCCTGTGAGCCATGGCCGCTGAGCCTGCGCGTCCGGAGCCTGTGCTCCACAACGGGAGAGGCCACAACAGTGGGAGGCCCGCGTACCGTAAAAAAAAAAAAAAAAAAAAAAAAAAAAAAAAGGTACTAATGTCACTACTGCACTCTCTCCACTTGGCCTTCCCAGTGTTTTGGAGATGAGGTGGGAGTTAGAAATGAGAGTGGGAAGAGGTTGAAACAGGGAAAAGAGAGGAGGAAAAAAGAGGAAGGGCACAGAAACTCCCTCGTTCAGAAATGCTGAATAAACTCAAAGCTGGCAAGAGGGGGCCAGAGAACTGCCCGCGGGTCCCCAGTGACGGCCCTCTACACACCAGTGACCGCCAGGCTTCGGTTTTCAGGTAGCTGGTCAGGGCTGCCCACTGGAGAACATTCCATCCATGGAGACACATCAACCAAAAAACATCCCATCCATGGAGAAGGATGAACCAAAAAATATCCCGTCCGTGGAGATGTGTCAACCAAACTGGGAGTCCAACATCACCAAGGTGACTGCTCGACTAATGATACAGAGACTCTAGGAAGCGCTTGGTTTTCGGAACTGACCCACTTGCTTCAGGGGAGGTGAGTGGTTTGCTCAAGGGTCTGGGGTTAGGGTCTCAGCGAGACTCTTCAGTGACGTGACAGGTCAAAGACTTGGGATCCAGTCTTCTCATGGCCAATCCACTGTCCTTTCTACTTCCCAGCACTGTTCTTTGAAAAAGAATAATTGCCTTTTCAACTGGTTAATTTTTGCATCATTTAGTCGAAGCTGAGACATGTTATCTTGGTCTTGCCTGGAGGTCAGAGATCCAGTTCACAAGGTTGTTACCGTTATGTTGAATCACCTCATTGAAAAAAGGTGCAACCTCTTCCAGAATCCCTTCCAGAGAGGATCTCTGAGAAGACCTTCAGCTTTCACACACAACGTGCGTCTACACTTCCTCTTCTCCCTCCCTCTGCTGGGTTGGCTGGCAGCCGTGCAGCAATCCAGGGAGACAGCCTATGGGATCTATGCCCCTCAAGAGCAGCAGCTTGATTTCAGCTTATACCTGGTCCTGGTAGGTTTCCGACGAGCCAGGCTGGCTGATATCTGCTGAATAATTTCCCTGCATTTCTTGACAAGGAAAAGCCAGCGCAGGAGCAATGTCGGAGTGACCGCGCTCTTGGAGCTGAGATGCTGAGCAAGGTTAAGGGGCAGCATCTGCTGATGCTGAGATGCTGAGACAAACCAGAGTTGGCGCTGTCAGCGGGGCCCCCGGGGCTGGCTCTGTCCTCTGCCAAAGGACAGAACCCTTCAAAGCAAATAAAACTGCACAGAGTAAAACAGTGCTCCTGCCATGAAACCACAAGTCAAATCAATAAAACCCAAGGTTAACTCCTGCAGGTCTGTGTTTCATGGTGTTCCATGAAGAAGTTATGTGGTGTAGTGGAAAAGAACGTGGCCTTTGGAGTCGACAGATTATGGAGTAAATCCCACCACTCCAAAGTGGGATGACCTTGGGCAAATGACTTACATTCTGAGTCATTCCCTCATCTGTAAAATGGGTGTGATAACAGTGCAAGAGCATTGTGGTTAGAAATATCTATGTGTCTCTCTCTATCTGTGTGTGTATCTTTGTAGAGTGCTACTACATTAGGGTTAGGGCTAGACTAACCATCAACATCATCATCATCATTCTAGGAACCAAGCAGGATTTCATGAAAAGTCCACCCCTCAAAACCTTGCTCCCCCTGAAAATACGTCCATGATAACACAAATTACCTTTATGAGCTTTGAATCTGTGTAGGATGACATACAGTTTCTCTCTTGCAATAGTCATGTTTTGAAATGCATTGAAGTCACTAGGTATTTCTACATTATTTCTACTAGGGATTAAAAAAGAAATGAAAGCAAATATGGAACAAAAACATTTACCCTAATTTTTTTAAACATATGGTTGGCATTCAGTGAGTAAAAATGATCAGATGGAACCATGCCATTCTTCCCATTTTTAAGTGACAGGTATTGGTAAGGTTCAGGTTGGTCAGCACAGTTTTTCCTGGCTGGACACTGCTAACCCACTTGCTCCTACGTGATGATGTGTACCATTCTGAGTGTGTATTTGTAATAGTTCTATCCACCTTTAACTTCATTTCCCCATCTAGGGGTGTATGTGTTGAAATACACAGAAATCAATTCAACAAATGTAAAGTAACATATTTAGCAGTGTTTCTCAAATATCTATTGGATAATCCATTAATGTACACTTTACCATATTATCAGTTAATACATTGCCCACGGTATTATTACTGCCCACTATGTTATTCTAACGCAGAGCTATGAGACCGTGGACGGCCTGGTGTCTGGTAACATCCAGGTTGGGTCTGAAGGGAGCTGGCAGGTGAAGGAGGAGCTGGGAGTCACTCGAGGCAGAAACCACGACGTGGAGCACAGCCCAGAGACACAAGGTGCTGAGGGTGTGAAAGGTGGCAGGAGCTGGGCCTGAGGCACGTGGCGGGAAGCTGCTGTGGCTACAGTGACAGCCTGCAGCAGGCCCAGGGCCGCGTCCCGGAGGACTGAGCACTCTCTGCTAAGGAGGGGCCTAATTTTGCAAAGAATCCAGAGCAGATGTTTTGGCATCACGTGTGATAACATCTGTGTTTCCCAAACAAAACTGGTTGCAGAGTGGAGGGTAGATGTGAAGGGGGAGAGTAAATGTCGAGAGATGAGGTCGGGGAGAGTTACAAGGGGGTGGGCAAGAGATGAGGGCGGCCGGTGGGCTGGGAGAGGAAGGGATGGAACTGGAAACGGTGGGAGGGGGACTTGGGAGGTGCTGGGATAGGACTTGGGAGGTGCTGAGGGGAGGTCGCGGGGAGAGGCAATACCACTGTGCTGAAGCCAGCTGGACCAGGTCAGCAGGGGGTGACAGCACCCACCCGATACCAGATACACACGAGGTCGGCAGGTGTGGGATACAGGCATCCCGACAGTCCCTTCTGGGCTGGGTCCTGTGACTAATGGCACCCGACACTAAAAGCATGTTAACAAGTGGGGAAAGCGCCTAACTCCTCCCGGGGGAGATAAAGACAGTTCTAATGGCCAGCTTCAAAATGGAAACCAGACGGTGAACTAGAACTACTCCAAACAAACTGGAAAAGGTCTACCACCATGAACTAAAATCAGAGGGAGGAATAGAGAGTCGTGGGAAATAACAATTTTTAACTAAATTTTCCGAAGTTTTCTGAGTCCAGGATATTATCAGGAGTGTGGGCAAAAGGAAACTGGATTAAAAAAATCAGCTAACACATAGGACGTCCTGAAAGCAAGCATGACAAAATGGAGCACGCGACAAATAAAACAGACACTCTTATATTTGTAGTTTAGTGAAAAATCTACCGAGTATTCACAGTAAAAATCAACAGTCTCTGTTGCGTTATTTAAAATACGCAGAGATTTTCATCTACTAAGAAAGTGTTCATAAACACACACACTTGATTTTCCCCAAACAGCTTGAAGCAGCCTCAAAATTTCACACAGAAGTTTTTTTTTTTATCATTTTCGCATGGACCTGGCTCAGCATCACCGTAATAATTAAAGGAAAAAAAAATGTCAAAACTTACTCGGCTGCGGCAGCCACTGGAGGCGCAGCTGTTGTGATTCTTAATGTATCTGCAGAGCTCGCCAAGGCTCCCCCACGTCCCCATCCTTGGCTTTCAATGGTTTTGTTTTGTTTATTTTGTGTCCTGTGGGACAGAAAATAACCTGCACTGATTGTGGCAATTGATGGACTCAGCTGGTGCCTCAGAATGTGAAGCGGGAACTGAAAAGCACATCTGAAGAGTGTGCCGGCTGGAGGTGAGGGGAAGGGGGTGCCTTCACGCTGCACCACCCACGAGCACGGGCCAGCTGTGTCGGCAATGGTTCCAGCAGGTAAGAACACAAAAGCACCTCTCATTCCACCTGTCTCGGCCTCTGTTTTCAAAACCCAGCAAAGCGGCTGTGGGCACTATACTTAGAACTTTTCTAGAGGTACCAGCCCACGAGCCCTGCATGGGGAGGGACCAGGCACAGGGCGCCCTTCTCCCCAGCGGCACTGCCGCCCACCTGGGGATGCTGGCCTGTCTTCCCAGCTGAGGGCCTTGCTGTCTAAGGGCATCTCCTCAGCAATTAGAACTGCAGTCTCCATGGGGAGGAAGTGGTTTTTCAGGGAGTGGTTTTCTCTACTTAGTTTTCACTGGCTTCCCTGAGGTGGGAGGCAAGTAAATTAAACAAACAAACAAACAAAAAACAAACCAAAATGAGACTCAGATTTGGAGGGCAAGTGAGACTTTTTTTGGCTAAGACAATTCCTTCTTAGCTCACCACACTTTGTCAAATATAGACAAAGCCATCAAATATAACACTGTGCTTACACTTAACAAAATCAGCTGTTTTACTTAGAAAACGGGAAGGATGAGAGGGGAAAATATACAATCCATACATTTTTTTGGTCTGTTTTTGTTTTTTGTGGTACGCGGGCCTCTCACCGTCGTGGCCTTTCCCCTTGCGCAGCACAGGCTCCGGACGCGCAGGCTCAGTGGCCATGGCTCACGGGCCCAGCCGCTCCGCAGCATGTGGGATCCTCCCGGACCGGGGCACGAACCCGTGTCCCCTGCATCGGCAGGCGGACTCTCAACCACTGCGCCACCAGGGAAGCCCCTACAATCCATACATTTTAAAAAGATCTACAAGGAGCTACTAGGAGTTAGACATGTTTAAAACACTCCAGGTTCCTTGGAAAAACGCATAGGTTGTACTTAAGTCTGAAGATCTTGGCATAAAGCCTCCAATTCCCCAATTTAAACTGAGCAAAAAACCAGTCTCCATGTTCCATTATAAAATTAATCATCCGTGTCTGTACCCCAGAGAAACACACAGGATAAAAGTAGGTGGGGGCAGGATAATGCTTTTCTAAGTAAGTTTAGACATATATGCACACACACACATAGTTGTCTGAGAAGTAGCTGCCACGAGTTACTTAGGTTTATACATTTCAGATCTAGTAACTGGAAAATAAATTTTTGTGCCCCAGAGCAATATTAATTATTAGCTAATAAAAGAGTACCATCAATGTTTTTCAGGAGGTCCTATGTGGGAGTAGTTTTAAATTGCTGTCCTTCCTTTATCTTAATTTTACAACGATAGCAACATACATTCTTTCAGAACTGCACAACTATTTTCCTACTTCAGGTTAATGTTTTTCTGCTTGGATCCCAGAAGACAATTAGATCAGTTCAAAAATCCAGGACCAAAGAAGACCTTTTGGGGATGACAGAGGGGCAGGAATTCATTCTCCAACTGTGCAGGGTCACCCCTGAGGCTGGGACCCCCTCCGTCCCACTCAGGTAGCAGGGAGCAGCTCCCACATCTAGGGCAGGGCCTGCTGGCTCAGGGCAGAGCTGGAGAATCTTCCTTTTCACTCCAGGTGATAAAGGCCCAGGAGTCTGTTGGGGCGGCCGCTCAGGCCTCCACTGCTTCCTGAGTGCAGCTGGTCTCCTTTCTCCACTTCTGGTAAACCCACGGATCTCCTCCAAGCGCTTAGCACAGACTCATCTTTGCTTTTTGGAAGAAAGAACCAGCTCCTCTTTTGTAGCAACGTAAACAAACTTGCCCTTTCCACTGGGTCTTTCTCCTGAGATCCCCAAACCAGTCTGCTGACAACATGCCATTTTCTGTTCAATTCAGCCTGTTTACTTTTTTACTGTGATTCATGTCTGAGTTTCTTTTGAATCAAATTATTGCACTTCCCTGGTGAGAGATGCCATATGATGATCTTGTTAGAACAAAAAACAAAAACAAACAAAATCTTCTGCACTCAGTGCTGCTCTGTCTTATCCCCAGCATGTTTTCCCTCTGGTTTGGACACACTTCAGTCGGCTACTTGAGCGGTAATGAACCCTTCCAGGGTTAAGGCCAGTTTTCAGACATCTCTGTCTTGGAAAAGATAAAGACGAATTTGTTGAAACAGTGTCAACAGAGAAAAAGTCACTATTTCAAAAGTATTTTACAGTCTAAGCGGCTGGTGTTTCCCAACGTACATGGATTGAAGAAAACCGACTGATTGGGTGATTGTGCTGAGTCACGGCGGCAACCTGAGGCTTTCTTGATGGTTTCCCCCAAGAAATGCTTCCGAATTGAAGTAATTCATCGCTTCAACAAATCTGGAAGCCAAGCACGGCATTGCATTTTTTTGCATGGGGAGAAAGGGATGTAGTTCATACTCCTCTTTTCCAGTAAATACATCTTCCATCTCCCCTTTACTTTTTGGATGTGGATTATTACCTTTCAAGCAGTTCCTGTGTGCCGTGTACAACAGCATTTAAAAATTAAGCTGTTTGTGTGAACAGATCTCCCTCCAGGTACAGGAATGAGATGCATGCGTTACCTGAATTCTTCTTCTCTTCCCACGGCGGCCAGAGTGATGTACAAGCTTCTGGGCGGGACACATGGCCCTTCACGACAGCGCCCTGACTGCCCACGTTCTCTTGCTTCCGCGTCTACCTGGAATCCCACTCTTTTGCCTTCTCCTGGCCAACTCCAACACATCCTTCGAGGAAAAAGTCATCCTTGCCCAGACTTGCACCCCTAGCCTTCAAAGTACTGACACAAATCTCTCTTGTGAGGTTTCATAAGAGGTGCTACAACCACCCCATGACTGCTTCCTCCTGCAGAGAGAGACTCCTGAGGGCAGGGCACTCGGTGTCCCCAGCACCCAGACGTGTCACATTCACCCCACGTGCTTGGTATTCTCCAGTGAACTAACAAGCGCAGCTTAAGGTAAGCTTTTCCCCAAATCCGACCTTGCAAAGACACTCATAGAACCATTGTTTAAAAGATAGTATTCTGTGGTCTGTAGCTACACCATCCCTTAGGACTCTTCTAACTTAGATATGAAAATACTGTTTCAACAATGAAAGTTGACAGCATATACTTTTTTTTTTTTTTTTTTTGCGGTACGCGGGCCTCTCACTGTTGTGGCCTCTCCCATTGCGGAGCACAGGCTCCGGACGCGCAGGCTCAGTGGCCACGGCCCACGGGCCCAGCCGCTCTGAGGCATGTGGGATCTTCCCGGACCGGGGCACAAACCCGCGTCCCCTGCATCAGCAGGCAGACTCTCAACCACTGTGCCACCAGGGAAGCCCAACAGCATATACTTTTAAATATTAACTGAGTTTCATATATGCAGTGAGTAGTTTTTAGTATAAGTATGTCCTATGCACTATTTGGGACATACTTATATTAAAGAATTATTCTGTTTATCTGAAGTTCAGGTTTAACTGAGCAAACTGTATTTTATCTGGTAAACTGTAAGAAAGAAAAAAGAGTAAGTTACAGGGATGTAATATTCAGTACAGGGAATACAGTCAATAATATCATAATAACTTTGACGGGTAATCTATAAAAATATCAAATCACCATGTCGTACACCTGAAACCAATATAGTATTGTAAGTCAACTATACGCCAATATTTTAAAAAAGAAAAAAATATTTAACTTCTCAGTTCTCAAACTCTTTGTCCACAGAGTCAAACCTACCTATTTATTTAAGTTACTTTTGAATGGCAAGTTTTGATGATACATGGTAAGTGAACTATCTATCCAGAGTGTGAACACAGGAGAGGTACTGAAATTGTAATTGACACACTTTCCCTGTAAAGACCACGGGGTGAATGCCCTGCCTTGGATCCTATTATAAATTAGTCCTTTCCTCTTTTATTAGCTAAAGTTGCCACTGAATATCAGATTCAATTCTAGTACTCATGATGCATTAAATGAGTCAAGCCTCACAATACTCTTATGAGGTTGACACTACAGTTATCCCATTTTACAGATGGGGAAACTGAGGCCCAGGAGGTTAGACAGCTTGGTCCAGGCTGAGCTGGAATATCCACAGTCTGGTACTACAGCCTCTTTCCAAACCACGGCCTCTTACCATCTGATCCTCGAGCTTCACACGACACCAGGCAGCCACACACTCCTGACTTTTGGTGTGGGTTTGAGGGAAGGTTGCAGACTTCACAGCAAGATTCAAAGAGGTGCGTTTGGTTAGAGTTCTAAAAGCCAAACTGGGCTTTAAAACATAACTGCTTAAGGATGTTTCCAGATTCACACTGGAATAAAAATCCCCTGGGATTTTTCTCTAAAGAAAGTCGAGCAGGATAATGGCAGCTGGGGTTTGCCACTGCCCCATGAATCCCCATAAGCTTGGCTGTGCCTCCAGGGAAGATGTGGGCATGTAATACAGCCACGTGCAGGCAAGGACGGCGAGGGAGAGGGGGGACTTCGGGATGTAGGTGAGAGACTGAGCAGGTGTTCCCCTCTCCCTGCGGCCCCTCTATAGATTTACCCTTGTGCCAGCATCACTTCTCACGTCCCATTTACTCTGTCCCACCACGGTCCTCCCACCCACATCCGCACCCTGCCCCCAGGAGGGGGGCTGCTTAATAACCTGAAAATTACTGAGTGCTAGGATTATTCCTAACAGAACTTTCCATCTCATACTTCTCCCAACGTTCCCATTTGTTCCCACTTTCCTCTCTAGTATTTGCTCTTTTTTCTTTTTTTCCCTTCCTTCTTTTAAAAAAAGCTGATAATGATTTTGGTATTGAAAAGTTTTTACTTCCCCCCTCCTCAGTTTTATTGAGATATAACTGACACATAACCTTGTGTAACTTTAGGGTGTATAATGTGATCATTGGATACCTGTATATGTTAGTTTTAAACAGTTGTCTCTGGGGTGTGGAGAAAAGGGAGCCCTCCTACACTGTTGGTGTGAATGTTAAGTTGGTGCAGCCACTATGGAAAACAGTATAAAGGTTCCTCAAAAAACTAAAAACAGAGTTGCCACATGATCCAGCAATCCAACTCCTGGGCATATATCCAGACAAAACTATAATTCGAAAAGATACATGCACCCCTATGTTCATAGCAGCATTATTTACAATAGCTAAGACATGGAAACGACCTAAATGTCCATCGACAGATGAATGGATAAAGAAGATGTGGTACATATATACAATGGAATACTACTCAGCCATAAAAAATAATGAAATAATGCTATTTGCAGAACATGGATGCAACTAGAGATTATCATACTAAGTGAAGTAAGTCAGGTAGAGAAAGACAAATACCATACGATATCACTTATATGTGGAATCTAAAATATGACACAAATGAACGTATCTATGAAACAGAAACAGACTCACAGACATAGAGAACAGACTTGTGGTTGCCAAGGGGAAAGGGAGATGGGGGAGTGAAGGAATGGGAGTTTGGGATTAGCAGAGGCAAGCTGTTATATATAGAATGGATAAACAACAAGGTCCTACTGTATAGCACAGGGAACTATATTCAATATCCTGTGATAAACCATAATGGAAACGAATCTGAAAAAATATAAATAGATATGTATAACGGAATCACTCTGCTGTACAGCAGAAATTAACACAACATTGTAAATCAACTATACTTCAATAAAATAAATTAAAAAAAGAAACAGTCTTCTCTGATCCACTGAATAGCTAGCATGGGAAAAAGAGTTTTTTGAACTGTAACTAATACAACATTTTTTTTTTTTTTTTGCAGTACACGGACCTCTCACTGTTGTGGCCTCTCCCGTTGCGGAGCACAGGCTCTGGACATGCAGGCTCAGCAGCCATGGCTCACGGGCCCAGCCACTCCGTGGGACATGGGATCTTCCCGGACCGGGGCACGAACCCGCGTCCCCTGCATCGGCAGGCGGACCCTCAACCACTGCACCACCAGGGAAGCCCTAATACAACATTTTATTGCAGAGTATAACGACTCAATCATCAATTATAACACACTTCAGATGAGTATACACTGTTTCAGTTTGCACTTATAAATCATATTTCTTCAGGAGATGTGAATCGGAACTGATTTTCTGCATACTTTCAAATACACGTCATCTATGGTGTGTTATTAGAAGTCCTAAGGTAGGTATTTTAAAATAGTCCATGAAAAACTGGACTCAGGTTATTTTACAAATTGTTATTTGAGCCTATACCTAATCTCTTTGACATTAACATGTTTAATAAACATTAGAGCACTGTCTGCATTCAGAAGATTGGATAGAACTAAAGACATCATCTCTATTCATTAGGCTGATATTTTCTCAATAATCTAATTTTGTCTTTCATAAGATATTAATGCTTTTGGAAGTCTTGCTCTTAATCCTATTAATTCCTAAGCCAGCCTTTAAAAGTGCAGGAGGAAATATGCAAAGGCGGTCAGTTTCACTGACTTATGAATTAAATCACTAAAGGCAAACCTAAGAATTTCAGGATGGCTAAAATGCAGAACTTCATTTGGAAATGTTTTCTGGACTTAAATCAAACCTTTGGGCCCTGGTTTGTGATTGTTTTCTTGGCTTTGCAGTCTTCTGAACTGCGGTCATTGGTAATACGTGAGGACACACGTGTCAGCAGAGCAAAGTGTGTCTGTGTATTTGCCTGCGTTGAACAAAGACCTGGCCTTCAAAGAAGCAGAGCAGTGGTGGGGCTCTGACTGCTGTAATGAGCCTTGGACAATTAAGCTAAACCCAAGATAATGCAGCATCTGGGGCATAAAATTGAGGCATCATGAGGGCCCCCCAAGAGGAGAAAGAAGCAGAGTTTGAACGTCAAAGGATAGGGGTGGGTGGTAGAAACTGATTTTAAAAATACTCTAATTCCAGACAAGATGTTTTCCAACTAGGAGCTAGTCAGGTAGATGCAATACCAGCAACACGTTCTTAGATTTAAAAAGCCACGTGGCTTTCTAATCCTATTTTTACTGTAAGCATGCTGCTACTTTATCTTCACCAGTGATTGTGAACTAATTTTACTTAATAAGGTAACAGAGAAATCCAAGCCCCTTCCTTCTCCCCCCTCACCACACACACACACACACACACACACACACACACACACACACACATGCACACACACTCAGTGAAGGTGTGCTCTTTTGAACCAGACTCTTCAAATAAATTAATTCTCTTCAGTTTGGGAAAGACTTTCCAACAGAATTAGTCTGAGGACAGAGGCTGTGAAAGGGGTGAGTCCTGCATTTATATACGGTGCCAGATTATATATCGCTGTTCCTGGAAAGGCCCCCACGGGCTGCCTGCACTGGATCGCAGGACAGCGACCTGCCCCCTGGGCTGGCGGGACGGTGACAGCTGTCACTGCCGTGACACTAGCCGGTCCCTCTACTGCCATCTCATCTCCATGCAAGACATTGCTGGTTGGCCTACAACTGTTCTAGGTGGACAGCTTCTTCCTGAGATAACCCTCAAAATTATTGGGATTTAACATCAGACTTTATTATAGGAAAAGCCAGGAAAGGTGGTGAGGAATGGGCAAGAGAGCCTGGCAGGCCTCTGTTTTCATGGCGTATTTATGCAGAATAAAGAAAAAGGTGAAGAAGTATTTCTCCTCTTTTCATTTAAGGTAGGACATCCCCCTGGTGGTTAAGTCTCACCGCTGGATGGAAATGGATCCAGGGATGAAACAGCTGGTCCCTTCCTGGCGGCCTCGTGGGCCCCACCGGCTAGGGGAGATGTCGCAGAGCCCCCGGGCGCCGCGCCCAGGCGGGCGGAGGGGGAGCCCAGGTGCGGGGTGCGTGCTCACCTCGTACTCCTCCTTGAAGCCGTAGCCCTCCGCGCACTTCATCTGCGTGATGTGCTGAAGCAGGTCGGCCACCCGGATGGCAGGGTGCAGCTGCCCCGTCTGGTAGGGCACGTCGGCCGGCTCGCGCTTCTTGTACGTGTGGGGCTGCACCAAGCTGCTGGTGTCACTGGCCATCGTGTGCGTCTCGTCTGGGAAAAGAAGGCCGTGGAAAAAATGAGGGGAACCAGCAGCTACAACGGGGTCGCCGAGAATCTAAGAAGAGGCTGCTGACATCCCCTCAACCTACGGCTGCCACGATCCCCGTGATGGCTCAGCAAAAAAGAAAAGTTAAGTGTCTAGAGATTTCAGTGGGGTTGGCAATACTAGTAGGGATGCGGCAGGAATCTTTGTTTTTACAAAGCAGTCCAAACGATCTCTTGCTTTCCCAAAGCTAGTTGGTAAGAATCCTTTAGCCTTCGGGGGCTAAAGTTCATCGAAGTTTCAGTCTGAAACTTCATCAAGGCCTGGTGCAAAACCAGTCTTGTGTTCTTCCGAAGATTCGTGAACTCGTTTGTATGATGATGGAAATCAACTCTGTATGAATGTTCTGTGAGCAAAGAAAAAGTGCACAAGATGGGTTGGCTTACAAAGCTAGCAATGAAAACGTGGACATGATACATGAGATCCAAGGTAACTGGGGGGGCGGGAGGGGGAGAGAAAGGAACCTGGTTGGATAAGTCACTTCGCATGCTCCAGGATCAGAAAGCTGGACAGGATACGGTGGGCCAACACAGCACTCATGGGATGATCTACAGGAGCTAACATGCAGGCCAACGCACAGCAGAACCAGCTGGCTTTGTTCTACAGAGAAGACCCCCCCCCATTCCCTCCACACCTTCTCCATGGGGCGGGCGCATGGGGGAACTTACCATTTATAGGCACTTTTAAGAAGATACATATCAGGAGAAAAGAGGAGGAGAAAAAGGAAACAGGGCATAAGCAATAGTACTGCGTGAATAAGTACAGGTAGTTTTTATTTTGTGTTTTAATTTTACAGTTAAGTTTTCTATTCATAGGTGGTCAGAGGGCAGAGCCTCATTTCTCCCATCACCTTAGGATGGAGGTGTTTAATTTAAGCACTCAATAAGAAAAGGAGGTTAAAATAGTATCATAATTGCTTTCATCCCCCATGAACCAAGTAATGACTAAATAAGTCTTAGTTGTACTCCATACATTTTCTCACTTAAATTTCTTGAACAAGTCAACCAAATTGTATTACAAAATTAATGTCAGAATTTGGTCAAATAAGCCTAAAGAGGCTATATTTTAATGGAAGACTCCTAGTAAATTAGATTAATGAACTGCAGAAATTGTAGCTATTAAAAAATGTCTTATGCAGGAAGGTGCTATTAGGTTAAGAGTTCCACATTGTACAGGTTAACTCATTATAATGCTGAATCCCCTCAGCCATTTTACAACTGAGGGTCTGTCTCATCAAAATATAATGAGAAAGTCACTTAAAATGAGAACATTAAATCAAAATTGATTTCAGGCATAAAGAGTGAAAACATATAAGAAAAGATAAGTTCAATTAAAAAAATGACCAGATTGTTTATCAATAGGGAATTCAGCTATGGGTTTTTGTTTGTTTGTTTAAACTGAGAAGTTCAGCTCCAAAGGAAATTTAGTTCAAGGGCGCTTGGTGAGCTGGGCCTGGCTTTGAAACCTCACTCCTATCTGCATTGCAAAGCACCTGGGATGCATGGTATGAAGGGTGGCACACAGGTGTGTAGCTATGTGCTGCTGCTGAAATGGTACCTGGATCACTACAAGGTGGCTAAAGACACAAAGACAAAATAAAAAAGGTGGTAAGTTGATTTTATGATTTTTTTTTTCATTTGGATTTGCTTTGAAATTTAGAAATTCATATGTTCCCATCTACTAGAACAGTTGCAAATAAACCGGGACATTATCTCATTGGATTTGCTTGCTGGCAACTGCCAAGCTCACGATGTAGGGGAGGCTCCCTCCTGAAGCCCTGAAGCCCTGGAGCTTTCAGCTGCTCCAGCAGGAAGTTCTGCTCTGTATACTCAAATACATGGAACATTAATTAGTTTCCCCTCTGTGCCTCTCGTTCTCTCAGTTTTGCACCTTTTGGGATGAACGTAATTAAATGCCCTCCACTGTGGACTGACCTTCTACACTTCCCCAAATGAATCATGTGGGTCTTCCATGTGGATCCACTGGCAACCTCACAGTGCTCTGATCCCAGGGCGAGGCATTCTTGGAAGTTTTAAGTCAACAGAACAGTCACCACTGTCACCACTGTATGTATCACCCCCACTGCACTACGATATCTTGACCTCATTATTATGTGGACACGTCTTAAAGCATTTAAACACTACCAGATCATCTAAGAAAAGAACACTATTACTGAGAACACAGCTGCCGACGAGGAAACTGAAGGTTTCTGGTGTGATATCTGTTCTGAAATTTGGTCACCTGAACTAGCAGAAAATCTTGATTCCATCAAAATTAGTGATTCATCAGTTTCCTCTGACTTCTTCAAAAAGAATGATTACTGATAAAATACATCATTTGTCACTAACTTCCTATATTTGTTAAAAATTACCCACCCACAATTTTTAATTAAAAATTATGGCTAAGAGGAAATCAGAAATAAAGCTACTCACTAAAAGTTCCGATGGTTTTCTAAGAACTGAGAATTCATTCTACCTACATTCTTTAACAAACTGTCTCGAATTTCCAACGAACCAGCTGAAAAATCCTGAATTGAAATGGATGCTGCTTTTGAGGTAGGCGACGGTCCTACCTCGCTATCCATCTATCTAGCTAGCTATTTTTTTTTGCAAGAAAATGATGTAAAGGCATGCTAAAGCTTTATACATTAGGGCTGGGCACCTTAGCCTGTGAGAATAAAATGCACTCGAGGATTTAATTGTGCTAAGCTGTGAGTCACAACAAAACACGTCTTCCTGTCTTAGTGTAAATTAAAATAGCACTATTCCCCAAAAGTGCCAGGGTAGGTGTACAGCATATCTTCATTGCATGGTTTCAAGTGATAACCTATGTAACATACGGATTCACCTTCGCACCGAGTGACGAGGAAGGGACAGTCCCCAAGCGCCGCCATTTGTCACATTGGCAGGTTGGTACCAGCTCAACACGGTAACAGTTATTTGTTGATCTGGCTGACTTATTTTTCACAATGTGCATCATTTCTGCTATTTGAATTGTCTGTTCAAGTGACTCTCTCTCTGTAGAGAAGCCTAACCAACTTTAAGAGATGTCATTAGTGTTCGTAATAACAAAGCCCCAACTTTAAAAGATGGTATTTGTTTAATAAGCTTATCTAAATCCTGCTGTGAAATCTGAACATTTTCTTCCCTCTGACAATGCACATCTCGGCCCTCCCCACTCATAGCTCCCCCAAGGTCAGAACACCTACTAGAGGAATTGCGGAATGAATGCCAGGCACACAAAGAAATCACAAATTTCCCATCAAGAGATTCTGCAAATGTCATCTGCATTTAGATTGCATTGTTCGGGCACCTAAGATTAGCCTGTGCCCCTCACTTATGAAAAGGATAAAAATGCAGCTTTCTTTCCCTTACGGTCAGGATTAAAAGGTGGCAGCTTTAGTGGGGTTTGTTTATTAGTCCTCAAAATGACGCAAATTCAAAACATCTGCTTTAGGTCCATTCTTCAACTTCTGTCTGAGTTCATTTTTTCCTCAAGCAACAAACTTGCTTAATCAAGCCCAGAAAACACCATAAGGGGGAAAAAAAACCCAACACCCTCTACATAAAAATCATAACAATTTAAGAGAAAAGAGAAGCACAGGGGGAAAAATTATGTTGCCAAGATATAAACCCTTGTAAAGAGAGTTAGGAAGCAGGACTGGCACAGCTGAGGATGGAGCTCTGGCTGCGAGGGATGGTTATACACCTTGAAGTCATCTGTGTTGTGCTCCTTTTCTGTAAGGTTAGTAGTACTGATAGAGAGAGAACATAGCCGGGTACGCTCGGGCTACGGTCTCAAAGGCAACAGCAGCTCATGCTTGTTTGGTTCTATCATGGCCAGGTAATGCCATTTCTCCTCACCCTTCTTATATCTGGACAAATGGGATTTTTTTTCTTTAACCCCCCGCTGGGAATACTTCCTACCTTAATTGCATTCTGTCCCATGGGGGCTAACATTTTATTTCATTTCCGGTGACATCTGACACATAATAAACCATGTGATTATAAAGTGTCAGCTTGTCGTTTTGCTGTTGAGAACAGCGGCTCCTTTGAAATTCCACTGTGTGACAGACATCTGAAATGCTGGGGGTGCCCTGGGTAGCTCCGAGGAGGGGGAGGGGGCCAAAGCTCTACTGTGATGATTTTTCTGCAAAGCATTTGGCAGAATTAGAAAAATGCTATTTTTGAAACTGCTGTTTTCAGTGCTTAGCAATAAGTGAAAATAATAAGAAGCTATTTTCACGTTTATGACTGTCACCACTTTGGACAGACTTTAGGTCTTGCAAGTACACAGCTGAGTGATGACAAACTGTGTTTTTCCTTGGGATCAAAGCTGGCTTTTAATTCTGAACCTGGACAGGGAGAGCGCTGGAGCCGGGATCGTTCATTGGAACCTTTTGGTATCATTCCCAACACACACACACACACACACACACACACACACACACACACACACACACACACACACACACACACACACACACACACGGCAAACCCTTCTTATCAATGGAGATGGTTTAGAGAAAGTCTTTTTATTATCTATGCCCACCCCCAACCCCTCCAGGCCATCCACCACCCCCGTGTCCGGGTTATGATCCTTGCATCAAACTGCCGTCTCCTACAGAGTGGCCACTGACTTTAGAAATTACTCCTGTAATAAACTGTGATAAAGGGAAATGTTCTCACCTAAAATTGCAGTTGGCACAAATGGGTCTGTCATACATCATAAGCAGGTCAATGCAGAGAAAGTAAAAAGAGAAAGAACAGTAAATGACTGATGAAAGGCCCCCCCAGTTTTCCCGCAGAAAGCCATAGAAAGCATCGGGTTACAACACTTCAAACACGCTAAGCTCCTAAAGCAACCTGGGCAGCAAAGTGAGCCCTGGGTGATTCTGACTGCTCAGGGTTTATGAAGAGATGAAACAACGGAAAGCTATGTTACCTGGGTAGTAGGAATTAGGCACCGATGTGCTCAGGGTGTTCGTTTTCATGGTAAAGGACGATGGTGAAGACACAGCTGTAAATAAGAGAAAAGGCATGTCAGTGGGGGTAGAGAACCAACACCAGAAAATATGGCCCTGAGGTCACTCCTGGGGAAACGACACTGGGTAGACTGTTGACCAAAGAAACAACAGAGGTTTACCCGAGTCTGTGTAGTAAATACTATCAGTCTCCACTGTCTCTGTGGGGAGTCACTTGTACTTTAGAGGACATGCCCCCTTTCATCACTGAAAAGATTTTCTGATCCCACAAATGAAGGAAAAAAACCCACAACCACAGTCGCCATTTCCTTTTTTTTTATGAAAGAAGCTATCTTTTTTTTAAAAAAATTTTTTTTTATTATTATTTTTTAACATCTTTATTGGAGTATAATTGCTTTACAATGGTGGGTTAGTTTCTGCTTTATAACAAAGTGAATCAGTTATACATATACATATGTTCCCATCTCTCTTCCCTCTTGCGTCTCCCTCCCTCCCACCCTCCCTATCCCACCCCTCCAGGCGGTCACAAAGCACCGAGCTGATCTCCCTGTGCTATGCGGCTGCTTCCCACTAGCTATCTACCTTACATTTGGTAATGTATATACGTCCATGCCACTCTCTCACTTTGTCACAGCTTACCCTTCCCCCTCCCCATATCCTCAAGTTCATTCTCCAGTAGGTCTGTGTATTTATTCCTGTCTTACCCCTAGGTTCTTCATGACATTTTTTTTTCTTAAATTCCATATATATGTGTTAGCATACGGTATTTGTCTTTCTTTCTGACTTACTTCACTCTGTATGACAGACTCTAGGTCTATCTACCTCATTACAAATAGCTCAATTTTGTTTCTTTTTATGGCTGAGTAATATTCCATTGCATATATGTGCCATCTTTATCCATTCAGCCGATGATGGACACTAAGGCTGTTTCCATCTCCGGGCTGTTGTAGATAGAGCTGCAGTGAACATTCTGGTACATGCACAGTCGCCATTTTGGATTAAGAAATTCATTAATTTCCCTTTTGACTTCTAGCCTTTGCTTGCAGAATTTTACTACCACACTGAACTGACTTTTACAACTAAGTATGAGAGTGTGTCTACACATGGCTTCTGGAGAACATTCTGAATGTCAATGCTTCTGTACTTTGCTAAATCCTCACCCTGCTCCTATTTTGGATATTGAGAGAGCTTTTCACAATGCTACGATCTGTTTTATGAAAAATAAAGATGATACTCCCTGTGTACTATATTTAACGTGAAAGCTGCATGCCTACATGTTGTCTTATCAGGCCTTTAAATCCTTGTAAACGTGCTTATTTTTCTTTGAAATCTTCCTCTGAAACACTCAAGATTTAACTACAACACCTTCTCTTCCCCCTGTCATTAAGAGGTAGAGTCAATCCCATCCAATTTATCTGATTCCGTTGAAAGTGGATATTTCCTATTTTTAAAGTTTAACTCTCTTCAACATCTTAATTGATTAGTGCTTTAAAAACACTTTCATTTCATTAAAGTGCAAGGATAAATTATTGGAATGTGCTCAAGTGCTCAAGCTGGTTAGATCTAAGGCTAACTTCTAACTCCTCTGATGTGGTTATGCGGTTTATTTGATGCTGAGTTCCCGATCAGGACACTAATGCCCACTTACATGGCTGGTTTATGGGCGGCTCTACCAAATCCCTGTGGTTACTGCATGTCAGCTTTACCCTGATGACACGTTAATATATTTTCACTCTCTTGGAGCAGTTCCCTTCAGACAATGATTTTACCTATGTTTATATTTTTCAAGTACAGAATTAGCAAATGACAGAACCAGAACCCAGGCTGCCTGTCAGTTATATTTTTCTAAAATAGAGAAGTATCACATTTATAATGCATGTTTATGATAAGCTGCCAGGAAGAAAGAGAGCAGTTGATAAAAACAAGGGCAAAACCCCGAGTACCTATAAAACATGCCAGGGGTCAGGGAGCATAATGCCTATTACCTGCTGACATTTTTATTTGTTTTGTAAAAATGTGCAAAGCAGATACAAAATAACTATGTTTATTTTCACCTTTAAAAACATATTTTACACCCCTTTTTTTGTATAAGAATTAAACCCATACCCACTATCCTTATCTACTTTCCCCCCTTTTAGGTACGACTCCCATTTGCTTTGATGGATGGATTATTCCCCATTCTTATAAATGTGCTCGGGCTTATTTTTAAATTCTCCAACCTCAGTTTTCTCACCGTCTCATTCCTAAAAACTACTTGCTTCCCAATCCTAAAAGATCTCAAACGTATCCAGGCTTGGAGTAGGTCTGGGCTAGAAGCCTAGTGGTCTAATGAACACTTTCCATGAAAATTTCCTTCTCCAGTAACTGCTCTTTTAATTTAGAGGCATTTAGAGAGTATGACGATGACAAAGTTTACCATTAGGGTCACTGCCCGTGGATGGGATTGGATGAGACCTACCCATGGTTCAGAGAGCGGGAGGACAGTGGAACGCCTCGTGCCGTGCTTCCTCCATTGGCTTTACCGATGGAGGCATCAAATAACGCCTCCTGGCGGGCGAGCCCCAGAAGCTGTGTCCCCACTGCTGCAGCAGCCCCCTCTACATGGGCGGTTTTGGATTTCCACAGATACATTCATGTTTTAAAAAGTCAATGCCAAATTAAACAACCTGTCCAGAGGCAAATACCTCCTGTTGCTCAAACTTCAAAAGCCTAGAAACTGCCAATGTAGGTTTCTGCTCTTTGGGTAGGCAATTCCAAGTAAATTTATTCGTGAGGAATTTCACCATGAAATAGAAGATTTGGAACAGTAATGGGTTATCATGGAAAGAGCGAGCATGTATCCGCGTGGTCCCTTCCACGCTGTTGGTCAAGAAATAACTGCTCTGACAAAAATTCTCATCTTGTCTGTGGTGGGAAGGACTCGCCCCCCCCCCACAAATGCATCCTAAGTTGCTTTATTTTGGCAGTTAAACGCATTACATACCTTTAGATGGAAAATATATTTGCTACAAAAAAGCAGAGAAAATTGTACGAAAAAAGGGATGGAATTTGTGGTAAACTGAAGTACCCCAGATTCTGCCACCTACACTGAAAATGACATGAAAGGGCAAAGGACAATGACCACGGTTGAGGAGTGTGTCCTGCCCGCCGGGGTGAGAGCTGTGTCTGCTGAAGTCCCGCACCAGCGGGCCAGGGCTGCATGTGGATAAATAAACGTAGGGCCTCTAACTGGGATAAGGTGGACAATAGTAGCCACTGTGAACAGAAAGGAACACGCCTTTCCACGAAGCCTTGCTGAATGTAGGGGAAAGGCAGGTGTGGGAGAAGGGTGCTGACCACAGCAGGCGTGATCAGAGAGGGTGGGGGGCCGGGGGAGATGCAGCTCCCAGCAGCCCAGGTGGGTGGTCAGGACAGGAGCGCACACCTCCCGCACTGGGATCAGCCCTCTCGCACCAGAGACCGTGGGTCTGTGATTCTCCCAATCCCCAGCCTTTACTTTATTACTGTTGGTGACAGCTGTCCTTTATCCATCCGCAAGCCATCCAGCATCCTGGTTGCAGAGCCAGGGTCAGCAGCAGCCTTTGGGCATGGATTTCACACGTTAAAGAAACCTCTGACCTTGAACCTGTCAGCGCTGTGAACCACATCATTAGGCACAGGACACGGGATTTACTTTTGGTCCCCAAGAAGATCACCAGGGACACGGCGACTGCACTTTTTGTATTCATACAATCCCTGTAATTGCTGGCTTCCTAAAATAACGCCTTGTACCTGGATGGCAGGTGGCAGCATGGAAGGTATTAGCTGAGCTCCGTTTACCCACCTGGTGTGAAACATAAGCCTTCTGAAGTGGAAATACAATTTAGCTCACTAATTGCCACTAACAGCCCTGTAATAAAGGCAGAACCTGTCAGCTAAACAAATAAACAATTAGCTTGTTACTGCCATTTAGTGAACTGCTTTATAACGGGCTTCCCCCGAGTGACTGCACACCTGCCTCGCTTACAAACAGGAGCTGCATAACAACAGGGATGGTGAGGAGGGAAGCCTCCGTGTCACTGCTCTCGGGTCTTTACAGAAACGTGGCCGTGGCTGCCCATGCTGTCTGCTCTGGTCCCGTCACCCCGCCCACATCACCGTTCCTAAGCAACCGTGGCACGTGGGGACGTGTCCAGGATCATCTGAAGGGATTGGAGAAACCAACAGGGCCTAAGAATTCTCTGGGAGGTTTTGTTTCCTAACCCCCAGCACCACCTGGAATCCTGGAAACCCGAGAGCTGCCCTGAGGGCAGGCCCCCGCGCAGCACTCACATCTCCCGTTGAGGTTGTGCGTGTCCATGAAGGAGAAGGCCTCGTCGCAGCTGGTGCCCTGCTCCGCGTAGCTCTTGTCCATGGAGCTCACCATCACCGTCATTTCCTGCCGCGTGCTGCTCATCGTCTCCTTCCGCTTCCTGGCCAGTTTCCTTGGGACAGAGAGTTCATTATGCAGACACGCGTGAGGATGGAAAAGGTGCACTGACCAACGCTCAGGAATCACTTGTATGGAATTAATGGTATTCATCCATAACAGTGTCTCATGATGCCTTCTAGATGGCAGGTTCTCTGCCAGCTGCAGACATGCAGAGGAGACCCATCTCCTGCCTGTCCTCAGAAAAACCCCCTCAGGCCAAAAGGCACATGAAAAGATGCTCAACATCGCTAATTATTAGAGACATGCAAATCAAAACTACAACAAGTTATCACCTCAAACCAGTCGGAATGGTCATCATCAAAAAGTCTACGAACAGTAAATGCTGGAGAGGGTGTGGAGAAAAGGGAACCCTCCCACACCACTGGTGGGAATGTAAGTTGATGCAGCCACTATGGAGAACAATATGGAGGTTCCTTAAAAAAACTAAAAATAGAGCTACCATATGATCCAGCAAACCCACTCCGGGGCAGATATCCAGAGAAAACCATAATTCAAAAAGATACATGTACCCCAGTGTTCACAGCAGCACTGTTTATAATAGCCAAGAAATGGAAGCAACCTAAGTGTCCCTCGACGGAGGAATGGATAAAGAAAATGTGATACATATATACAATGGAATACTACTCAGCCATTAAAAAAAGAATGATGGACCTAGAGTTTATCATACTAAGTGAAGTAAGTCAGATAGAGAAAGACAAATATCTTATAATATCACTTATATATGGAGTCTAAAAAAATGATGCAAATGAACTTATTTACAAAACAGACACAGACAGTTCAGATAATATACATATTACTATATATTAAATAAATAAAGAAGTAATACCAATGCACTTACAAAACAGACTCAGACAGTTCAGATATACACACTACTATATGTAAAATAAACAACAAACTGTACAGTATAGGGAAACATACCCAATATTTTGCAATAACCTATATGGGAAAAGAATCTGAAAAAGTATACATATATATCTGAATCACTTGGATGTACATCTGAAACTAACAACATTGTAAATCAACCATACTTCAATTAAAAAAAAAACCCCTCAGTCATGTTAGGAACGTACAGCCTAAACATTACCTTACACTTCTCCTACTATGAGCTGAAGTAAAAGGGCCAATGACCCTAGTACAATGCAGTCATAATACACTTACTGATAGGCTTCTACAGTTACTAACTTTGCACTAAATTATTCCTGACATGCCATATTCAGGGTCCAAGGGTAGATCCCCCTAGTAGATATTCATCATACAAAACCGAAATAATCCAAGCAATGACTCTAAGGGGCGCCCTGCAGAACCAAAGAACAACCCAGGCGAGGTGTGAAGACAGCATCGCTGGAGTGTGCGTGGGACGGGAGGAGGCTGTGAGGCAGCCTGCATGGACAGAGGCCTCTGCGGGGCATCTGCAGAATCTCAGATGGTGGTGACACTGGACCGAACCCCAAATGAACCCAGAGTAGCTCCCCATCAAGGCTGGTCAACAGGGCAGAAGGTAAAAAAAGTCAAGTTGTCGACTTCCCTGCCAAGTTTTGCAGAGGAGTGAGTCCTCAGGCTCCCTCCCTGGGTGAAAGAGATGCAAAAAGGCCCTGGAAGGCAGAGAGAGTTCCAGTTCTTTTGGAGACAGAGTTTAACCCTGGCCTTTCTATCATGCTCATTAACCACCAGAAGCTCATAATCTTAAGTTACAGAGACCTGGACAAAACTCAAACAAACCTAAGGGAAACTGACATTCGAATACACAGGTAAAACACATTTTTATAGCTCTTACTACCGGAGGTTGTTTGATGCACCCAGAACAGACGAGAAGAGAATTAGAGATGCTTAAGAAGAAGGTATAAAGCAAGAAGCTTTAAGAAGACGAGAGCACCGTAATACTAAAAATATAATGCCCTAAATATTCTAATTTTGCTTAAGCACTTAGCATGTACACAAGAAAACGGCAGCTGTTTCTAGTAAATCATCTTCACTCTGATGAACCTAGGACACAGCAGAATTTACAATGAGCTGCATAATCAAAATCACCCCCGTATTAGGTGATTATTAATGCAGTGTAAGACACTGACAACATTAGACCATATGGATAAACTTTATTTTCATTTCCAAATGCCACATAATCCAAATGCTTTCTTGCCCGTAGTTATAATAATCTTTTGATTTCATACTTGGAAGGCAGAAGCGTTTCATTAATAAGTTGCCCCTTTTGTTTTTTTTTTTACATGTCGGGGGTAGGAGTTTATTAATTTATTTATTTTTGCTGTGTTGGGTCTGAGTTTCTGTGCGAGGGCTTTCTCTAGTTGTGGCAAGCAGGGGGCCACTCTTCATCGCGGTGCGCGGGTCTCTCACTATCGCGGCCTCTCTTGTTGCGGAGCACGGGCTCCAGACGCGCAGGCTCAGTAGTTGTGGCTCACGGGCCTAGTTGCTCAGCGGCATGTGGGATCCTCCCAGACCAGGGCTCGAACCCGTGTCCCCTGCATTAGCAGGCAGATTCTCAACCACTGCGCCACCAGGGAAGCCCCAGTTGCCCCTTTTTTATTGCCAAAAGTTGTTGGGAAAAAAAGATACATTTTTAAACAGAAAAATGAAAATGATCTATAACTTCTGTGACAGTGTTGAAGTTGTAAAGACGGGAATGTATAATAAAACTCGAGCAGCCACTGTGGAGAACAGTATGGAGGCTCCTTAAAGAACTAAAAACAGAGCTACCATGTGACCCAGTGATCCCACTCCTGGGCGTACATCTGGAGAAAACTCTAATTCAAAAGGATAACATGCACCCCAATGTTCATAGCAGCACTATTCACAATAGCCAAGACATGGAAGCAACCTAAGTGTCCACTGACAGATGAATGGATAAAGATGTCGTACATATATACAATGGAATATTACTCAGCCATAAAAAAGAATGAAATAATGTCATTTGCAGCAACATGGATGGACCTCAAGATTGTAACACTAAGTGAAGTAAGCCAGACAGAGAAAGACAAATAAAATATGATATCACTTATATGCGGGATCTAAAAAAATGATACAAATGAACTCATTTACAAAACAGAAATAGACCCACATACATAGAAAACAAACTTATGGTTACCAAAGGGGAAGAGAGGGAGGGATAAATTAGGAGTTTGGGATTAACAGATACACACTACTATATATAAAATAGATAACCAACAAGGACCTACTGTACAGCACAGGGAACAATACTCAATATCTTGTAATAACCTATAAGGGAAAAGAATCTGAAAAAGAATATATATTCTTATATATATTCATATATATATAATACATATATATAAAAAACTGAATTGCTTTGTTGTACACCTGAAACTAACAAAGCATTGTAAGTCAACTATATTTCAATAAAAATTTAAAAAATACGCATTTACAAAAAAAGTTGTAAAGGTTTTGAAAAGGAAGCTGGCATGGCTCCTCTGGGTGCCAGTGTGCAGATGCTGGTCATCTTCTCCAGAGCCCCCTTTTCTCCAGCCAATCACGCTAGTCTAAGGGGCAGAATCTAGGCCTGGATGTTCTCCACAGGTGTTCTGGATAGAGGTAGCACTGGCTCCAGACCCACAGCTGCAGTTACAACAGTACATTTGCTCTCCACTTCTGTGTCTGCCAGCTCACTGGAAAAGCATTCTTAAGCCAGGTCTCCCCAGGAGCACTAAAGTGGAGGACCGAGATAATTAGCACCATCATTCAGGCAAAACGTCCCCCCTTTGCCGGAATTTCTTTAATTTGCTTTGGACTGAGTTATGCAGATAATTGCCCCAGTATTTTCTTTTGTTTTGCCTATGAAGAGAGACGTAGTCAAGTTCGCCAGACTTCCCTCTTCGTCTTCTCTTGCTTGTGTTTCTCTAATCCTTACAGGTTAGGAAATGACAGTGAAAGTGCTTCTCACTGCTGGTGGGAGGTGGTGGTGGAGGGCGGATGTGTGCTCCAACAAAAGCCAAGCTTGTACTGGAAAGATCTTTCTCCTCTCTAATCCTCCGTGTATGAACTAATTTCAGTGATGTCAGGCTACACACTCCACTGCTGATCTTCCTTAAGCACAAAAGAAGCCCATTAAGGACTCATGAGAACCTGCTCAAATCCAGCAGAGGTCCAGCTGGAGACCCACAGCTTTAGGCTCATGTCCGTTAAGCACATACTCTGTGTCCGTGAACCTTCAAAACATGGCTCCCACGTCCTCAGCAAGCCTTCCTGCATTAACCTCACCCTTTGACCACAGACACAAATGTCTCACTGGGGGCCAGCCAGGCAGGTACTGCAAGGGAGTGAAGCAGGTCTAAGGCAATAAGGAGTGGTGGGCACTGGAGAAATGGAAGGGGAGACAGCCTCTCAGCTCCAGAGGGTGGATGCCCCATAAGGGTCCCAGACATTGTAAATTGCAGGAGAAACCAGAAATCCAGATTTTATAGGAACTCTGAATTCTAAGTATTGTCAAATAATTCAAATTAAAAATTTAAAAGACTATGTAGCCCAAACAAAGCATGTTTGTGGACACTTCTGCTCTCCACTAATACAGCACTTAGAAACTTAATTGTGTTGGAAGGGAGGGGAGTGAAAACTGACATATAATACATAACCACTGTATGGCAGTGCTCTGCAAGTGTTCTCTCATTTAATCCTAGTAACCTGGTAAGAGCTATTTTTACTTCCTGTTTTATAGATGGAGGAACTGAGTCTCAAGGACTTAAGTAAGTTGTCCAAATGGTGGAGCTGGAATTGCACCCCAGATCTCTCTTGACCCCAAAGGTACCCATTCTAGAACAATGTGCTGTATCTAGTAAACTATTTCATTAATTTACATTTCCTTACAAGTTTACATTATAATTATCACCAAGTTGCTTTCAAACGTGAATACTCTATCACCTCATAACTAAATATTATGAATTGAAAAAGTAGGATTAATTTACTAGCACCTAGCCAACGCTTTACACAAAGCAGGTGGTATTCAATATGCTTGTTAATTGAATTAACAATTGTCACACCAAAGCATTAGAAAAGACAGTTTTTCTGCAACCTCCTAATCAAAAGTAGCTTGCTTGGTCACGGAGGTTTTGAGTCATTGCTTGGGATTTTTGATTTGTCCTCATGCACAGCTAAATGCTATAGTCCATAATTACAGATGGTTGAGGAAGGTTAGATTTAGAATTGAGAGTTGGAAATAAGTGTGGATAAATTGAAATTTATTCTCTCTCTTTTTCTCCTATCTATTTCTCTTTTGGACTTTGTGTTTCAGATCTATATTTTATATTTTAAAGAAAACTTTAAAAACTGTCAGAAAAACATTGTGAACTTAATGAAATAGTGCTTTGTGCAGGAAAACTGAAGTGGAGGCAATTTTCTTTGCAATCTTATCTAAAGACACAAGTAAATTTATTTTCCATTTTGATTTTTAAACAAATGGTTTGCTTGAGATATTTCAATCTCAAATCTCTAAATTTGGATTGAATGAATCTCAAAGACCCTTAGTAACAACAACAACTAAAAATGTTCCTACCAACACCTAAAAATAGAGCATAAAAAATTAGAGAGAGGACTTTCGGTTTATGGTCAGGCATGTAAGGAGCTTGGAGGTCATCATTCTGTCCTAACAACAAGTAAAAGGCTAAAGAGACGGAAAATCAACAACTCCTTCTAACTTGTCAGAGGTCACAGGGCCAACCAGTGCCCCCCAAATTACAGAGACAAACAGGCAGATACAGAGAATCACAACTCACCAGAGCAGAAACCCATGAGCAGAAATCTGTGTGAGAATCATCACTGGGGTAGATAAACCTAAACTAGAATTGAATTATTGGAGGGTCAGTGTGGACAAGTCTGAGACTTAAAAACTCCAAGGACGTCCAGACTTAGGGGTACCCTACACCTTTCTGAATTTTATCTCCAGGAACCCTACCTCATTCTCAAAGTAAAGACTGGAGGAAAAAATTGGGCTTCCAGCAGGAGGAGGGGGGAAAGTAGACATTTTGAAATACACCCAGAGCATTCTGTGCTTTTTAAAAGGGCTTGCCCTCAAGAATACTATTTTACTAGATGGTTGAGGAAGGCAGAGCCTGTTGGGGCAAGGAAAATATCCAAATCCAGCTGTCTCCAGCCATCCTGTCCACCCAAGGTGGGGGCACTGAAGCACCTGTGCAGGTCACAGCTCAGGGACACAAGTTCACTAACAGGTTGAGACCCAATCATAGGTCACCTCCTCTCCCCCAACACCTTACTATCACGTTACTAAAGACCTATTTGCAGAAGTCTTTTTCCCCTGGTACATCAAGTCTGGACATCAGTAAAAATTACAATGCATACTAAAAGGCAAAAAACACAGTTTAGAGACAGGGGAAGCATTGGAATAAGGCTCATATGGGAGGGATGTTGGCATTATCAGACTGGGAATTTAAAATAACTATATGAGTCATAGGCGAAAGGTTCTAATAGAAAAAGTAGACAACATGCAAGAACAGATGGAAGACAAAAGCAGAGAAATGAAAAATTCTAAGAATCAGAAAGAAATGCTAGAGATTAAAAAAAAAAACCTGCAACAAAAACAAAGGATGCCTTTCATGGGCTCATTAGGAGAATGGACACAGCTGAGGAATGTTTCTCTGAGCCAGAGGATATGACAATAGAAACTTCCAAAACAAAAAAGCAAAGGGAAAAAAAGGCTGTAAAACAAGATAACAGTATATCCTGAAACTTTGGGACAACTAAAACAGATGTAACATGTGTATAGTGAGAAACCAGAAGGAGAAAGAAAGAAAGAGAAGTCACTATTTCTATTATCCAAAGAAACAGTGACTGAGAATTTCCCCCAGTTAATGTCAGACATCAAAACAAAGACCTGAGAAGCTTAAATAACCCCAAGAAGGATAAATACCAGCAATTCTACACCTAGCGTATTCAAACTTCAGAAAGCCAAAGACAAAGAAAAAATGTTGAAACAAGCCCAAGGGGAAAAATAAACCCTACTTATAGAGTAGCAAAGATAAGAATTATACCTGACTTCTTCTCAGAAACAATGCAAGCAAAAAGAGAGTGGAGTGAAATATTTAAACTGTTGAGAGAAAAATACCACCAACTTAGAATTCTGTACCCTGTGAAATTAGCCTTCAAAACTGAAGGAAAAATAAACTTTCTCAGACAAAAATTGAGGATATCCTGTGATAAACCATAATGGAAAAGAATATATAAAGAAATGTATATATATGTATAACTGAATCAGTTTACTGTACAGCAGAAATTAATGCAATACTGTAAATCAACTATACTTCAATAAAAAATAAATAAAAAAAGAAATAGAGGGAATTTGTGGCCAGTAGACCTGCCTTGCAAGAAATCTTAAAAGAAGTTCCTCAGCAAGAAGGAAAATGACATAGGTCAGAAGGGGATCTACATTAAGAAGAGGATTAGAGAAGGAACAAATGAAAGTGAAATAAAAACTTTTACTTTGCTTATTCTTAATTGATCTAACAAATAACAGTTTGTTCAAAATAATAACAGCGACAATATTGTTGATGGTTATAGTTTATGTATGAGTGAAGTGAATGATAGAATGAATCAAAGGACATGGCGGAGGAATTAGGCATATTTCATTATTCTAAAGTACTTACACTAACTGCGATGCACTATAGTGTTATTTGCAAGTGGACTTGATTTGGTTGTAAATGTTTATTGCTAACTTTAGGCAAGACCTGACTAATATGTTGTTAGAAGAAAACCACTTTAAAAATAGAGATACGTGTAGATTAAAAGTAAAGGGATGCAGGGACCTCCCTGGTGGTGCAGTGGTTAAGGCTCCAAGCTCCCAATGCAGGGGGCCCAGCTTCGATCCCCGGTCAGGGAACTAGAGCCCACATGCATGCCACAACTAAGAGTTCACATGCCACAACTAAGGAGCACACATGCTGCAACTAAGACCCGGTGCAACCAAATAAATAAATAAATATTAAAAGAAAGAAAACAGTGTTTGCTTTAAAAAAAAAAGTAAAGGGATGGAGAAAGTTATAACCAGCTAAGAGTAATCAAAAGAAAGCAGGAGTAGCTTTTTAAATTTCAGACAAAGCAAATGTTAAAGCAAGGAAAGTTATCTGGGGTAAGAAGGGCATTAGGTAACGATAAAGGGGTCAATTCTCAAGAAGACATAACAATCCTTAATGTGTATGTGCCCCAAAACAGAGCATCAAACTATGTGAAAAAGAAAAACTGGATAGAACTGCAAGAAGAACTAGATGATTCCACTACTATCATTGGAGACTTCAACACCTCTCGACCAGAAATGGACAGACTCATAAGGCAGATAATGAGTAAGGACATAGCTGAACTCAAAAGCATCATCAATCAACCTGATATATCAATAACTGACATCTATAGAATACGTCATCTGACAATACTGGAGCACATATTCAAGTTTACAGAGAATATTCACAAAGATAGAGCTCATTCTGGGCTATAAAACACACCTTGATAAGTTCAAAAGAATAGAAACCATGTGATCCAGCAATCATGCTCCTTGGTATTTACCCAAAGGAGCTGAAAACTTTTGTCCACATAAAAATGGCACACTGATGTTTATAAAGCTATATTCATAATTGCCAAAACTTGGAAGTGACCAAGATGTCCTTCAATAGATGAATGGATAAATGAACTGTGGTCCATTCAGACAATGAAATATTATCCAGCACTGAAAAGAAATGAGCAATCGAGCTGTAAAAGACATGGGGGAAACATAAATGCATATCACCAAGTGAAGAAGCCAATCTGCAAAGGCTTCCTGCTGTATGATCCCAACTGCATGACATTCTGGAAAAGACAAAACTATGGAGACAACAAAAAGATCAGTGTTTGCCTGGGATAAACCATAATGGAAAGAATATAAAAAAATGAATGTATGTATGTGCAAAACTGAGCCACTCTGCTGTACAGCAGAAATTAGCACAACACTGTAAATCAACTATATTTCAATTAAAAACAAAAGATCAGGGTTTTCCAGGCAGGGAAGGAGGAATGACCAAGCAGAGCACAGAGGATTTTCAGGGCAGTATGATATTATAATGGTGGGTATGTGTCATTATTCAGCTGTTAAAAACTATGGTACATATGACACCGAGTGGACCTTAATGTAAACTATGTACTTCAGGTGACAATGACGTGTCATCAGTTGTAACAAATGTACAATTCTGGTCCAGTATGTTGACAGAGGGGGAAGCTGTGTGTGTGGGGCAGAGTGTATACGGGAACTCTCTGTTCTCTTGCTGTACTTCTTGCTTGATTTTGCTGTAAACCTAAAACTGCTCTAAAAAATAAAGTCTATTAAAAAAACACTGCAATACTGCCTGGAAAAAAAATTAAGAGGGAGAAAAAAGATAGTTAGAGCCCTAAATTTCCCAACTAGAACAAAAGAGGAGAAGGATAGAAATGTGGGATGAATTCAAATTAAAAGGATGGCCCTTCATGCTTATTCTATTCCAACATTTCTTTTGTATTTCTTTCCTGGCGTAAAAATAAAAAACAAGGAACAAGGGCAAGGGAATTGGAAGAAAACTCCTTGGCAAGTTATTAACTATGTGACAGGCATGACTTAGAGCCAGTAAAGAAAACATGGTGAAGAATGACGTCTTCAGCATCGTGTCCTATGGGAGGAAGAGCCGCAGGACAATGGCCACCAGTTAGGAGACCCAAGGGCAGCATGGTTGGGAGGAAAGCAGAAATAACTCCTCCTCTTCTTTTCCTCCCTGAATCTGAACTGACTGGCAGTTGTCAGAAGATCAGGGTGGAAGGGCATGTTTGCCATGTGCACCAAGCAGATTCAAGGGGAAGGAATCCAAAGGTCAACCTCAGTTTGGACCCTAGTCAAGCTCCTGGTTTACTGCAACTCAGGGTTATAGGACACAGTTCCCCAACGAGCCCGACTGGCCCCGCTCCCAACCCTAATAGAGACCCTGCCATGGCGGGTTACGCCAACAAAGATCATGACCAACAAAGGACTTGGTAACACTGACCTGAAGATCAGTGGTTGGCTATAAAAAAGGTATCTTCATTCTTAAATGATCTGTCGTTTAAAATTCTACAGGGAAGGCAAAACTCGAGGATTTGCAAATTGCATATAGACATAAGAAGGAAAAGGCAAATGGTTTTCTGGTCCTGGCTTCTACAATTAAAGTGTGTGCTTCGACTTAGTTAAGGACTGGTGCAGAAGCTGGAACGGAGAAGAAGTATTTAATTTTTTCTCACAGTAGGGATGAAGTAGATATTGGTTGAGTCAAAGAATGCATACATTATACCGAATTGCCAAGATACAGCTGAATAAACCTCAGTGAACAGGGGGCTGTCTCCGTAAAGATGGATCTGTGAGAACTACCAGATGATGTTGTTTTTAAAGGCAAAATTTTAAGGAAAAGGAAAAGAAGATGATCTGACATTTTAAATACTTTCAACGCAGAAGAAGTGGCACTATAACAGTTAATAGAAAAACCAAGAGGATAATAATTACAAAAACTTATGTAGGACTTGAGATAAACCGGGCACATTACATTCATTAACTCTTAATTCTCACAACAGCCCAGTGAGGAGATTACTGTTGTTATCCCTATCTTAGAGAGAGGGAAACTGAGGCACAGTGTTGTTAAGTTTCCCAAGACCATATGGCCAGACAACTCTAGACCTCTGGCATCGTTTCCTGTGTTGAGATAAAACCATCTGCATGAGACTGTTATTGGCCTCATTAAGCAAACTTTATTCGTTGCTTAAATCTGGACACAGAAAATAAAGACTAGTTTTCTTTACCAGCTGGGACTTTGTGGCCGACGACCAACGTAAGAGTGTTCTTCTAACTTCGCTGCTCACTGTATCATCACCTAAGAAACCACTGCGTCCATGTCTTGCAGACACAGCGCTATGGACACACTCACTCCCCACCCAGCTGCCTTCTGGTTCTCACTGACTAGTGAACATGGCGTGTGTTCATCACAAAGAATAGAGTTTCACGTTGAGACAAGTCAGGGTTTTGATCTTGGTTGGGTCTCGTTTTCAGAGTTTACCTCTTGACCCTGTGATGAGATAAATTTATAGGCTGGAGTTGCCTCAGGCAGACTGAGAGGGGGCCTTCGACACTGGCCTTCCTCCCCTGCAACTGAGAAGTGGGGGCCGATTTTATTAACATATTACTTAAGGCCACAGCTTTAGGTTGGGTTACCTAGAGGCAAAGATGCCCTAGAATGCGCCACTGACCAGTCAGGGTGTCTGCAAGGAACACACACCAGCCAAGAGAAGTGAACCCTGCGGACCTCTTAGGCTAGCAGCTGTCAGGATCTCTCTTTGTACCCCTGTACACATCCCCATAACCATGAGTATTTCATGTTGAAGAGGCTCAAATAACAGAGTCATATTATACAAATTTAATGAAAACTTAGTCTTTCTCAAACTTAGAAGCTGTAAAGGAAATATCTGGAAAAGGTTGACTTTCTTTGAAAACAAGTTGAAATTACATGTATTACAATCCAGGGTCACTTCAAAATCATGATGTGTATATCTTTTGTATGACTCTGATGATGACAGTTATTATCACAAATTACAATAAATAAAGGGATTGGGAACGTGTTATTTATTGCAAGAAAATTCATGGACTCATGTGGGAACAACATAATTCCAATATCCTATGTTTTATTTTCGGAATTAACAGAATTAAGAATAGAATCTGTTATTTTCTGGAGGGAGTCCAAGTACCTAAAGCTTTTTAACCGTAGAGTGTTCGACTGATAAAACTTTTCCTCACCCTTGAGTTTCAAAGGAACCTCTGATTGGAAAACATTGTCTGGATATGGTTGGGGAACATTGTTTTTATTCTCAGCCCACAGGTATTTCACTATGTTTCTTGGCAAATGTTAGCATCAGCTGCATGAGGACAAGGCTTTTGCCTCTTTTGTTTGCTGTATATGCCCTGTCCTAGAACTGTACTGGCCTGTGGTAGGCATTCAACAAATATTTCTATTTGTTCTTATTTTGATTATCTGATTAATCATAATATTATTTCCTAATTATAAAAATATGGGATGAACATACTTGTGTGTGAGAGGGAGAGACAGTGACTCTGATGCACAGCTGATGAAGCTAAAGGTCTCTGGGTCAGTACTTGGAATTGACATGCACTTCTCAGGGCTCAATCCTATAGCTTTTCAGTTTGTGGAAAGAATGAAAAGGACCCTGCCAGTTTGAAAACACAAAACATGGATGTAGATGTATTTTTCTAAGTGATAAAAGAGGAATTGAAAGAAAAACCCACAACTCTTTATTTGGGTAACTTGAACTTAACATTATCCCTATAACAGCCTTGGAGGAAAAGCTGCTGGGTCAATCCTGAAATGCACTTAATTATCACTCTCCCCCATTTTTTCTATCTGCTTGGGCATCTTCCCCACCTCCCTGGTTACCTTTTCTACCAAAGAGAAATTCCTTGAGAGCTCAACTTTCCCCCATACCCTCCCCCATTTTCTATCTGGCCCGGAGGGTGAGAGCGCCTGTTTTATAACTGTCTGGTGATGTTTTTAAGCTGGCCTCATCCAAAAACAGGCTGCAGCAAGGACCAATGAGCACACACACATCTTCCACTCGGGAGTAACTCACAGCTCATACGAGCGCCTACTGTAATTTCCCAGATCAGCCTAAGATTTTGAAACATTAAAAAAAGCCAGTAGTAAAAATAATAGATGCAGTATCTGTCAGTCTTAGTAATATTTTGTTTAGTCTTATTTCTCGCATCAGGGCAATATGAATCCACAGGGACTAGAACCAGCGATAGCACAGAAAATAGGAAATGGGTAAAATCCACAACAGAGCAAAATAGGGATAAAGTGACATTAGTGCTAGCGGGTCCCCACTCACAGTCAGCTTATGTGGCTGAATTCTGTGTGTGCACATTATCTTGAGATTTAATGGTTTCAAAAATGTCCCTCTGCTGCAAGACTAAATTGGTACACTGTTGATCCTCCATCAGACTATAAATGCGAGTGGGAAAGAGAGGAATTTTTAATGCGTGTCATATCGGAATAGTACCTCCAGTTTCCTCTTGACGAAGTTTGTTAAGCTCACTAAAAAACTGGAATGCCTGTCTATGAAAAACAGAGCAAGCCATTGGTGTCAACACGCAGGGAAATCAGAGTCCAATAAACAAGAAAAGTGTGTGTTCTGTTTCCGAATTAACCAGGGACATTATCATAAAATCCAGGTGACCCCTTGGATATGCAGAACTAAGTACCCAAGAAGCTCATAAACATATAGAATGAAAAATTTTCACAAAATCGTTCTATTCCAAGTGTAAAATACAGCTGCTGGTTAATTTATTCAGGGGCAAATACAGCCCATTTCTTTTGGGGCTCTAGCAACCTGTGTGGAACACAGCAACTGAGAGAGATTGCTGCAGAAGCACCAGCTTTAATATTTCATTACTTACAGGCATCCCTACGGCCATCTGACTAGCCATTGGGCCTTTCTAAAAATCCATTTATCTACCAACCACTCTTCCCAATCCAGGCCTATGTTTTCTTAACTTATTCTAAACTGTGGTCACTTTATTGACAAAAATATTCTTTTCCCCATGGAAAGATACAAAAATCACACCTAAAACTTTTTACCTCTGATTCTGAATTTGTAAGTTTCTCTTTTTTACAGATAAAGGCAAAGCAAACTACATTTACTTTAGTACTTTGGTACACTGGTAGCAAAAGGTTCTTACTTGTTATTAGAAATGTGAAAAGCAAATAATCTCGCCTTTATATGCTATTTATTTATTATGTATGTGTGTATGAGGCAGCGGGGGTTGATGGGAGACAGGAATTTTTTTTCAAAATTAAAATGAAATCTCAAAAGTAACACCAAAGTTGTACTAAATTATCATATGTAGCAAGTTGTGTTTTCCCACATACTCACCAACACTTGATATCAGTTAAAAATGTTTGCCAATCTGATGGGTAAAACAATGGCATGTCATATTGTGTAGATTTGCACATAACTGATTATGTGTGAGGTTGAATATATTTTCAAATGTCACTTAGCCATACATTGGTATTCTGTAAGTTGCCTGTGTATGTTTTATATCCATTTGTACATTTGGGTTTGTCTTTTCTTATTGATGTCTAGATACTTTTTTTACAGTTAGGCCACTAGTGCTTCAACATACAAATATTAAGAATATTTTCTTCTATAGCTTGTTTTAGAATTTTGTTTCTGGTGTCCTTTGGTATACAAGTGTGTATGATTATGTCCATGATGGTTTTAGGGCATCCCCTGCCCTGAGGTTACAAAGATATTCTCCTATACTTTATTATACCTGGTGCTCTCTCTCTTCCTAGTGACAAAGGGGATGAATTAGATGCTGGCTTCTCAGGTACGGCAAAAAGATAAGCAGACAAGAGGGTTTAAGATGGTGGTGAAAGTAGCTGACGTAGGTCTAGAAGCAACCAGGTTCAATGAGCACCTCTGAAGCCAGAATGTATTCTCTAAGTGCCACTGCCTACGAAAACCCCCAAGATTTCTTGCAGAAATGGCTGATTCCAGTCATGGGGCAGACAATGAATAAGATTAGCTGAGACCATCCTGTTGGACCAGAAAGCAAGGAAGCTCCAAAGGTTTCTGGAGTCATGTTGAAAGAACACAAGAGACAACCTGAAGGGGCTCCTCCTGGCCAAAGAGGAGATGCTCTCAACATGCAAACACTAGTTATTGTAAAGCGTTCAAACATATTAAATAGGTAAAAATCCCTGAGTCCATAATGGTACTACTGGTTACTGTATAAAGTTGTTATGACACCAATTCATTCTGAAGCTAGAAAATAAAGGGAATGAATTAAACGTTTATCTCGAGTTTCCTACAGGAACTGTATTTCAGGATAACCAAATATTTGAGCCGAGATGACACTTAATAAATACGGATGGAGTGATGGAATTAGGATGTCACCATTTTGAAACCCCTAACAAAATAACAGATCTAGGCAATCATCATCAGTAGCTTAAAAAGCCATTAAGTGAAAGGCTGAAGTGGAACTTTGTAATGGATGGATCAGGCTGGTGAAACCGCCACCCGCCAAACAATCTGAGCATTACGTGCTTCCCGATGCAGCGTGATGGGAAGTAAAAGCACGACCACAAGCAGTTCCTACCAAAACAAGAAGCCTGAATCTGATTCAGCCTCCCTCTCTCACCCAGATCACAGTAAGCACAGATGGTGAAAGGCACCTTGGATAACACACCAAGAACAGGTCAGCAAAGCTCAGAATGCAGGAGATTCCACAGGATGAATGGCTTATTCAACAAGTGAGGGCGGGTGGAACACGTGAACCCATGTTATGAATGAAGACGCACCTACGAAAGGCTAGGCGACCAGCACAACAGCCAGGTCTCCAACCCTTTAATTCATTTTTCCCAATACATTCTGACCAAGACCTCTAGCTTGACAAGCTCAGAGTCAGAACTTTCATAGCGATAACTGGGGTTTTCCATGTTTCAATGGAAATTCACAGAAAAGCGAACTGAGATGCACTTGCCATACGAACCCACTGAAGTGATTGTTCCAAATGCAGAGCTCAAAAGTAACAATGAAGCTGATTTCTACAAATAGAAAAATAGCCTTCCTTTTAATTGAGCACCTCATCCTGAAAAGGGGGTTCTCCTTTTCCTCATTAATGGTCTTTCCTCTTTTCTTGTGATTGAAGAGTCACATGATTTAAATAAAAAGTGAGAAACTGAGCCAACTCAGGTGACGGCTGCGTGATTCGTAGGAGCAAATAACACAGACATGAAAGACATTTCCTGCAAAGTATGACAGACTTTCAAATTATCCTTCTCTAGCTAATTAGCATTTTAGAAAAATCGGGTTTAATCATTAGAGAACCCCTCTGCTTATCTGGGAGCTGTCTTGTGAACAGTGCCGGCAACTTTCAGGGGAGATGTATCCAGCAGGTACTGCATTTTCTTTCGATTTCTGAAGCAAAGAGAAATACTGCCACCCCCCTCCCCACTCCCAACTAATTCAAACATAATGACCTGTCTGTGTCGTGCTATGGCGTTTCTTCACGCACATCAAAGAGTTAAGGGGGAAGGGACGTGGGTAGGAGGTATTTGAAAGCTTCCCTTGCATAGGCTATATACACAGAAGAGATTCATGGCTTTGCTTAATTTATAAAACACCTACCTCCCCATTAAATGGCATGAGAGCAAACTTATATGGCAGCTGACATAAATCACAATTCGTATTGTGTGGGGTACTGGCTTGAGCAGTGTGAACAGTTAAGACTCCTGGGGGTGAGGGGAACAGCAAAAACAGCCCAAATCATCCTCAGTCACATGCACATTTCTTTTTCAAACTTGTGACTTTGGGCTGCTTTGGTGGCTGCGCAAAGGAATGTTCTGCTCCCTGAGTCACAGAGAGAATGCTCAGCGTTTCATTCTTTTAACTACAACAAAAGTCTCTGTAATATTTGAGACTTATATTAAGATGGACAGAGTTGAAAACTATTTGCTAAAATGTATACTGGAAAGATGGGTTGAATTTCTATTCAGCAACTCTAGGCCACTGATTTGAAGCTCCCTTAACATTTCATTCCAACAAAATACAATCATTAATTCTTACAATTACTATCATATGGCTGTGCATCTTGGAGTTTGTAATAAGTCAACCAACTTTCAGCAAAACACATAGGGTTTGAGCTGCCTACATACAGTGAAGGCCAGGAGTTATTCCGTGGAAGGCTTTGGAGGTAAAGTTGAGAAGGTGGGTGGTAATACTTAGACAAAAAAAGCTACACTGAGCAGGAAATAATATCATAGGAATTAGATTTTAGGAAAAAGAATTTTCCATTTTCTCTCATCTCTTCATACCTCCAAGATCCCCCCTCTCCTGTCAGGTGAATACCTCTTATTTCACTGAGTAGATAGCGGCAACCAGAGGAGACACCCCCCTCCCCCCGACACACATTTTGCCAGTTCTGGTTTTCTGTATGAAAGACACAGACACTTTCTTAAGCCTGGGTTTCCCCATATGGGGAGAGTGTATCACATATGTTGTAGGATGATTATGAGGGTTAAGTGAGAATACAGGTGAAGTACACTTCCTGACACTTGGTAAGGACTCAGTAGTTAGAAGGGAAAATAAGACAACCCTTCTCTAACAGCTGACTGCTGTTTCAAATAATGCTGCTGTTCCTGTGTATTTGAGAATCCACGAGAGATGTCTCTCACTCTTTTTTCTAGTATTTGTTCATTCAGCAGTTCATAAGCACTGCGAGCCCAGCAATGTGCTAGCAGCTGGGAATATGGGTGAAGACATCAGCTCTCCTGATTGAGAAGCTTAAAGCTGCCAGGATAGATGGGCACGAAAAACCACCACAGAGGCAATGAGAGCCTCAGTAAAGTGTGTTTGATACAGACTCTACATGGTACCAGGGTACACAGGCAAATGAGAGAATAGACTCTGGACTATCATTTGGATGATGCTCTCCCTACTCTTCTATAACGAATGCCTCTAACTGTTGCTTGCAAAATAAACACCCTCTTAAATCAGCAGTACCTTTGGGTGTGGGGAGCACAGAAGAAAGAGAGTTCAAGTTCAGGTTAAGCAAAATGTCTCTATTTTTCAAGGGCAATCACTTGAGTATTATTCCACCTGATTGCTGTAACTTTGGTAATTGGGATCTTAGCTCCTGAGGGTTTCGCAGTATTTGATAAGTAAACTGCCCTTGCTCTGATGGTTCTCATTAACGGTTATAAAGGAGATGCAGCATCCGTCAGCACATAAATGCTTACATATGATCCAAAGTAAAATTAGGTATTTAAAAACATCAATGATCTTTAGATAGGTAATTCAAGGGATGATAGAGAAAACACTCTTTTTATAAAGTAAAGCAGCAATTATAGTCACAGGGATCAAAACTGATACCCAAGAGCTAGAGAAAGTCTTGGCTCTTCCTCAAAGGAGGCTTTTTCAGGAGAGACTATAGCTTTTCTAACTCAAAATAATAATATGGATTTAGGGAACCCAACCACTGCGTGTTGTGCTTTTTCCCAATTCTCTCATGCCAATTGCTCCCAATGGGACATTTCCACATGGAGGATGCCCCAGCCTGGCCAGGGGGAGCATGGAGTCTAAACTGCTTAGCTTTTTCAAATTAGCATACGAAAAATGAAATCCCTTTATGTATATGTTTGTGTGCATGTGTGTGTAAAGAAAAGCAGCAGTATTTTACGGCAATCTGTGCTGTACGCAAGGATTCTGATAAATGGCTCGTGTTACGTAATGTCTGCGTGCCCCCCAAAAGGAAGTTGATATGCAGACTTGAAGAAAGTAAGTTCAGAACCAGCAGAAATACTTTAAAGTTCCTGAAATCATCACTCACAGTTTCCACATTTTCTTGGTCTTGTTTTTCCCTCCCTCTCCCGTCTCTGATCTCCTTCTTCCCCTTTAAGTCACACTGTTTCTTTAACAATTTCGTATCAAAATGTGCAGCTCTTCTCAAGAGTAATATAATCATCATACCATGTAATGCTTCCTCAATGCAGCACAAGATGAGATATAAAATAGATAACCAACAAGGACTCACTGTAGAGAACAGGGAACTCTACTCAATATTCTGTAATAATCTATAAGGGAAAAGAATCTGAAAAAGAATGTATATATGTATGTATAACTGAATCACTGTGCTGTACACCTGAAACTAACATGAGATTGTAAATCAACTATTCTTCAATCAAACAACAACAGCAAAACACCGAGCTGAGGAATGACACCTTCACTGGAAGCAAGGCAGGCTTCACGCACCCTGTGAGGCTGCGCACGGCTGACCATCAGGTGAGGATTCCCTGCTCAGCACCCCTTCCACACCCTCAGCTGCAAAGAAACCCTGGCTTTGATCATTGATGGAGACTCTTCCTCTTCCTGAATCCTAAGAACTCAGAGTCAGAGCTCTTTTCCCCAGGATAGGCTCCCAGCGACCTGGACCCTGCTTACTCTTTGGAGAGGCTTACGTCAGGGTTCCAGGTAAGATGGACCAAGAGAAACACAAGGGCGGGGCCGCTGCTCAAGGCGTATCCTCTAAACCCGCAGAAAACTCTGACAAAATGATGAAAGTGGAAGACAGAGAAAAATGAGAGCCCGAAAATTTCCTTCCCATTGAGCATCTCACGGCCCCTGTGCCCTGGCTCCCCGAGTCCCCCCAAAGTGCATCGGTTAATCGGCTGTTTATTTGAAACCGTCCACAGAAGTTAATAGACAGTTATCAGTTAATTGAGTGCAGGGTCTCCTCATTCATCTTGCCGATTCAATCTAACCCCCTTCATCTTCCTCTAAACAGTCGCTGCTGCAAGCAAGGCCTGAGAACAACGGGAAGCTAATAGTTTAACTGTTCCTCTAAATTTGTTTGACAAAACTGACATTTAGTGTGTTCTGCCGCTTGTGGGTAATCTGCAATTTACCCCTGGGCGCATGGTGGATGCCCGTTTTATTTACCTCTCACAGTTAAAAGCCTAATTAATATTCCGCCCTGTAACAAAGATTAGAGATTTGACAAACATTGTAATTTAAATTCTCCATTATAGCAAACATTAAAATCAAACATCTTCCACACAGCCCATTGCATAAAGGACACGTGTAGCTGTAATTTAACTTTTTAGTTTTTAATACCAGAAACTAATTTCTGCTGTCAGTTTAATGAGCTGGAAAACACAAATCTTGCTGCTCTCCGTGTGGGCACAGACTATGAGAGATGAACCGAGGGGAGGGAGCACAGTGATGTCTTTCAAAACATATTTCTAAATGCGCCAAGCAAATGGTAGGCATGTAATCTCATCAATTCAATGGGATGCTGTGGGTTCCTGAAACCATTTTGAAGCTTAAAAAATAGCTGCAAAAATAAAACATTTCAAGAGAGAAATAAAGAAATTACTCTGGTATTTTCTAAAGTAAAGGTGTGTCTGCTGAAGGGATATAGGAGAATATATGCAGATACTGACCACAAGCAAAACAAAACAACAAGTGAAGCCACCCGCAGTCCTGCAAACTGAGACTCTAAGGGACAAGGTGGTCATTCTGACGTCTATCACTGATGCAGAGTACTTTCCAGAATACTAACGGTGGAACAAGGTAGCCAACGGCTTGAGGAGTCCTCAAAGAAACTGTTCTAATTCCTGCTAATTTTCACTGGACACTCAGCTTCATAAATTTTATGTGACTGATTAAAATTATTGCATGTAGAATACCTTCAGGCAGCTGAAATGGCTCATTAAACAAGGAAGCTAGCTGGAAATTATCAGTAACATAACAACTTTGTATACTGTGAATCTGATGTCTTTAGAAAGAACAGAGGAGGACTGTTTAAGTCCCGCGCCCACTTTGGAGCTGGGCTCAAGGGGGAAGGGAAGAAACGCCTTGATCTTAAAGAGGCTCTGGCTACTCTGGCTCTTCCTACCTGATACTCAGAAACCCACTGACTTGCCGACCTGTGCAGAGACGTCATTAGTCACTGCCAGCTTCAATCTGCTTCAGTTATTTTACATTCTGATCCCAGGAGGAAACGTACTCTCTGCTGCAATTTCAGGCTAAACCAAAGATAAACAGATTCACTTTAGAAATCGACAAGCCAGCATGTCCCAGTTTATACTAACATCTCGCAACACAGAGAAAAGTATGTGTAAATATTATTAACCTTGCCACAGTCTTAAATGAAAGAGGTAGATATTGGCAAGGCAGAAGGTTTCCAAGTGGCCTGAGAGTCAAACATTCTCCGCAAAGCTGTGTCCATCAGCAACATGGTTGGTTCCAGAGGGCAACACGACCTGTTCTTTCCACAACAGATATACACCAGCCCTCCTAATCCATTTTCCAGAGAGAAGTCGGCTATTCCCCCGAGCATCCCATGTCAGCTGCTGTGGAGGAGTTCCTTGATAACTCTTGATGGACATCAACATTATATTGGTTTATAATATTTGAAATAAAAATCTTTGCCAGCTCTTTGCAAAAAAAGAGCAACCACTCCTACAAAATGCCTGTAATTGCCCTGAAAATACTTAGGCATGCTCTTGGAAACAATATGTTACCATATGACTCAGAGACTGTTTATAAACCGGTTGGGCAAAAAATTAAATCAAAACATACCTGGTATTTAAAAAAAAACATTTTGGGAAAGAGTAACCAAATGAGAGATTTGGCCTTTCAGAAAACAAAACAGAACAAAACAAACAATCCCCCTGAAAACCCATAAAAGTGCAAACACGCTAAGACAAGTATATTATCAACATGATTACACTGAATCAGAGGAAAAGTCTCAGAAAGAAATAAATCAGCAGAATATGTTTTCTTTACCTTATAGGATATTCTGAGAGTATTAATAATAGTTTTTACATATCTGAACTATTATTGTTCTGTGTAGATATGACTGTCTATGGTTCTAGAAATAATGTGTTATTTATTTTTTGAGATTTAATTAATCTCAACAGGGTGCCATGATCTCTTTTCAACCACAAATTCTCTCTATGCAAAACTGTAGTGCACATAAATTTATATCTTCAAAAATCTGACATCATTGGGGGAATTTCAGATACAGAGTATATGAATGGCCAGACAATTCTATTGGGAATCAGTAAAAAGAGATCTTTTCAGAAAGAGAAAACCAAGGTAAAGTTAAAGATGGAACAGAAATAGGGGTTTTTGCAATAAAACCCGTCAACATGAAGGAAAATGAGGAAGAAAGCAGGGCCACAGAAAGGCACGCTCCTGTGAGGAGGAACCCTTGGCATGTGCTTCAACTGAGGCCAACCACAGTTCCTGGGAGAAGGGAGAGGTTCCGTGAAATATGCCCTGGAGGTTACAGAAAGGTCACTCCAAGTTTTTCTCACTCAAAGCAGGCAAGTTACTCTGCATCCAGGAAACCAAATAAGAAGCACAAGGTAGGACTTGAGAAAAGAATCAAAATAAGGAGAGAATAATTGAGCCTTAAAATCAGAAAGGCTTTGAACAATTGTCTATACAGCCAGACACATGAGACAATGCCTCTTAAAGTGCGTATTTCCTGAAATAATGGAAAATGCTTCTATAAGTATCTTCCCCAAATTTTGAGAATGGCAGATCTTGAAAAGTTTCTACCAAGCAAGAGATGGTAAATGACAATTATTGCATAATATTGGTTATTACTATTTTAAAATATGATTATGCAGTTGATGGCCCATTTATGTGGCGCTTCATCATTATTGTATCATAGACTGGAAACAGAACTCTTTTAGGGATGTCATAAGTCACCTCTTTCCACTGCTTCCCATCTTGCTCCTCAGCCATGAGTTTTCCTAATACACGGTTTTTCAGAAACCCAGTTCTGGAGGTATACTTTTAGAGTATAACTTTCCAATTTCATCCTATTCATTGGCGTTGAGGAGGAGGTCAAAATGGTGCTAGTCACAGAAAATCAAGCTTGGTCCTATGGAAAAATGTATTTAATTCATTAACATGGGTGTTCTGAATTTCATATGAAAAATACCAACTAATTATTGAAAACTTTTCAAAGTCTGGATTTAAAAGTTCAAGAGACAGAGTTACTGTGGGTAAGAAGAAAATTCGTCAGTTGATAAAGAAAACAGAATGCTAAGAAATACAAAATTATCACTTAATGCAATCTGCATTTTCTTTGCCATCAGGGATAATCAAATCTCTTAACAAGAATTTAATAATGAAACTGGAAACGACCATTGCTCATGCTTTCAGAGCTGTGGTTCAGAAACTGCTATCTAATGTTATTGTTGACCAATATTGTCCCTGGGTCACGACAAAGGCACCACCTAACAGAAGCAGACCCTTTATAAGACCCTTTCTTATAGGGGCCCAGGGGCCGTAATTTCATCCAGTGACCATAGTGACACCTACTTTGTGTATTACTAAGAACTTCTGCATGCCTTTCATGAAAGGCTGAACTCATAGGATCCGGGCTCCTGGTGACCAACTGCCACCATCCCCAAGCTCTATGTGTGCGGGAGGGGCCTGGAATTTCAAATGTGGGAGAATCCCAGTGGCTCTGGGAATTCCTTCAGTCTCCACCATTTTCTGGGCCTGAATTTACAGTGTGATATGACTAATCCCCATTTCAAAGTGTAACCCAGTCCAAAGTAGCATAAACTGGGGTGACATACACCTGAATCCCAGGACTCTTTTGTTGATGACCACTGTCATTTGTGAAGAAGCAAAAGAACACTGACAAGGAGTCTGTCTTACGAAATTTCCTGTCAGGGGCCTGCCATAGGACGCGTGCTTAATGAACGCTCCGTGAACGTGGATCTGACCGTCCTGTTTCATGTTGGACACAGCCTCATGTGTATTAAGGCTTGCTGGAGGCCAAGAGTAATCATCAACCATTCTCCGTCCTATTACCCCGTTTCAATTTTCTGCATAGCACACACTACTCTCTTATATTTCTTTTATACCCTCGTTTCTTTTAAGTTGCCGGCCAGCACTAGAATGCGTGTTCATCTGTCTTGCTCATCCTGGAGTCCTGGGCCCTACAACAGGGTAGGCACTCAGTAATCATTGGTGGGATGAAGGACGGAAGGAGACAGGTGCCACTCTGACAACCCTCTCCCTCTGTGTGTTCACAATCCACTCATCTACGGCTTAACACTGTCTCATCGATGGGTTCCTTGAAACACCTGCTGTAAACATGCCAATGGAGCTGCCCCCACCCACAAGTTATGCTTCTGCCCCAGGGAGGTGTGTTCAGTCTCCCTTTGCAATGAACCTTCTCTGGCCCATAGGGTTTTTGTAAGTGGGATTTTTTTAGGTTTGTAATTAATCAGGAGCCGTGCTGACTGGTACAGCGCCCTGCACCGTCTTGGGTGTGAGCTTTCACAACTCTGTCATCAGCGGGCTGCAGGTACAGGAGTACGTGCTCATGTTACCATGACACCCTGAAGCCTGTTGAGTTTCACTATGCTGAGCCTTACCATAGTAAGCATTTAAGAAAACATTTACGTGCAAGGACTGTCCTCACAGAATATACTTAGCATAAGGGAGCTCTGTTGTCTTTGTGATTCAATAGTTCAGAACAAAAACTTCAAAACCCCATGGAAACGTTCAGGATTCACGACCAATAGGTTAGGGCGCCAAGCCCTGTTAAGCTCCGTCATATTGTTCTTAATATCGGCGTGTGTTATCTGCTGGGGACCCACACGAAACACTAGAGCTTTGGGTCTTGCATTTTCAAGTTGGCCTTCTGGAGTGCTGGCAGATGGAGTAGCATGAAGGCCAGAAGGGGAGGGATTATCCTGGAAATGGCTGGGAAGGATGCTCAGGAGGTCAGGAAAGGAGGCTGGGGTGAAGGTGGTGGTAGGTGGGCAGAGGGGGAAAGACAAACGATGTATTTCTGTTCTGTATTTATGAGACGCTCATGTTAGTTAAAAATCTTATATATATAGAATTTACACAGTTTTTGTATGCAAATTACATATAACAAGTTATAAATACACACAAATACATACATGTACTGGGGAGGATGAAGAAGCATTAAATTTGTAATTAAGAAATACAGTAGGTGCTGTCACAATCCTAGATAGTGAAGACTCTAGTTTCCAGGTCTATTAATCAGTGCATTGCCTGCCAACCACACATCCCTTGTCATCCCTGGGGGTCCCGTTTGCACTGATGTTCTCTCCGCGCACCTGCCCATCTGTTCATTCCCATTCATTCTTGATGACTTCCTCTCTAAAGTGGTTCCTGGTGCTCCGGCCCTGGCACAGGTGACCCTCCTCCTCCGGAAACGTCCCCACTGCCTCTTCCGTGGTCCCCTTTTGTAGACCTGATCCCTTGGTTTTTATGACACTTTTCTTTACGAGACTGCCTTGTTTGCGATGACAGTTTCTTCTTTTCTTAAATCTTTGCCTATTTATTCAGCAAGCTTTTTATATCTTCTCGTGTCCTCACTTCTCTTCTGACCCAGGTCACGTCCCTTGGGAGTCATGACAGTGACCTCAGCACCTCATCTCCCTGGTTCTCCCAGCACAGCAACGACACTCCAGTCTGTCTCTGTCTTCACGTGGCATCTTCCAGAGTCTCTTCAGGCTGTCTGCATCCGAATTTCCGCTTTTATAAGGACACCAGTCACATTGGATTAGGGCCCACCCTAATGACTGCATTTTAATCTGATTACCTATACAAAGATCCTATTTCTAAATAAGGTCACATTCTGTGGTCTGGGGAATAATAAAATACTTAGAAATAAACCTAACCAAGAAGGTGAAAAACTTGTATGCAGAAAACTAGAAAACACCCAGGAAAGAAATTAAAGCAGATATGCATAACTTGAAAGACATCCCATGTTCATGGACGGGAAGAACTAATATTGTTCAATGACCACACTATCATGGTCTGGTTTTAGCACAGTGGCCACGTTCAGTCTTTTAAAAGCAACTGAAGAGAAGTATAGAAAACGCTTCTGTTCTAAAACAGAAATCTGATTACCACTCTGTTTGCAAGACTAGCCTCTTCCAACTTCCCTCCCTCCCCTCCACTCCCTGGCTACCTCCCAGTTTTATTTTCCTCCGTTTTACAGATAAGTTACTTATTTCCTTTGCGGTCTGTCTCTTCCCTTCAGAAGGCAAGCTCCACAAGAGAAGAAATTTTGTTGATTCCTTTCTGCAGAACTTAGAACGCTGCTCACAGCTGCTCATTTGGCATCTGCTACATGAATGAAGAGGCCCATATTCAGTGTCTACATAAGTACTAGTCAATGTGAGTGTGTTTACTGGAGGACTGAAATAACTCACTTGCACTGTAAACGGGCTGTACACTGAAGCAGGTGGCTGCACACGTGGCCATACGCGAGTCTAGACCAGCAGGAGTGTGAATGGACCTTGTCCTGTGATTGTGCTGTTGACAGGGCCTCTCACTATGGTACTAACTCTACCCGTTTCATGTGAACTTGGGCCTTCATATTTTTCCTCTCAGACGTAACACTTAAGGGTTTTAGACATAATATCTAAATTCTGAGTATCTGTTGATCAAGTACCCAAGTGTTTCTCTCAAATTGCCAAATACTTTTTAAAAGTGATAGTCTTTACTATGAATTTTAGTATTTGTTGTGAAATCTGGAAGACCAAATAATGGTACAAATACTAGAATTAATTCTATTGTGCTCTTCATGATCAATTTATTATTTATACACGTTTTCTAGAGCAGAAATTGTGTTTCATCCTAAGGTTTTCACTATCCTTTAGTTTTTACCTATTTGAACTTTTAAAATTGTGTTTAATTTGGCAACATGCATAGTAATCATTAATTAGGGTATTTTTTACTCCTTTATAACAAACATTTAGGTACTTTTCAAGCAAATGGTAGAATTTCAACTAAAAGAGCCCCTACAGAGATGTTCACTCATCTGTCATCTAGAATTTTGCTGATATTCGACCGTGACTATTTAGAAGAAACCAATGTCTCTGAAATATAGGCCAGAATCACTTCACTGGTCACTGGTGTTGTCACACTCCTGAGATGTGACCATGCCAGGCTGACATACTGGCAGGTCAGGCCGAAAATGACCCTGAAAAGGACACTTAGTTCTTAAGACTTACCAAGTCATTTGAACGTATTTTGTGTGTAAACTCACGACAAGAAGCTTCTTAGAATAATTCCCACCTTTACTACACAAGATGGGTGCCATTATAGCTCTTCCTATTCTCTGTTATGTTTTATTTATTTTAAACGGTGCCGGTTCTTATTAATCTTGTACATCAGTTCCCACCCTATTCTGACTCTCACTAATGTTTTTGGCCCGGGTGTGTAACCCCGCTCTGCTTAGGTCCTCTGTAGCCCCTAGACTGTGGACGATACCCTAACTTTCCTCAGCAGAGTCTCCACTAAAACATTTTTCTCAGCCTTACAATATACTAGTGCACACACACACCAACACACACACAGACACACACACTTTTGTTATTCAGCAACTTCATTTCACTAGCTGGTCAAAGGATTCACACTGGCATTTACTGATTTATGAAATCCTCTCTTTGAGACTTTACCCTATCTACCTATTTGTCCTGTTTCAATAAATTAAGTGGAAGTTTAACATATTTTTTCTAAAAATAATTCATTTTCAATTGGACAAAATCTGTAAACAGAGAGAAGGTTAAAGAAAATACAACCACTTATAATTTTACCCCTTGGAATAATAATTGCTAACAGTTCAGGATACTTTAATCCAGTCTTTATTTTTTACACATATTACGTTTTTTAAAATTTGGATTTTTCTGTACTACTTATTTCTATGACTTCCAAATGTCATTAAAATTTTTTTGAAAACATAGGTTTTAATGACTAAACAATACTTAATCAAAATGACATTAATAATGTCTTTTGGTAATTTAGCTAGCTTCTAAATCTTTTACTGTCACAGATAATACTGTGATGACTATTCTTATCAATAAATCTGAAAATTCCCTTTGAAAAAATTCTCAGTGGTCAGATGAATGGATAAAGAAGATGTAAAAAGAAACGAAATTGAGATATTTGTAGTGAGGTGGATGGACCTAGAGACTGTCATACAGAGTGAAGTAAGTCAGAAAGAGAAAAACAAGTACCGTATGCTAACACATATATATGGAACCTAAAAAGAAAGGTTCTGAAGAACCTAGGGGCAGGACAGGAATAAAGATGCAGATGTAGAGAATGAACCTGAGGACATGGGGGGGGAAACGGTAAGCTGGGACGAAGTGAGAGAGTGGCATTGACATATATACACTACCAAATGTAAAATAGCTAGCTAGTGGGAAGCAGCTGCATAGAACAGGGAGATCAGCTCGGTGCTTTGTGACCACCTGGAGGGGTGGGATAGGGAGGGTGGGAGGGAGATGCAAGAGGGAGGAGATATGGGGATATATGTATATGTATAGCTGATTCACTTTGTTATAAAGCAGAAACTAACACACCATTGTAAAGCAATTATACTCTAATAAAGATGTTAAAAAAATTCTCAGTGGTATTGGATTAATGGGCATGTCCATTTAAAATAGCAGTGTAACAAACTATAAATGGCTTTTTAAAAATGTATACCAATTTCTATTCTCACCAGAAAATGCATGAGGAGGCCCTTCTCACTATACCCTACTGGCTTTCAAAAGCAGCTGTCAATTTGATGTGAAAAACATAGTATTTTACTTTCTAAGTTTACATTTCATTGCTTATTAATGAATGAACAGCTTTTAATGCATACATTGATCGTTTGCACTTCTCCTTCTATAAACTGACTATTCATATCCTTTGCCTATTTTTCTATTAAAATCTTAGTGCACCATTCATGGATTTGAATGGATTGCATTAAGAGCAGCAGCCATTTGTTACAAAATGTTCAGCCTGTTTGGAAGTCTTTTGTTGCCTCCACTGTTCTCTCATCTCATTGTGCATGTGCTCTCTCCTCTCCCTACGACAGCTCATTCTTTCCCACCCTTCAAGGCTGGGTTCCTTGATGCATCTAATCTTTTGGTCCATGGTGATGTCACTTTTCTCTGAACTCCAAAGCAGTAATTATCCTGACCTCATCCTGTCTCATTTGATTAATTACCTTTCAATATGTATAATGTCTTACGAGATTCTTGAGGCAAAAAACATTTCTCATACTTCACAGGCTTAGCACGTTGCCACTAAACGATAGTGATTCAAATCACTGGGCACGCCAAACATAACACAATACAAACAAAAAAACCAACAAAAAAACCACTGATTTTAAAAATATTTGCAATTTTTCTCTTCCTGAAATATATTTTCCCAAAGAAGGAAAATGTCATCAGATATAAACAACTCTTAGATAATAGAAATTCATTATGTGTCTAGATGAGATTATTTCATATTACATAGTACAAGCTGACATTACATCTTGAGATGAACAAGTAAGTAATTATGCATGAAAGCTAGCCGTGTGGAAATGGAAATATTTTTGGCGGACACGATATCTACTGAACACAGTGATGTGTCAAATTATTTTTATAACTGAAGCATAATGTATCATCCCAAATATAACTACATAGATCATCCTGACTTACGATAGGGTTACGTCCCGATAAACCCATCATAAGTTGAAACTATCCTAAGTCGAAGACATATTTAATACGTGTAACCTACCAAACATCAGCCTACCTTAAATGATCTGAGAACTCTTAAATTAGCCTGCAGTTGAGCAAAATCCTCTAACACAAAGCCTGTGTTATAATAAAGTGTTGAGTATCTCATGTAATTTATTGAATATTGCACTGAAAGTGAAAAACAGAATGGTTGTCTGGGTACAGAATGTTTCTAAGTGTATCAGTTATTTTCCCTCTGGACCATGTGGCTGACTGGGAACTGCCACTGCCCAGCATCACGAGAAAGGATCATACTCCATATCGCTAGCCCAGGAAAGATATTCAAAATTCCAAGTATTTTCTACTGATTGCTTTCGTACCATTGTAAGGTCAAAAAACTTTAAGTCCAACTGTTCTAAGTTGGGGACTGTCTGTCTATGGATGAGAGCAATATATTGCTGCATGTATTCTAAAATGCCAAAATACTGAAAATTATAAAGCATGTAACCAATTAAACATAAAGAATAAAGAAAGCAGATCCAAAGAACTTAGTGTAGTTGATTCTTGGTAATGGAAACCATATGCATGTTTGGTAAACATTTCTAAAAATGAAATCGTATAAACATAACCTAAGGTTACACATGCATATAGGACTAATAGGGATGCTAGTCTGGCGAACCCCCCCCCCGCCCAAGGTCGCCTAATGGAATTTTTTTTTTCTATCAAATGATTAAACTTGATATATTTTCCTTTTATGGACAGAAGCAGAATTTATAGCTGTGAGAAATCATGGTTTCTTTGCGTACTAAGTGCAGAGTTCTGAAAGCTTCCTACTAACTAAATGACTTAATATTTTCGCTTTGAACTTTATATCAACATTCTTAATTTTTTTTATGGTGAACGTATTTTCTTCCCAAGGCTAGCTAGCATGGTTATCTAATTGTCAAGCAAATTAGATAAACTGAAATCATTTAGCCACACAAGATTTTGGCTGCTAACGATGAAGAGCAACTCTATTAAAAAAAAAACCCTAAGCGCACAACAGCAACTTAAGCAGTAAAGTATCATTTTATGTTTGCAAATGCATAGGAAACAAGTAGAATATGGCACATGCTGATAAACCAAATTCTTTCCATACTCTGACCAGAAGAATCACGAAACTCAATACACTGGGCAGAAAACAAGAGGACATAAATTCTTAAAGTTTTCTGGTTCTACGATGGGAAGTATTAGGTTTAAAAAAAAAATTTTTTTTTTAAGTTACCACAGAAGGATTACTTATGAAGAATGCTCTCAATCCAGTCATTTTCTGTATCAAGTCCACACGCAGCTCTGGACAACTCTTAAGTGAAGCAAAGTACAGGTGAAATGGCCCTCCTGTCACCCTGCACACTGATGCTGCCACACATGGAAGTGGCTACAGGCTGTGGCTGGTCCCCTCCCTTCCTCCCCAGAGCTGTAACTGACATTAGGCAGAGGTTTCATGGTTTTTTCTTTCCCCTTTTTTTTTGTATTTTCTAAAACGGCATTGTGCTTTCAAAACAAATCTGCCTTCTATTTGCATATCAATTAAAAAACCTACTGAACTATTTCACTCAACAGCTAAAGGGATTTAAAAAGAAAAGGTCATTTTATTTCAAAATGTTAAGACTCAATTTACCTTCCCACACATTTTGATACACCCATAAAGCAGAGGGTAACATACATCCCAAAGTATGGGAGGCGATGACCAATAAGTAGTGTCATTGAGGGCACTGTTGCTGAGACAGCAAGAAAGGGCACAATACTGACTGCAGTTCTCCTCCCTGTTCACTCTTTTTACAAACAAGAGGCCTACACCCCACAAGTTGGCAACCCTTTTTAGATCATTTGACATCATGTGATTTAAATTTCTTGGGTTCCTTTTTTCAAGAAATAGCAGAGAAACACCTCTTGCAGTGGGCAGGTGGTGTGGTTGAATTCTGCATGTACAGAAGTGGTGACTCCGTGGAGGGCGCGGGACACCACAGTCAGGATGCTTGCGACCCCACGCTGCTCACTCCCTTTACTTTGCCTCATGGAGTGTAAGAAAAATCTCTTACTTATCAGTAGGAAAGTTAACTTAGAAACTATTTTTCACTCCTTTAGAAGCAGTAAGGAATAACAAGAATGAATCTTTGCAAGTTACGTGTCTGTGCGTGTGTGGTGTACACACATATGTAATATGTACACTTATTTTGCTGAATCATTGAAAGTTGAAAGACATTATGTCATTTTACCCTTAATACTTAGCATGTATCACCTAAGAACGAGGAATTCTACATAACTACAGTGTTATTACTACTCTCAAGAAATCTAACCATGATACAAAAATATTATCTAATATACATGCATATTACTTCCAAATCATCCCAATAATGTCCTTTACATTTTTTTTTTGCTCGAGAATCAATCAACGATCATGTATTGCATTTAGTTATCATGCATCTTTAGTGTCTTGAATCTAGAACAGTCTGAATTTTTTCTTTTCATGATACTGGCCTTTTGAAGAATACAAACCAGTTGTTTTATAAAAACTTCCTGTAACCTATGTGGTTTTTTTTCTAATATGATTTATAAGGAGGAATTCACTCCAAAGTAGTTTGGACCACGCTTCTCTGAGTTCCAGTTATTTTTAAGAGCAAAGAAACTCGGTGAGTGTAAATATATGCAATACCAGTTACATCCTGCTGCCTTCAAAACCTCAGAATGATGCTATACTAGGAGCTGTACCAAATAATTGTCTCGGATGGGAGTTCCTCCCTGCATTTCCCCAAGAATCATCCGAACTAGCAGTAATTACATGGATACACATTCAGTTAAATTCACTGTAAGCAAATACATATATTTTATATTTGCAAATTAAAGTGCACATTCATTTTTAGGGGTGATGAATGGGAAGGTAATCACAGCTGTGGGCGTCTGAGCCGAGGTGTGCGGGTCCTTTACCAGGAAGACGAGGCTGCAGGGGCGTGGGTACAGGAGGGAGATGAGCTGTCAGGTGACACTGGGGGGTCTCAGGTACAGAGGAGGGTCTACTGGAATTCTCTGCAGCTTTAATTGTGCTTTAGTAAGAGGAGGGGCTTGCCTAGGAGATGGGGAAGAACAGGATAGCTGAGACAGCGCCAAGGAGAAAAATATGTAAAATCATAGGATGATGGTCTTGGTCTGGGAAGAAATAAAAAGCTGTTAAGAGGCCAAGGTGCCATGAATTACCAGCAGCACGCTCACTGCTGGGGGTTCAGTGAGAGGGCAGATAAATTCTCATCATTTCTAAGAACATAAGAGGAGCGGAAGGAAGAATTAAAAATTGGGCTGAAATCATACATGAACATCTTAAAGGGCAGGGTTACTCTAGATATATACAAATCTGTGTTTTTTGTTTTTGCATATAGACAAATTTCTGGATATGAGCTAAAAAGGAGGTAAAAAAGTGGAGATGCTTAATTAGTGAATGTATGTCCTTCTGTCCTCCTTGGGCCCAAATTAAACACAGAATGAACAGAATATGGTACATATAACACAGAGAGGCATCTCTTTTTTGTAACATCACTTCAAAGTATGTCTATTTACTGTAAAACAGATTTGTATAGCATGAGACCACTAGTCGATGCATGGGAAGGCTGAAAAAAATTAAATGATAATTATTATAATACAGAAAAAAATCAAGAGCAGATGCAGCGGGGGCGGGAGAAGATGAGTTGGCTGGACAGGGGCAGCCTGACCTGATCTCTTTCCCTCAATGTGCCAGATGTCTGAAGGTCAGTGGGCCCAGCATCCTGTTCCTCCAGGTAGGTCCTGGCACACCTGCACCCTCAGATCCTCTTTTGCTGTCATTGCTCCACAACCCGACAGTAATTGGTAAATTTGGAGACGTCAGTCCAGCCAACCCGGTTAAACCCATCATCTTAATGATTTATTTGGAGTTGATTCGGGACTCTGGCAGCTTTCGAAGCTGTCCGTGCTTCGTCCCGTCTAAGTGGGCAGCGCTCTGTTCAACAGAGACTACGAGGAAGCAGGCGTCTAAGGGGTATGGCCGCAAGGCCAGGCGGAAAGCACTGGGTCAGTATTCAGAACAACAGAGTGACCCCCTGGACGAACTTACACTTGGACCCTTCCGCTCACCACTTCTGGACCAGCACCGAGCGGGTGTCCAGCACAAGTAGGTGTTGGGTGAACATCTGTTCAATGAGTGATTATTGTAGCTGATCTGTTTTGTGATATATCTGGGGGCATGTCTTTAATTAAGAAGACACAACTCAGGTTAAAATTATGATCCAATTCCTAACAATCAGTAGCAAAATTTTACTTTAGTGAAAGGCACCTATCTTCTGAGTTTGCACCAAAGGAAGTGATCTTCCAACAGACATCCAGTTACTCAAAGTTCTAGAAGCAGACTGTACACGTAGGAAACGTGGCCAAAGAGCCGGGATGACCTGTTTCCACCCATCAGACTTGGAACCCTCTCATTCTACCAGCCTTCGTCCTGATCCCTAGAGGCTGCAATTCCTGGAATGAGCTTCTAGCCATTGGAGAAATCCTGCCTGCAGTTTCAATGAGCAAGGGTTCACAGCCAAACGCCTTGGCTCTCTATTTTCCCATGATACAGTTAAAGAACATTATCTTGGTCACCAACCATAACAGAAAAGCTAAACTTCATCTTTAATTATGTCTGAACATTTGCCTGTTAGGACTGCTTACACACTGCTCTGTACGGCGTTTTGTGTGTGGAGTTAAAGAGAAGATGCTGATGTAACCGAGAACTATATTAGTGAAACCACAGGACAGCATGTGGCCTGATGAATCTTATGAACTCAGCATTAACGTACGGCTGGAACATAATGCAGGTTATAAATTTATGAATGTACAACAGTAGCCCCCAATAAACAGAAAAGCTTACTCCTAAGCAACTTCTTAATTCTATTTCCCTTAACCTTAACCTTGTCTTAGGAACAGAAACAGAAGTGCCCAAGTCGTGAGTCATGAAATTTCACAGAGTGGTAAAAAGTAACTTTTTTTAAGTTTTTCCTTACCCTTTCATTATAAACACAGCCTTCCAACAATTTAAGCGTTGATTACTACATTAAAATTTATATGTAATCATCAATTGGGTGAATATCCAGGCCGCTTTATAGATGCTTAGCTTAGTGTCAGAGCATGTGTGTCACACACTATTTTCAATGAAAGCATAAATGCGTAAATAGGGACATTATTACCTAAAATAATACATGATAAGAACCTTGAAGAATTCCCCTTATGACTCAAAACATTGCTTAGAGCGAGTAAAGACGACAGTGACTGCAACGTTACCTGATGCCTTGGTGTTCCCTCAAATACTCAAGAAATACTTCTGAGCACCTACTGTGTGCAAAAACCATTCTAGTCTTTCAAATCAAACCACAATCAAATACTGTCCTTACCTCAAAGTGCTTGAAATTAGCATTTATTTGGCTTTCTACATGACACACTCCCAGTTAACTTAGAGGCAATCAACATTTCGAGTTATTAATGGCCCCTCAGTTTGCCTGTTTCCATATCCTCAGGTCAGATATTCACCCAGGTCAGATACAGATACACTGGGAGCTCTTTCTGTCCCACCACATACCCCATGCAATTCTGAGTTTGAGCGACCACACACCTTCCTGAGTGACATCGTGGTTCAGAAGGACAGTGGCTTCTAACCTGAGCTCATGACAGAGGAGCTGGACTGGTATGGGAACATGGCAACATCACACTCCATTTGGAAACATCAGCACTGGAGTCCTTCCAACAGACAAATATTTCTCCAAACTACTTTTTGACATAATCTAGTGATCTTTCTTAACATAGTTACTGTCAAATGTAAAAAGCAATCTGAAAGCCAACTACCATGAGAATGCTCTGGTCAACCCCCCACATGGTCACTAATGCTAGATGGCTGGCATTCTAGGCAAATGCTGCATGCCAATAGGAGAGTTTCTGAGCCTTGCAAGACCCGGATGCCGGCGCATCTTTTAGCTGCACAACATTCCCTGCACCAACAGCACTTTTCTTCCAGGAGATAAACACTGTTCATCTCAATTCCTCCTACTCCCATCTCTCTGCAGTAAAAGCACTAAGGAACAGAGTCATTAGACTTTACCTGAAAAAAGAGACAGTAGCTGAGAGTTTTCGTTACATTACTGGCAAAAACCTTTGACTGATCTCAAGCATCCTAACATAGGCTTACCTGTACATACATCGAGGAAGTAACTGATGTGCAAGGTCCCATCCCAGAGTTCTTAAGAGATGCTGATGCAAGGGAGCCCCGCAAGCCTCCCTGACCACCACTTCTACCCAGCCCACATTATGGCTGCAATGCTAGAGGACAGCTAAGTCAGTGGAAGCAGAGGCTCCATAATTCTAGAGCATGAAGACCTTCCTAAAAGACTCCCACCAGCTGATCAAAGTGCTCAAGGAAAGGGACCCCCCTAACTAGTAACAAGAGATTACTCAAGCTTAGGGAAGGATCCAGACGTGCCCTTTTTATTTTTTCTCATACGATGTCCAATTGGCTTTATATTTCTTTTTTTTACTGTTAGTCTGCCCATTCAAAATGGATCGTCCATGTAGTGCTGGGAGACCCCTCACGTGGGAATAGCCGCTTAGCCTTGTTGAAAGGCTGTCACCACTTAATACCCTCAGGCCACTTTCACGTGTGATGGAGCCACAGAGCAAACACAGACTCCAGCCAGAGCCCAGAATTTGCTGCTGGAGTTCATGTGAAAAGCCTCTGCTTTTGGCTTTCCCGGAACACACACAAAAAAGGAAATTCAAAGAGTTGAGAATTTTGACTTGTTTCCACCCTGGCTACCCCGCAGTGCCCCCGGCCAGAGTGTGGATAATCCTGCAGCTCCTGAGAGGTTTATGGGCAGAAACGTGAGAGTCAAGATGAACCGTATTCCAGGTGGAGTCCTGCTCTAGGGGAAAGGGAGTTTCCCGGGAGTATTTCTTTGACTCCCAGAGGGAGGATTTGTATGCCCGACCCTCCCAATAATAAAAAGGGCTCTTGTAGCTCCGATCTGACGAAACAGAGACCCAATTCCTGGGCTGACCGACACTAGGTCACAGTGAGCATGTGGAGTCCCAAACAGGAGTGCGCAGGACAACACAGTATTTCAAAAGCAAGAAAAATGAAAAAGCAGCGCGAAATGCCATTAAGAAGTGGATTTCTACATTTACTGTGAACGGACAGGGCGTGCTGGGTGGATGCAGCTGTGGCTACATGCTTTTCTGCTCACACCATGTCCAGAGGCCTGTGATGTAAGTCACTGTGATACTGGGACCACGACAATAAATGCGGCCTGATGTAGGAATATGCAGTGCTACCACGGATGGACCAGAGGGTTCTGATCTGTGAGGGGCTGGTTTGTGTGAAGCTGGAGTCCAGCACGCTCCACTGCTGCTCGCATGGGCCCTGAGCACCTGCAGAACCTTCCACAGACAGAACTTTCTAAAAGAAACAGAACCTTGAGATTTAAATTTTTCTTGTTTTCCACGTGTTACCTCTTTGTTCTTTTGTTCTTTTTCATATTCTTTTCCATTATGGTTTATCATAGGACATCGAATATAGTTCCCTGTGCTGTACAGTAGGACCTTGTTGTTTATCCAGTCTATATATAATAGTTTGCCTCTGCTAATCCCAAACTCCCAATCCTTCCCTCCCCCACCCCCTCCCCCTTGGCAACCACAAGTCTGTTCTCTATGTCTATGAGTCTGTTTCTGTTTCTGAGATCAGTTCATTTGTGTCCTATTTTATTTTATTTTTATTTATTTATTTATTTTTGCGGTACGCGAGCCTCTCACTGCCGTGGCCTCTCCCGTTGCAGAGCACAGGCTCCGGACGCGCAGGCTCAGCGGCCATGGCTCACGGGTCCAGCCGCTCCGCGGCATGTGGGATCTTCCCGGACCGGGACACGAACCCGTGTCCCCTGCATCGGCAGGCGGACTCTCAACCACTGCGCCACCAGGGAAGCCCTGTGTCATACTTTAGATTCCACATATAAGTGATATCATATAGTATTTGTCTTTCTTATCTCTTTGTTCTAAACAACTTTCTCACACTTATTCTCCCACTATTCTCAAAACCCCCTCAGCTAAAACAATCCGCACACTCGGTCACTGCAAGTCCTCACGTTAACTAGGCCGCCATGATTCAGCTTAAAAGCAGAGAAACTGCCAAAGGGGATCACGGGGATGAGGACAGGAAGACGGGAAGGGGAGACGGCACAGCAGTGTTGGCACCGAATCAAATACTCTAGACATAGTTTGAACTGTGGTGGTTAGACACGTGAAATAACGGGTGAAAGTTGGAAGGATGGAGGCTGGAAGTAAAAGTTGTTGCCTGGCTTCAAAAATGGCCTTTCATAACGAGGAGGATTTTGGTAGGAGGGTGACACTACAGGGTGTCACTGAGAAAGTATACAATGTCAGTACAAATCTGCCGTCCCAGATCAATACCACTGGGGCTTTTCTTAACATGCATCCAGGAGAACTCGACATGTAAGACCCGATGTGTGTGAAACCACTGCAATCCCCACAGCACTTCTGCAAGACAAGCCAAGGTGCAGACAGTGGGCCCCAGGCTGAGGGCCCTGTCCCTACAGCCCCCCGAGTTTGGACCAGAGACAGGAGCAGGGCTCTCCCCGCAAACCCTGGCTGCAGCCCTGGTCTCTACCCAGGCATCCCTGGGACCCTCCCTGCTATTCTCTTCTTAATCAAGGCAGAAGGCTGCCAGCTGTGCACTCACTCTTGCTCTCTGCCTCCACCCTGCAAGTGGGGCCCTAATGGTAAGAGTCTGCACAGGAGGATGCTCTGGGGACGGCATCTGGCCAGGGCCGCAGGTCCGGCACCCTGTGCTGCTTCCACTCAGTACTGCTGACCCCAGCTCGCTGGGGGAAGCAAACCCTTATGCTATCACTTAATCATATATTTTAATGGGCTTTGGGAGTTACACACATTTTGTTGACAACTTTTATACTGGGAAGGAGAATAAAAATCACACAAAATCAATTTATAAGCATCTGGAAGAGAAAATGCAGCTGTATTACTGTACTATCATTGGTTGACAGCTTTCTTCCCCACGACTTTTTATCTTGAAAATTTCCAAGTCTACAGTAAAGGCAAAAGAACAGTGCATACACTTGCAAATTGCCTCCACCTAGATTGCGCAATTGTGAGCATTTGCTCGCTCCCTCTTTCATTCTCTATCTCTGTATCTAGACCTTACGTAGTTTTACCCCCCACCCCGAAGCGTTTGATAGCACTTGCACATCCTACACAATCACAACTGAGAAAAACAATGATTCTCTAATGTCATTTAATATGCAGTCTATTCATCCAATAGCCTCAGCTGTTCCCCAAATGCTTTTTTTAAAACTCTGCATCCAGGTTCAGGCAGTGCTTTGGGTTATACCCCTTTAGCCTCCTTTAATGAAGAAGTCTCTCTGCTTTTTTTTTTTTGTTTTTTTAAACAACGTTGACTTTTGAAGAGTCCAAGGCTAGCTTTATTGCAGAACGTCTCACCTGGACAGACATTTCTGGTTGTCCCAGATGAAACGTTTATGTCACAGCTGTACCTTCTAACTGCATCCCCTCGGGGGGCACATAATGTTCAATCGTGCCACTATCAGCTTTGCTAAATTTGATGAGTAAGATGTGGACTGGCAGACGTTCCCACTGTAAAGGCTAAGTTTTCCTTCAGAATAAAATTATCTGTGAGTGACAAGATTGTGTGAATATTCTCACTCCCAGACTATCTCTCACCCAGGCGTTTTAGCAAACACTGATGATTCTTATCTGAATCAATTACTATACTGGGCTTAGCAAAATGGTGATTTTCTAATCCTCCCATTTCTACATTTACTCACTGGCATTGCCCTGTAAGGAAAAACTCCCCTTGTCCCCTTCTCTTTATTTCTTTTTTATTTTTCCGGTTTTTAAATATTTACCATAGATGAACGGATTTTTAAAACTCCATGCTTCATAATCAGTTACTGCCATTATTCTTCTGGATGATCGAACTGTCCCAAACTTGGCATCTGGCGGCCCTTTCAAGCTGGCCACTGTGTCCCTCTGACATCATCCCATTAGTCACTGGGTATGACCTTGCTTTCTGGTATAAGATGCTACAGGCTCACCTGGTTTTTCCCTGACCTAGAGCAGGAATTAGTCATTTCTCCAAGAAGCCCTACTGTTTTTATTAGGGAACAGCATTTAGAAATCAAGATTTCACTGTTATGTATGCTCACGGCACCCAGGGTTTCATTGTTTCTAGCTCTTTTGAGTGAGCTTAGGAAATTTTATAGGTATTATATACCGTATATATTTAAATCATGACTTCATGCTGATATGATTTCATACTGATATTTCCAATTCAAATTTAACATTACAGAGATTTTCTTTTTTTTTTTTTTCTTGCGGTACGCGGGTCTCTTACTGTTGTGGCCTCTCCCGTTGCGGAGCACAGGCTCCGGATGCATGGGCTCAGCGGCCGTGGCTCACGGACCCAGCCGCTCCACGGCATGTGGGATCTTCCCGGACCGGGGCATGAACCCGTGTCCCCTGCATCGGCAGGCAGACTCTCAACCACTGCGCCACCAGGGAAGCACCAGAGATTTTCTTTTTAAAAAAAGTATTTGGTTCTCTTCTCTTACAGTGAAAACTCTGGGGCTTATTTGCTTATCCTACTATATAAAAATCATTTCAGAATAGCAATATGAACATTATTATGAAAAACAAATCTACTAAAAATGTTGAAGATTTAATTTTAGTTCTTTTTGTCCTTAGAATATATCCCACTGTAACTGAGCAGGACCCTATGGGGTCCCCCCATGTCCTCTGCCTGCCTCCTGTTTGTAGAAAAGCTGTAGTCTCCCAGGCCTCCCCTGAGTCCCAAAAGCCTGGATCAACATTAATGATTGAAAGGCTGTGAACATGTAGTGAGAAAAGTAGCAGTTGGGCGAGGAGAACTGGTAACAATTTAAACAGTAAATCAGCCATATGGCAGTCACAGAATCTTTCGTTCCTCCCTGAAGTACACTGATAACAGTATCTGATGCACATTCCTGAGTTGTTTTACAAATGCTAAAGCCCTCATCAAATGGAAGAAGTTAACTACTTGATGACCATGAGCACGTAGCACCCAGACCGGCTGGAGCCTGAGGATTGATAATATGACAATCGCCTGTGACATTACCCTCACTATCAACCAATCAGAGAACTGTGCAGGAGCTGATCACATACCCTGCAATTTCCCCTCTCACCTTGCCTTTAAAAAATGTTTCCCTGAAACCCATCAGGGAGTTCGGGTTTTTTGAGCACTAGCTGTCTTTGTCTGCCATCTTACAATAAACGCTGCACTTTCCTTCACCACTACTAGGTGTCAGTAGATTGATTTTACTGTGCATGGGTGAGTGGACCCAAGTTTGGTTTGGCAACACCACTAACAGTACATAGTCAGAGGCTTGTGTTCAAAAGTTACTTAATTTTTTTTCTTCTGGGCAGTAATATTCTTAATTTGTTTTTCCATCTATATTCAATCTTGGGGTGACTCAGAACACAAGGCTTGTTTCATATTTTTAATTTAACTTAATTTTTTGAATTTGCAAAACATTTATGTGCTTCAAAAGTCAAAACTATATAAAAATTTATACTCAGAGAAGTCTCTTGCTCATTATTCTTTATTTCCTCCACCTCATTCCCACATATCTATCCTCAGAGTAATCAATTTCAGGCATTTTGGGCTTATTCTTCTTGAGTTCTCCTTGCAAAAATAAGGTATGTGTGTGTGTTTATGGACAAACAAATACATATATTTACTTATTCCTTTCTTTCTTACTCAAGAGGTATCACTCCATCTGTAATCATTTGCACATTATATTTCACTGGCCTTTTCAAAATGGTGGCCCTCTGACCCTGCCATCCTTTCCACAATGATCAGCTGGTGTTCTTTTGTGAAGAAGAGATTTTTCTCCTGCCTGTCTCCTTCCCTGGAAACCACTCCACTCTATCCAGAGAAGTCTTTGCATCTCCCGTATAGCTGAGTAGGAGGCTGACAGATGCTCCATAGTTTCTTGTGGTTTTTCAATGAGATGGGCCATTCAGACGTGTCCTATGTTCTACCAACTACTACCTTAAACTTGACCTCCAGGTACACCGGTTACGTATCAGGTGACACGGCCACATGAAGAGTTAGCAACTTGAAGGCCATCCTCCCAAAGCCCAGGCTGTCTGTGAACTCAGGCTGGTACCCTGGTGACTGGGCGGAGCTGTCAACAGCCCAGTCTGACTGCAGCCTCTCCCACCAATCCTGCCACTCCCCCAGGAATTCCTTCTGCGGCAAACAGACTTCTCCTGAGGCCAGCTCAGTCTCCTACTTGTGCCCTTAGCAGCCTTCCACTTAATAACAAATCAATTACTCTTTTCTATGCCAGTCCACAACTGTTAAGCTATGACCTGCCCCACATGACATTCCGCCCCACCCCCAATACAGGCACAATTTTTTTTCATTAAAAGAAAATTCAGTCTAGTTATAGTGTCAGGAAAAAAATCTGCCATGACTATGTAGTTTTCTACATTTTTCCACATATATTCTCTGAATGACAACTATCTGTACTCAGTAAAGCAATCACCTTGTCAATTACTTTTAACTCCACTATATTTAAAATCTAACGTTATCTGTTAGATTAACTGCATTTTATATGCAATTATTATACACAAACAGTAGAACATGGATTTACTACTTTCAGAGGGTGAACTAAAATAAGATATTTGAATAAAATTTACTTAGTTACTGATTCTTAAATGCATTGTATTATCTTTGTCTTTTGAAAGCCAAAGGAGTCTAGAACAACCAGTAGAAAAAAGCATGTTAGCAGCTGTCACTGTGTTATCGGTTCAGAAAATTGAGATAAAGTAAGCCTACTCTTACAGGGTTGGCATTGAGTATGTGTTTAAAATATGGTATTGTTAATTTTATTTTTTAAGTAAATAATTAAAAGTAAAAAGGCAACTGCAAAGAAAAAGTGACATATTCCTACCAATTTGCAAATATAAGCAGTTTGTGTGCCAATACAGTAAATTTACTAACACCATCTCGTCGCATCTTAAAAGATGATTCTTTAAAGTCTCAGGGTGATGGGCAGCCCCGTGGTCACTCTGGGGTCAGGTCTCCCAGGTGAGAATTTCCCCAGATACTCCAGGCCAGCTGAGGAGGTGACCTGTAGGCAGTGGCAGCCTCTGAACTCCTCCTTCAGGTGGGTTACCTTCCCCTCTGCTCCACTCCGGGGAACAAATGAAAACCCGACATATTGGTTCTGGAGGATGCCAATCTCAGGCATAGAGAAAGAGTTCTCAAAATTTCTTTGTCATCATCTCACTTTGGGCTGAGGATACAAGAAGAAAGTGGGCTTACTTGGAAGGATACTTTAGCTTTTATAAGGAGGACCAGGCTGGCAAGGTACTGCCCTCAGTGATGTGGCAGGGTCAGTATGTCCTTGCCTTGACCACTTAAGAGACAACAGCGTCCACCCCCGAGCTGGTCTCTCCAAGAACAGAGGCTCTTTTCTCCACTTATCCTTCAACTCTGAGACCTTTGAATGAATAAAACAAAAATAACTTACAACCAGCAATCTTCAGAAAGGCATTTTCTGAAAAACTGGTTCAATGTAGCCATAACCCTTATCGGCCATGGCTCACGGCCCAGCCGCTTCGCAGCATGTGGGATCTTCCCGGACCGGGGCACGAACCCGTGTCCCCTGCATCGGCAGGCAGACTTTCAACCACTGCGCCACCAGGGAAGCCCTCTAATTTTTTTTAATGTTATAAATTTTTAAAAAGAATACATGCTTGTACATCATCCATGGAGATTCTGGGTAGGTCTGCTGCGGCGGGGGGGATCTGAATCTCTGTACTTAGGGGAAAAAAAAAAGCTTTCTAGGTGCTTCTGAAGCACACTCCTTCATTTTAAGAAAATTAGATTTTGTCCATTAAACTAGTTATAATGAAACCAAGAAAAATTTCACAGTAAAGACCATCAACATTAGGGTCTTCACCCTTAAGTCCTATGCTGTTCACCCAAGTAAAACATAAAGAGCATGACTGGGTCATTGTTTTTCAAAGACTGAACGTAAACAACACAGGCAAACCATGAGGGCTTGAGACGAGCCCTTTGGAAGGATGTTTTCTTTAACATTATGGCAATGCACTGCCCGTGACTTACAGAAGCATTCAGCATTTGCTTCATTATAGAACTATATTATTCACTTAAATATTTCCTACAGAGTTTGCTTCAAAATTATGAGTTGGTTCAGGGTTAGAGCATGCAGAAAAATGTTGGCTGCTGCTACAGTGAGGGTCCAGCCATGCACATCCTCTGTACAAAGCACAGGAGTAACCTTCCCTCTGACTACACGGTTTCAAATTTTACGCACAACGGTGGCTAGCTTTATGCTGAATTGCATGCCTTCTGGACTTTTTTGGTTTTGTTTTACCGTTTAAAAATGAGATGCTCTGCTGAACATTTCCTTTCCACTTCTCTATCAATATCTGAGAAATAATTAATGCAAGCAAAATTCATTTTTTTTGGATTTAGGAACCTACACTTTCTGACATAGTTTCTTCTCTTTATGAAATGAAATATTTTTAGCTCATGGAACGAAAAGCTTTGTACGCTTTTAAGAATCGCTGGAAAGAAACGGGAAAAAATATGATATTAAATGTAAGCATCTGAAATGGCCATCTGCACACAAACCTCCAAAAGGCGAGTGGAAGAAAGCACGATATATTGCTCAGTACACACTGGAGGCTGCCCTTCAAGGGTAAAGCAGCTCACAGGGAATCGTGTGCGGATCTCGTGAAGCCCACACGCTCTCCAGGTGGGTGCAGGTCCCACACCTGGTGCTTCCCTTCACGCTGTGTTTTGGCCAACTTGGTGAGCAGCATTGCCATGCCTCCTGCATGTCTGCCTCACCCGAAGTCCTAGGATCCACGTCCTGTTAACTCGCCTCTTAAATCTGTCCCCTTTTCTCCATGTCCTTGTTGCCAACTGGTCTAGCCTTCCATCTTCTCTTGTGATTGCCTCCCTGCAGGTCTCTGGAAGCCAGACTGGCCCCATTCCATCTGCTTTTTTCCACACTCACCGGAGAGAGCTTTGAACACACAAATCTGATCATATCTCCTCTTCCTTAAAGCACAGCCGTGGTTTCTACTTTCCAGATGAGGCCAAAACTCCCCTGACCTCGAAGGCACCCTGGGGTCCGACTCCAGTCTGCATCTGCAGCCTCCTCAGCCAATAGGCTCTGCACCCCCGTCCCCTGCAAGGAGAACCCCCAAACCCTCTCTCCCCGGCCTTTTCTAGTCACTCATACTTGCCACGGCCCTCCTGGCACAGGGCATTCTGCAGATGCTGCTTCTGCTGCCTGGGAGGCTCCAGCTTCAAGGTCATCTCATTAACTCCTCCCACCTGTAGATCTCACTGGAGCCTCTGCCCAAGGGCAGCCTTCCTGGACCACGCTAAGTCTCTCCCCTGACTGTGGGCTTGTAAACAGACCACCATGTGCCCAACTTCGGTTACACCTGCCACAGAGCATTTGTACATTCTCTGTGTGATTACCAGTACCTATCTTCTCAACTAGTGAAAGGCCCATGAAGGCAGGTATAAGGCTACTACTCACCGTATTTCATCAACACTGGGCCTAGCCCGTTGAGGGTATCATGGTAACTAAACACACACTCTGTAGCCGCTGACCTCAGTTCAAACCTTAGCAGCACCACTGGTTAACTGTGTGACTTTGGAAAGTCACTTACCCTCCTTGACCTGCGTTTCCCCATCTGTAAAATGGAATAAAAGTAGAGTTGTTGTGAGGTTGAAACGAGTTGGGTGATTGGCACGCAGTCTCTCTATGTGTGTTTGCTGTTAGGTCACTACCAATATCTACTACCGCTATTATTATTGTTAAAGGCACCAAAAATACCAAATGGCTGAATGGTTTCCTAGGGAATTCTAAAAGACCAGAGAATATACTTTGGTCCATACTCCTGTGGAGGTGGATGAATGTCACTGATGTGGAAATAGAGATGAGAGAGGCTTTCAGGGGCCCCCACGAGAGTGGTCAGTGCAGCTATTGCTGTGAAAGTAAAAAGAAAGCAAAAAAAAAAAAAAAAAATCCTGGAAATCACCTGCATTTTCATCAATAAAGGGATGTGAAAACACTAAGTGTTAAAAGAATAACATAGATCAAATATCCTGGGTGACAGGAGAGAGCCCTAAGGCACATGAAGCTAAATAAAAAGTCACGACTAGCAGTAAGGAATGATTCAATTTATAGAAAAACAAACAAAGCACAAAATACTTTATCTTTTCATATAAATATGTGGGTAAATACATAAAAGGACTAGAATGAATATCAAACTCTCTTATAAGCTTCTGAGTTATTTTTCTTTTTATAAGTTAGTATATTTTTTCAGATTTTTAGGAGTCAGATTCCCTGTCCGAGGGGTGGGGTTGTGTATGGAGGGGGCAAGTGGGCAGCCGGGGGAGAACCTTTATTTTTCACTTTATTAATGCTTATACATTGATTAAATTATTCTGTTATTATTATTTTTACAAATACCCTATATCCATACATTGGCTACAATTGTCAGAGAATTTAGCTACTTTTTAATGTTAGTCTGTTTCCCCCCAAATTCTGTGCCTCATTTTCCTGGGCTGAGGAAAACAAATAAAGAAGCTAATAACCATTCGATTTATACGTGAACATGGTCCCTAAGTATTTTACTTTATTTTCTCTGCTCTGTGCTACCCACGAATCCTCTCTTCAGGTGAGAGTCCTGGACCCCAGGTGGTCAAACCCACCCAGAGAAACTTTCACAAAATCCTGGGACAGGTCACCTCTGAGTATGAGGAGGTAAACATGATAGAAAGAGGGGTCTGTTTGTCCTGATTCCCTTTGGTTCCTTGTTTATTTTCAGTCGCCTCCCCAGACCTCAAGCACCATGAGAGTGGCAACCATGTCTGTCTTATTCCTCTCAGGACGCCTGCAGCATCCTTGGTGCCCTGGATGCTGGCCTTCCTGTGACCAGATGAAGGGGACTCTGGGGCAGCTCCTGAGGGAGTCATGGGGGGGTGAAGAAGGAAGGACAAAGATGCCCAGAAACCTTTACTAAAAGCATATGGGGGGGAGTGTTGGCACAATGCAGGGGAAACGGGTTTGAGCCCTGGTCTGGGAAGATCCCACATGCCGTGGAGCAACTAAGCCCGTGCTCCACAACTACTGAGCCTGCACTCTAGAGCCTGCGAGCCACAACTGCTGAGCCCACATGCCACAACTACTGAAGCCTGCGCACCCAGAGCCTGAACTCTACCACAAGAGAAGTCACCGCGATGAGAAGCCTGTGCACTGCAACAAAGAGTAGCCCCCGCTTGCTGCAACTAGAGAAAGCCCGTGCACAGCAGCAATGGCCCAACACAGCCAAAAATAACTAAATTTATTTAAAAAAAAAAAGGAAATGGGGGTTTCATGCCTGCTTGAGCTAGTATGACTAAGCAAAAGCAATCGAATACAAAGGTTAAAGTAAAAGAAACTGATCCAGTATGGAGCCAGATTTGTTCTTCCTGATTACACGTTGAGTTTCTGCAATGGACCAGGCATTAGAATAGGCACTAGAGAAAGACGGATATTCCCTGTCCTCAAGGATCTTCCCTTTTAGCTTGCGAGAAAATGACTGTTATTTGCAAGGTGAAGAAAGAGAAAGGAGACACTGGAATTCCTGTAATGAGCAGTACAAACTCCATGAAGCCAGACATTTTTGACTGCTTTTAACTACTGAAATCCACAGACCTAGACTAGTTCCTGGCTCACACTGTGTGGCTGACAGGGTCATGGTGCACCGGCCCAGTGTCAGGCCTGAGCCTCTGAGGGGAAGAGCCGAGTTCAGGACATTGGACCACCAGAGACCTCCCCGGCCCATGTAATATCAATCGGCGTGAGCTCTCCCAGAGATCTCCACTCAACACTAAGACCCAGCTCCACCCAACGGCCAGCAAGCTCCAGTGCTGAACACCCCATGCCAATCAACTAGCAAGACAGGAACACAAACCTACCCATTATCAGAGAGGCTGCCTAAAATCATACTAAGTTCACAGACACCCCAAAACTCACCATCAGATGTGGCTCTGCTCACGAGAAAGACAAGATCCAGCCCCACCCACCAGAACACAGGCACCAGTCTCCTCTACCACGAAGACTACACAAGCTACTGAACCAACCTCACCTACTGAGGGCAGACACCAAAAACAATAGGAACTACAAACCTGCAGCCTGTGAAAAGGAGACCCCAAACAAAGTAAGCTAAACAAAATGAGAAGACAGAGAAATATGCGGCAGATGAAGGAGCAAGGTAAAAACCCACCAGACCAAACAAATGAAGAGGAAATAGGCAGTCTACCTGAGAAAGAATTCAGAGTAATGACAGTAAAGATGATCCAGAATCTTGGAAATAGAATGAAGAGAATACAAAAAAATAGAATGGAGAAAATACAAAAAATGTTTAACAAGGACTTAGAAGAACTGAAGAGGAAACAATGATGGACAACACAATAAATGAAATGATACATTCTCTAGAAGGAATCAATAGCAGAATAACTGAGGCAGAAGAACGGATAAGTGACCTGGAAGATAAAATAGTGGAAGTAACTACCACAGAGAGGAATAAAGAAAAAAGACTGAAAAGAATTGAGGACAGTCTCAGAGACCTCTGGCACAACATTAAATGCATCAACATTCGAATTATAGGGGTCCCAGAAGAAGAGAAAAAGAAAGGGCCTGAGAAAATATTTGAAGAGATTAAAGTTGAAAACTTCCGTAATATGGGAAAAGAATTAGTCAGTCAAGCCCAGGAAGCCCAGAGAATCCCATACAGGATAAATGCAAGGAGGAAGCATGCCAAGACACATATTAATCAAACTATCAAAAATTAAATACAAAGAAAAAATATTAAAAGCAGCAAGGGAAAAGCAACAAATAACATACAAGGGAACCCCCATATGGTTAACAGCTGATCTTTCAGCAGAAACTCTGCAAGCCAGAAGGGAGCTGCAGGACATATTTAAAGTGATGAAAGGTAAAAACCTACAACCAAGATTACTCTACCCAGCAAGGATCTCATTCAAATTCGACAGAGAAATCAAAAACTTTACAGATGAGCAAAAGTTAACAGAATTCAGCACCACCAAACCAGCTTTGCAACAAATACTAAAGGAATTTCTCTAAGTGGGAAACACAAGAGAAGAAAAGGACCTACAAAAACAAACCAAAAACAATTAAGAAAATGGTAATAGGCACATACATATTGATAATTACCTTAAATGTAAATGGATTAAATGCTCCAATCAAAAAACACAGACTGGCTGAATGGATACAAAAACAAGACCTGTGTATATACTGTCTGCAACAGACCCACTTCAGACCTCGGGTCACATACAGACTGAAAATGAGGGGATGGAAAAAGATATTCCATGCAAATGGAAATCAAAAGAAAGCTTGAATAGCAATTCTCGTATCAGACAAAACAGACTTTAAAATGGAGACTGTTACAAGAGACAAAGAAGGACACTACATAATAATCAAGGGATCAATCCAAGAAGAAGATATAACAACTGTAAATATTTATGCACCCAACATAGGAGTACCTCAATACATAAAGCAAATGCTATTAACAGCCGTAAAAGGGAAAATTGACAGTAACACAAACATAGTAATTTTAACACTACACTTTCACCAGTGGACAGATCATCCAAAATGAAAATAAATAAGGAAACACAACCTTTAAATGATACATTAAACAAGATGGACTTAATTGATATTTATAGGACATTCCAACCAAAAACAACACAATACACTTTCTTCTCAAGTGCTCATGGAACATTCTCCAGGATAGATCATATCTTGGGTCACAAATCAAGCCTTGGTAAATTTAAGAAAATTAAAATCATATCAAGTATCTTTTCCGATCACAACTCTATGAGACTAGATATCAATTACAGGAAAAAAAACTGTAAAAGATACAAACACATGGAGACTAAACAATCCACTACTAAATAACCAAGAGATCACTGAAGAAATCAAAGAGGAAATCAAAAAATACCTAGAAACAAATGACAATGAAAACACAACAACCCAAAAACATATGGGATGCGGCAAAAGCAGTTCTAAGAGGGAAGTATATACTAATACAATCCTACCTCAAGAAAGAAGAAAAATCTCAAATAAACAATCTAACCTTACACCTAAAGCAATTACAAAAAGAAGAACAAAAAAAACCCCAAAGTTAGCAGAAGGAAAGAAATCATAAAGATCAGATCAGAAATAAATGAAAAAGAAATGAAGGAAACAATAGCAAAGATCAATAAAACTAAAAGCTGGTTCTTTGAGAAGATAAACAAAATTGATAAACCATTAGCCAGACTCATCAAGAAAAAAAGGGAGAAGACTCAAATCAACAGATTTAGAAATGAAAAAGGAGAAGTAACAACTCGCACTTCAGAAATACAAAGGATCATGAGAGATTACTACAAGCAACTCTATGCCAATAAAATGGACAACCTGGAAGAAATGGACAAATTCTTAGCAAAGTACAACCTTCTGAGACTGAACCAGGAAGAAACAGAAAATATAAACAGACCAATCACAAGCACGGAAATTGAGACTGTGATTAAAAATCTTCCAACAAGCAAAAGCCCAAGACCAGATGGCTTCACAGGTGAATTCTATCAAATATTTAGAGAAGAGCTAACACCTATCCTTCTCAAACTCTTCAAAAATATAGCAGAGGGAGGAACACTCCCAAACTCATTCTATGAGGCCACCATCACCCTGATACCAAAACCAGACAAAGATGTCACCAAAAAACTACAGGCCAATATCACTGGTGAATATAGATGCAAAAATCCTCAACAAAATACTAGCAAACAGAATCCAACAGCATATGAAAAGGATCATACACCATGATTAAGTGGGGTTTATCTCAGGAATACAAGTATTCTTCAATATACGCAAATCAATCAATGTGATACACCATATTAACAAATTGAAGGATAAAAACCATATGATCATCTCAATAGATGCAGAAAAAGCTTTCGACAAAATTCAACACCCATTTATTATAAAAACTCTCCAGAAAGTAGGCATAGAGGGAACCTACCTCAACATAATAAAGGCCATATATGACAAACCCACAGCCAACATTGTTCTCAATGGTGAAAAACTGAAAGCATTTCCTCTAAGATCAGGAACAAGACAAGGTTGCCCACTCTCACCACTATTATTCAACATAGTTTTGGAAGTTTTAGCCACAGCAATCAGAAAAGAAAAAGGAATAAAAGGAATCCAAATCAGAAAAGAAGAAGTAAAACTGTCACCGTTCGCAGATGACATAACACTATACATAGAGAATCCTAAAGATGCTACCAGAAAACTACTAGAGCTCATCTATGAATCTGGTAAAGTAGCAGGATACAGAATTAATGCACAGAAATCTCTTGTATTCCTATACACTAATGATGAAATATCTGAAAGAGAAATTAAGGAAACACTCCTATTTACCATTGCAACAAAAAGAATAAAATACCTAGGAATAAACTTACCTAAGGAGACAAAAGACCTGTATGCAGAAAACTATAAGACACTGATGAAAGAAATCAAACATGATACGTCAGATGGAGAGATATACCATGTTCTTGGATTCGAAGAATCAACATTGTGAAAACAGCTATACTACCCAAGGCAATCTACAGATTCAGTGCAATCCCTGTCAAACTACCAATGGCATTTTTCCACAGAACTAGAACAAAAAATTTCACAATTTGTATGGGAATACAAAAGACCCCGAATAGCTAAAGCAACCTTGAGAAAGAAAAACGGAGCTGGAGGAATCAGGCTCCCAGACTTCAGACTATACTACAAAGCTACAGTAATCAAGACAGTATGCTACTGGCACAAAAACAGAAATATAGATCGATGGAACAGGATAGAAAGCCCAGATATAAACCCACGCACATATGGTCACGTTATCTTTGATAAAGGAGGTAAGAATATACAATGGAGAAAAGACAGCCTCTTCAATAAGTGGTGCTGGGAAAAGTGGATAGATACATGTAAAAGAATGAAATTAGAACACTCCCTAATACCATAAAGAAAAATAAAGTCAAAATGGATTAAATGTAAGGCCAGACACTACAAAACTCTCAGAGGAAAACATAGGCAGGACACTCTATTACATAAATCACAGCAAGATCCTTTCTGACCCACCTCCTAGAGAAATGGAAATAAAAACAAAAAATGGTACCTAAACAAATGGGACGTAATGAAACAAAAGCTTTTGCACAGCAAAGGAAACCATAAATAAGACGAAAAGACAACCCTCAGAATGGGAGAAAATATTTGCAAACGAAGCAACTGACACAGGGTTAATCTCCAAAATACACAAGCAGCTCATGCAGCTCAATAACAAAAAAAAAACAACCCAATCCAAAAATGGGCAGAAGACCTAAACAGACATTTCTCCAAAGAAGATATACAGATTGCCAACAAACACATTAAAGGATGCTCAACGTCATTAATCATTAGAGAAATGCAAATCAAAACTACAATGAGGTATCATCTCACACCGGTCAGATTGGCCATCATCAAAAAATCTACAAACAATAAATGCTGGGGCTTCCCTGGTGGCGCAGTGGTTGAGAATCTGCCTGCTAATGCAGGGGACACGGGTTCGAGCCCTGGTCTGGGAGGATCCCACATGCTGTGGAGCAATTAGGCCTGTGAGCCACACCTACTGAGCCTGCGCGTCTGGAGCCTGTGCTCCGCAACAGGAGAGGCTGCGATAGTGAGAGACCCACGCACCATGATGAAGAGTGGCCCCCACTTGCCACAACTAGAGAAAGCCCTCGTACAGAAACGAAGACTGAACACAGCAAAAATAAATAAATAAATAAATAAACTCCTACCCCCAACATCTTCTTAAAAAAAATAAAATAAAATAAAAAATAAATAAATGCTGGAGAGGGTGTGGAGAAAAGGGAACCCTCTTGCACTGCTGGTGGGAATGTAAATTGATACAGCCACTATGGAGAACAGTATGGAGGTTCCTTAAAAAACAAAACACAGAACTACCATATGACTCAGCAATCCCATTACTGGGCATATACCCTGAGAAAACCATAATTCAAAAAGAGACATGTACCACAATGTTCACTGCAGAACTATTTAGAATAGCCAGGACATGGAAGCAACCTAAGTGCCCATCAACAGATGAATGGATAAAGAAGATGTGGCACATATATACAATGGAATATTACTCAGCCATAAAAAGAAACGAAATTGAGTTATTTGTAGTGAGGTGGATGGATCTAGAGTCTGTCATACAGAGTGAAGTCAGTCAGAAAGAGAAAAACAAACACCATATTCTAATACATATATATGGAATCTAAAAAAAAAAATGGTTCTGTAGAACCTAGGGGAATGACAGGAATAAAGATGCAGACGTAGAGAATGGACTTGAGGACATGGGGAGGGTAAGCTGGGATGAAGTGAGAGAGTAGAATTGACATATATACACTACCAAATGTAAAATCTATAGCTAGTGGGAAGCAGCTGCATAGCACAGGGAGATCAGCTTGGTGCTTTGTGACCACCTAGAGGGGAGGCGTATGGAGGGTGGGAAGGAGACGCAAGAGGGAGGGGATATGGGGATATACGTATACATATAGCTGATTCACTTTGTCATACAGCAGTAACTAACACAACATTGTAAAGCAATTATATTCCAATAAAGATGTTAAAAAAAATAAAAGCAAATGGGAGAGTCTTATCTGGGGCAAATGACAAAAGGTCTCAGCTACTGCCCTTATAGAACCACAGCTGGATTATTTCCCTCCCAGTTTTTCTTTTTAAAAAATATTTATTTATTTATTTATTTGGTTGCGTTGGGTCTTAGTTGCAGCAGGCAGGCTCCTTAGTTGCGGCTTGAGGGCTCCTTAGTTGTGGCATGCATATGGGATCTAGTTCCTGGATCAGGGATTGAACCCAGGTCCCCCGCACTGGGAGCACGGAGCCCCAGCCACTGCACCACCAGGGAAGTCTCTCCCTCCCTGTTTTTCTGTCTCGTGATTATATCATGGACCACAATGGGGACTCTGATAACAAAGTCTCCACATCACATCTTTAGAAATAATATTAAAAGTAGGGTTTGAACCACAGCAGAATTTAGTCATATTTAAAGAACTCGTTGTGGGGTTTTCCTTCTAAATCAAGAAGAAAAGCTATTTATTTTTAGGACAGTTTAACACTGAAAACCACTTAGGAGCTAAGTGTATTTTGTTTATGTTTCAGAAATAAGAAAGCTGGTGACTCACACTTAGAATAAAGAGTTTATGTCGACATGAGGAGCTTTTCCCAAATGTTTTCAGCGGTCTACAGGGGGTAGTCTAAACTCCAAGAAAAATGAACTTCTGGAAAGAAATGTAAACGTATCTAATCGTCAGGACTGTGTGACCACAAAGGTAATTTCCTGTTACAGCAGAGTGTTCGGAGATTATTGACTGACATTAAATTGTTAAATATAATTCCTGGCAGGGCGAGATGTTTGTGGCACACTGTGTAAAAAAAATGAGCTGGAGAACCACACAGACAGCATCCATTGCCTTCACACACACACACACACACACACACACACACACACACACACACGCACATACACACATGGATACATGTGTGCACACATCATTACCAGAACAATCATAGAATTGGGGGCAGGGGAATATATTAGATGATTTTCCTTTTCTCTTAGCCCTTTTCTGCTATGATGGAATATTTTATAATAAACATGTATTAGCTTTCCAAGGATAAGAAAGCTATCAAAACTATCATTTAATCAGTTATTTTACAGCTATAGTATGTAATTTTGAGTACAGTATAATAGTCATTTCCAAATAGGGTCACCTGTGGTGCGTTTTTAAAAACAGAGCTCTTTGATTATTCTCTCTGTGGGGTCACACAGGGTGGGTGGGCGCGAGATATCTGTGTATCTAAAAAGTCCCTTCGTTGATTCTGATTTGGAAGTAAGTTTAGCAACAAGGAAGTTCAAGAGAAAAGGTACTATAACTTATAAGGCATTCATAACAGCTCACTTTAACTTTAAAATACTTAAAAATGCACTAAAGATTAGCTAAAACAGTATCTTAGAGCCTTAGCCCCGCCTTGGAGGTGAGACTTCTCTAAAATAAATGAGACTCTTCAACGTGCTCGGCACCCAGTCCCACTTCTGTGTGGTTCTGCTTTACAGTGAACAAGCTGAGGGACTGCCTTTCATGACGTAATCACGACACAGGAAAGACAATTCAATTAGAGTAAGAACTGAAAACATCAAAGTTGGCTCAGAAGGTGAGCCAGAGGCCCAGTATAAGTAAAGCCCCCAACTAACGCTACTCAACTCCATGTGCAAGTGTAAGCAAAACATTCAGAAGGACAAGCTCCCTTTGATGTCCAGTTTTGCTTTGTCAAGAGATAATAAGAGGCTAACCTGCTTTGGGGATGCCCAGCAACAGAAAATGACCTTTGCCGTGTGGCCAGCACTGAGGGAGGGAGTGGGTTAACTTGGGGAGGACCTGGTGCAGGTTCATGTGCCCTCAGATATTCTCCGTTTGTCTGCTTCAACTGAAGGGTCAGGAGAAGTAGCCGATGGAGAGATTTCAGCACACAATTTCACTCTTCTAAGATGCACAAGCAGGAGAAAATAACACGAACCCAGGGGGAACACCCGCTGCCTGAGGCAGTTGCCTTGCCTGCACACGGGTTGCTGTCCTCTCTGCTTAGCCAGGCCTGGCCTCGTCTCTCTCCACCCCCTCGTCCAGGCTCTGGTGCCCTTGGGGAGGACAAGTGCTGTGCTGGCAGCTCCCATCCTCTGCGAGGACCCCATCCTCTGGCGAGGCCCAGCATGGCTCCTGCATCCTGTATCCGTCCCGCAGAGGTCGCTGTCTTCTCGTGATTGGCTGGAGGTGGGGGAAGCCCCTCGGCCACAGGACCTGCTCCTCACCTTCCCCTCCTTTCCTGCATCCCTTCCCAGCCCGGCAGAAGCTCTGATTCATCCTTGCCCCTAGCGATTGCATGTCTCCTCTGGGCTAGTCTTAGTGGACTGTGGTCATTTAGCCAACATTTATGAAAATGAAGAAGATTGGGGTGCACTTGGAGAAAGACAAAAGTACTTCCAACTCTCACCTTTTCGTCCTTGATTACTGCTCACAGAGCAAAATTTCTGAAGTCATTTTCGGGTCTCCAGAGAGATCGAGATTTCTGTCTATTTTGTCCACTACTATATTCACAATGTCCAGAAGAGTGTCTGGCATGGAATAGGTTCTCAAAAATTTGCTGAATGAATAAATAAACAAAGAAGGAGGCAGGGAAGACTTTGTAAAGAATTACTAAAGAAGCTATTTCATTGGCTGGATAATGGGCTGAGAAAATATACAACGCGAATCTAAGAAAAGCTTCTGTATTTCTAAAAAGGTTAAAAAAAAAAGCTTAAAAATTATGTCACTTGTTCCAAAGGCTATCAGTATTTGAATGAGTCCTAAGAAACCACATCTCCTCAGAAAGGCAAGAGAAGATGGAGTTGATAGAAAAGATATAAAAAGAAGTACAAAATTATTGAGAAATTTAAGGCATATACAAACAAAGGGCAGAAAAAAAGGCTAAAAAAGAAAAGGTGGAAAAGAAACAGATGTATTTCAGTCCCATCTGAGCCACACATAATTAGAAATGGAACTGTGGACAAGGCTTTCGAGCCACAGTGGAGGATATTATTATCAATCCTGTGTGGGCGTGGAGGCCTGATAGACGGTGGCAGTCTTTGTTTATTACTAAGTCGACTTCTTTTCCAGAAGGTTCCTGGCCTTGACCTTTTTTCCCTGACTGGCCTTTGGTGTTTTGCTCATCAGAGCAAAATCCTTCTTGAGTAACAACTGGGTATGTCTGGAGCTAATCTGCATGACCTTTCTCTCAGCCCTTCATGCCATGGTCATCCAGCCACTTAAAAGACATCACAAATGACCATCCTGTTGGTGACGATGTGCACTCTGGTTCCCTTTATGAACACAGACAGCTCTTTGGGGTGAAGCTGAATAGTTGCCAGCAATGTTCTATGATGGGAGTGCTGAATTCTAGACATTTTTTTTTTCACGCAGTGAAAACTGGCATGATGAAAACCATGTTGTCTGTATTTATATTTGCAGGAATAATTATGGGAACTAAAAAAGTGGAAGGGACTTCAGAAGTCACCAGATCCAACTCCCAGCCTCCGGGCACATCACTCTGAAATCTCTGGAGATAGATGGTTATCCAGCCTATTTTTAGAGATTGCAGTGGCTAGAGATCACACAGCCTCCCTTGTTAGCTTGTTTCCAAAAAGAACTTCCAGATGATGTCTGACTGCACGCTTTCTCTCTATTATACTGCCATACAAAACGCAATTCATTAGTAGCTCAAAATACTGGATGGACTTGCCCTCAGGAAACTATTAACAATATAAGCTCATCAATTTTTAAATTTCCCAATTTGACCCTGGATGGACTAAACCTTGAATTTTTAATACTTAGTGAATATTGCTTCTGTTAATTAACATGCAAAGCCCTTACTCTTAAAAATGCTGCTTTCCCCTGTCTTAGTCCTAAGAATGCACGCTGGTGTTTTCATCTTCAGCTTCAAGGAAATGAGAAACAAAGGAAGAAAACATGTAGCAAGGAGGAGGTGTACAGCTCACAAATAAATCTTTCCATTTCCAGTGAGAGAATGTAAATCTCTGCCCGGGAAACAATCCTGATGCTCAAACATGGAATGTGTCAAAGTAGACATCTTTGCAATTCTAATTCTAAACAATGTGCAGCCAACAAAGTTACCTTGAAGATACCTATTTGACTTGGGGGCTCAGCCAGGCCACCTTGTTCAAGCCTACCTCCTTCTTAGGAGCTGAGTATAACCAGTCAGGGGCCACTGGCTTTCAACATTTGGCCTTGGTGAAGGTATTAAAACGTGAAGATCTTAAAACAGGAAAATTATATACTGTCTGATTAAATTCCCAGTTGCAAGTGCTGAAAGTTGGTAGGGAAAGTGGGTATTTATAGATTACTAGTGGGATGATACTATAAGATGGGCATATTAAAAACCCCCACCTTCTAAAAACAAACCCCCAATAAAAGCAAAGTAAATAAACGTTAAAGCTTTTGGAGCACAGGAATTTTTGGAGTCTTTTTTTTTTTTTTTTGGATAAAATGTCAAATATATCACTTTTACTCTAATTTCCTCATGGGGCAAATATTTATTAACTCTGGCGGTAGAAGTCTTTCCAGAGCACAAAACACCACGTCCTCATTTTAGAGTTCTGCAGGTCACTGAGAAGCCGAATAATAATATTATAAATTAATTTTTCTTGATGGTGGTATAACCACCATAAATAGCAGCAAATCCTTTTGCCCTATTTGCATGGGCTGAATTTTTCTTAATTACTCCACAGTCTAATTATGAAACTCGGTCTGGAGAAGAACTCACACGAGCCAGCTCTGCAGACAGCAGAAGACCCCTTATTCCAATTTGTGGATTTACTGCTTGGGAACCTGACAGGAAACCAGTTGAAACAGACTCTGTTTGTGGGAGCATTAACATGTAAGCAGTGTCAGAGCAGCACGTATGGTGCTGACTTGGCTATGCTAGTGGAAAGTGATATTGAGTTTACTAATTCAGATAAGGGCACACAGATCGCCTTTTCTCCAAAGCACGGGGACTGTCAGAGAAACAAATGCATGGCCCATGTTGCAATTAATTTGGTCCTTGTTCTTTTAAGGCTCTGCTTGTAGATTTAATGAAAGCTTTCATACACTGGGCATATTCAGGAAGTATGTGAGTTTAATGGCTCCTTTTGAATGAAAGCAGCAGTGGAAGTTATGATTCAGACAGTAACAGGCAATCCTCAGACAAAGATACTTTTTAAGAAGAGAAGACAGTCTCATTCTGACTCAGGCAGCAATGCATTTTTTACTTTAATAAGAGACAGCAAACTGTACTTTCTCGGTAGGTATTTCCCCCTCTGCTTCCTGCTTTACCATCTCTGAGCTAAGTACTTTTCCACACTCCATCTGCATTATACTTCTTACCATTAGGTTGTTAACTTCTTTCATCAAATTAACGAGAGTACCTTTCCTGTTCTTATGCTGTGAAACTCCCCATCCCATCTGTCTTTGCTTTGATCTTTTAGTTTACTTCCAGAGTAAACTTACTTCGTTTGCTTTTGTAAGGGGACCAATACTTTGTTGGAAAGTAGACCCGACCTTGGCATGGGCGCTGACGTGAAATGAGCAGGCTAGGTGCTCCGTCAGAGCAAATGCCATGAAGTATTCTGAGCACAATTCTTGATAAGGACAGCACTTCACTCCCATAACACATGCTGCCACCTGTCTCTCCTTTCTCCTCCCTGAAAATTTCAACATAAGTGCCACCTCCTCCCTGAAGTTCTCCTGGTTCCTCCAGCTGAAAGCAAGTTTTCCCCCCAAACTGGCAGAGCCTTTACTTATACATTCCATGGTGTTTTATCATTTTCAACCCAGTGTTGTCTTTACATCTGTGGCTCCTCTCTTTTTTTGTTTTTAATGTGGCTTCTCTTTCCTGCTAGGCTATCGTGATCTTGAGGTCCTTGGGTTAGTCTGATGTGTGCTATCCCCATGACACCTGGCTTAGTGCCTTGAATAAGGGGGCACTCAGGTACTCACTGAATGAATCCATGTGTCTCTACCACTCCGAACCCCTGAACTGAGCACAATATTTCATTAAGAAGGATGAAATCTTGGGCTTCCCTGGTGGCGCAGTGGTTAAGAATCCACATGCCAATGCAGGGGACACGGGTTCGAGCCCTGGTCGGGGAAGATCCCACATGCGGCGGAGCAACTAAGCCTGTGTGCCACAACTACTGAACCTGTGCTCTAGAGCCCATAAGCCACAGCTACTGAACCCGCGTGCCACAACTACTGAAGCCTGCACGCCTAGAGCCTGTGCTCCTCAACAACAGAAGCCACCGCAGTGAGAAGCCCAGGCACCGCAATGAAGAGTAGCCCCTGCTCACTGCAACTAGAGAAAGCCCGTGCGCAGCAACAAAGACTCAACGCAGCCAAAAAAAAAAAAAAAAAGAATAAATTAAAAAAATTTAAAAAAAAGAAGGATGAAATCTTAACTACCCCAGAAATTAAGACACAAGTACTTGAATTTGTGTGTGTACATTCATGTGCACGCATATACACAGCTTTGTTTTATGGACATCACACTCAATTAATTATGGTGCCAGATGAGTCCATCTGGGACCACACGAGACCAGCTGCCTTCATACTAAAAGGCGTTTGCTGTAGGATGGTCACACGGTACCAGCAGAATGAGGACCACAGAATTAGTTTTCCTTGAAATGTTCTTTCTTCTTCAGCGGGCTCTCGTGGGATTGAGCAGCTTGTTCTTGTGGTGTTTAAGTTAACCTTCTAGGGTTGAGAACCTTCCTCACATATGCAAGGAGTGTCAACAGCTGGTCCAAGCATCTAGGGCGGTGGCTTTAAACATCAGACAGCATCACTGTCTCACCTGGAAATTTGTTACACACATTCCTCCCTCCTCCCACTGTGCCTGGGGATGTGGCCCTGAAGTGTCCACTATCACATGCACCCCCGGTGATTTTGAGGCAGAGGGTCCTCGGACTAAACACTGAGGAACACAGTCATGTGTCTGGGAACAGCTCCAACCTGCCCAACACTGAACCCCCCAGTGCCCTGAAGACCAGCTACAACTGGCTATGAACTGCAGCAAGCCCAGGAGACAGGCTGGGATGGTGACCACCCTGCATGTGCTGTAGGGATGGAGTAATCCAGAAAGTGAGAAAGGGTCAAACTCAGAACGTTACATAGGAATAGTCAGGTTTATCTGCACCACTTGCCATCCATCATATAAATCTGGGGGACGTTGAGGGCAAATGTCTGAAATGTACCTGTCAATCCTTTGTTGCTTAATTCCTGGTTCCCCTTTTGGCCAATGGAGTGATGGGCGTGTGGCTGAGGCAACAGCAAGTCCTTATTATTCTACAGGGAGAGGCTGAGGGCAAAATCAGGGGCATGGGAGAACCCAAGGAACAAGTTTCAAACTTCGTTGGTAGCCATTGCCAGTAAAAAATGCTACAGGAAACAGGTTGCCCTGTACATTTAAGTCTACAGATCTGCCGGACTGGAGTGAGCCTCATAGAAATGGACAAAGCAAATAAGTGGACTAGGGTTCTCTTAGAGGCTACTTGGGTATTAGTTTATCCCATTTATTTCTTTGTTGGCAAGATCAGAGCTGGTACTATTAGCATCAGACACCAGTAGTGCTAAGGAACCCTGAGGATTATCCGGCAGTTCTTTTTTTTTTTAATTTTTTTTAAAAAAAAATATTTATTTTATTTATTTATTTTTGGCTGCTTTGGGTCTTCGTTACTGCACATGGGCTTTTTTTTTTTTTTTTTGTGGTACGCGGGCCTCTCACTGCTGTGGCCTCTCCCGTCGCGGAGCACAGGCTCCAGACGCGCAGGCTCAGCGGCCATGGCTCACGGGCCCAGCCGCTCCGCGGCATGTGGGATCCTCCCGGACTGGGGCACGAACCCATGTCCCCTGCATCGGCAGGCGGACTCTCAACCACTGCGCCACCAGGGAAGCCCCATGGGCTTTTTCTAGTTGCAGCGAGCTGGGCCTACTCTTCGTTGCGGTGCACGGCCTTCTCATCGTCATGGCTTCTCTTGTTGCGAAGCACGGGCTCTAGGCGCGTGGGCTTCAGTAGTTGTGGCTTGTGGGCTCTAGAGCGCAGGCTCAGTAGTTGTGGCGCATGGGCTTAGCTGCTCCATAGCATGTGGGATCTTCCTGGACCAGGGCTCGAACCCATGTCCCCTACATTGGCAGAAGGATTCTTAACCACTGCGCCACCAGGGAAGCCCCTATCTGGCAGTTCTTAAACTGACAAACAGGAGAGGCCAGGAAAGGTCCCAAGACTTGCCAAAGGTCACAGACGACTTCATGGCCCTGCTGGGGTCACGATCCAGGCCCCCGGACAGGGCCCGTTGCCTAGGCTTCCAAACCAGGATGCACTTAACCTTTTTCAGGAGAACTTTAGTGTTTTTACTCCACTAGCGTTCCCTTGAATGATCTGTAAGAAGTAACTGCTATATTATACTATCAAATGGGTACAAATAAATATGTACAGAGCAGGCACCGTGGTTTTTATGGGGAACCTGACAAGGGGAGGTGTCTTTTTTCATTTAGCTTCCCACCTCTTTTCTAGGATCAGCTGCTAAGGATTGGCCCAGGACCGAAGGAATCACATAAGCAACGTTTCCAACTATGTTGTCTACTTCTGTCTAACAGTAGTTGGAGAAAACTGATGACTTTCAGTTTCCCATTAAAAGCTAATCCAGGTTACATAGGGTATTTGATTATCTAGACAGACAATCTCTCCATGGACATGAAGCCTTGTGGACTTGATTATTCATTTTTAAACTCACAAATTTTCCTTTAATTGGCAAGTATATTTTCATGTTTAACCCAGACCTATGCCAGACCTTTCTCACTGCCTGTGGCCCTCTGCGAGTGCTCTTAGGTGTGCTGGTTAGGATGAGTCGTGCAGAATCAAGAAGGCTTTTTAAAATAAGACAACTAGAGATAAATTTTAAATGCCAACTTTAAAAATCTTAAGTAAAATATCCCGGGTGATGCTCAAAAAGTGTTTTACGTTGGAATGAGCGCTTACAGAGAAGAGGAAATATCTAACAACACCTGCCTGTCCTAAAGAGACAAACCAAAATTTGAACTCATGAGTTGAATAATTTTTTTTTTTTTTTGAGAAATGACCTCTTGTCCTGACCATGGTCATTAAAAAAAAAAAAAAGAAGAAGGAAAGAAAGAAATAGTCCTAAAATGTTAGGGGAAGAGTCTAATTGTCAAGACTCTCAAAATGATGTGTAAGAATTTCATTCTGAAGAGACTGTTTTCTTGGCAAAAAATCTTTCAGTTCAGTCTTGCTGTCAATTACCTGATAATATTATTGAAAATGGGAATACAGCATAAGCATATCTGGGGGAATTATAAGGCCATGCAGACGACGAACATGCAGACAACGACGACACAGAAGAACCTCAGCCCCTTATTGCCTACCTCCAGATATGGACCATTTTTTCTGGGCAGTCAACAGGGTCCCAAGCTAGACACAGCCTCCTGTTCTAAATGAGCACAGGACAGAGATGCAAACACAGGACTTGAAACCTGCCATGTTTTCTCCTGCCGTGGTTCTCTCTCACCAAGGCCCCAGCCTGCTTCCCCTCACAGAGGTCCGAGCTGTTTACAAAGCAACATTTCCTCATTTCCCACAATCCCGCATCCATGGCAGACCAGTGGCGTGTGGTCCAATATCTCATTAAATCCTCCTGAAAACTAACAGTTCAATCTGTTAGAAAACTACAGTCCCTAAGCAACATAAATTACGGGCCGCGGTGGTGACACCATGCGGCCCATTGGCCACAGAGACATCTACAGCTGCAGACTTCCTGCACATTCTGGATGCAAGAAGCGTAACCTTTACTATAAGCCTTCCTCAGACAGTCAACACTGGAACTTAAAAGAAAAAAGTTTTTAGAAAGAAAAGTTTACTTAAGTCTACAATGCATGATTTTTGTGCTTTGCATTAATTATCCAGGTATTTAATTTTAACGTAGCATCTTTTCTTGGGAGTATGAGTTTCTTGCCACTCTTGTAGCCTGGGGATCTTCTGAGCCTCTCTTCCCCCTCAGCAAACAGACTGAAGAATATTCATAAGACACCCTGTCGGAAGGCTCTGCTCAATAGAAAATGTAGAGCTAATTTATTTTTGCTGCAGGACATCTGCAAATTATGCAACTCAGAAGTAAATAGGGATGAGCGGTTTCATTCTGGACTCGTTTTGACAATCGGTGGTGACTCCACACCACCTTTGAATGTACTTGTCACTTCACAAGCAGCAGAAGCCTGGACCTCTGTGTTGGCCACCAGGAGGGAGGGAAAGAAAAGACCTTCTGCTCCAGTGACTGTAATGTTGCCTGGACTGGTCCAGAGATTGATCCTTCAGGAATCTTCCTGTGTTTTGCTCCTTTAATGAGTTTCTCCTCCTAGCCAAGGCCATGAGTCTAAACTTTTATTTCTAATAACAAACAGAAAGGTAGGCAAATCTTTGAATATTACTTTTAAAGGCCCTAAATAAAGTAGCTATAGGCCTAAGACTGCCTATATATAATTTTGAGAGCTTTTTTTTTCTTGAGTGAATTTAGTGCTAAATGTTTGTTGCATACAGAAAACAGTAAAATGAAGCTTTAATAACAACAAGTGCTCAGCTCATGTAAAAATTTACTGCTTGGTAGTTTGAAGGAGCAAAGACTGTGATGACTGTAATTGTGTAGCTGGCACGGTGATCAGTCACATCCGGCCTGTTCCGGGCCGGGCACTTTGTCCCCACGTTTGGGGCCTGTCACAGTTTAAGACTTCTTGCTTAGTGGAGCTCACCTAGCTGCATTAGAAAAATACAGACGTTCTCAAATTAATCGCTTGGCCCTTGCATGGTCAGTGACACGTCCCGAAATCAGCTCGGCTGACATCACTCAGCTAAGCACCAGAAAAGTCGCGTTAAAGCGATCTGTGCAGAAGTTGCACATTGGGCTTCACAGCTGTGGGTCCCCTCCTCCGCCCCCCAACACCACCACCAAAGCATTTAGCTTATCTGGGCTTCGGTCTGTTTCATCTATAAAATGAGAGGTTAGGAAGAGATGAACTCCAAGGCTCCTTGCAGCTCTTGAAATTCTATGCATCATTTAGTTTGAACAATCTCGTGCATTAAACGCATTCCAAATGATAGAAGTGGAAAGTGAATCCTTGCATACTAAATCATGTTTTCAAATTACTTACACAGTTGTGTCAGGAATAAGTACTTACAGAAAACAAAAATGCACCCAGCATTAAAAGGAAAATCACATTTCAGGGAATTAGCATCCATTCAGCCTATATGAATATATACGCTTTGCAGAAAAAAAAAAAATTCGTAATCAGTCCCTGTGATTCCTCTAGACTGAATAAAAGTACACACATACACCACACTGAATTCCTGCCTTGGGCGAGATTCTTACCAATCCCATGAATTGGAAGACTCTCACGATGGCTATCAATGAGTGAGGTACGCTTTTTTTCTCCTTTGTCATTGAGAATGTTGTTTCTATGTCTAAAGCACTGCTATCTGGAAACGTTGCATGGAGGACGCTTTATGAAGTGTTCAGAGAATGCACTAAGCAGTGGGGAGGGGTAGTTTTAAAGAAATCCATTTAAATCTATGACTTTCCCTCTTCCCTCATGCCCTGGAAGAACAAACAAAAAGTTTTTGTCTCATTCATCTGATAAGCAATACTTGCCTTTGTCAACATGGTATTTTTGGAGGCGTGGCTTTGGGGGCGGCCATTGCTAACGTGTATCTGTCATACACTGCAACAGGCCTTTCTCAGGTAACTTTTTTGGGGGAAGGAAAAGAAAATAATGAACACAGAAAGGTAGGGGAGGATAGGACTCTTGATCATGGTCTTGCGTTTCTCACTGTGATGTGTCGTCGACCTTTATCCTTTTCAGTCTGCATTTTCCTTCCACACACTCACAATATTTCTTTAAGGAAGCTTGCTCTAAGGGTGTTGATAGGATGTTTACAGAGAAGTTTAATTCCAAAGTCAAACAGGAACGCGATGTGTTTTATTTAACTTCTTCCACTGAGTCCGGCAGGGCTAACTTGTGTGATACTAGATGAATCTGGATCACGGGTGAACAAAGGTCCCTGTTTACTACCTACCTATGGCGACAGGGTGTCTGTGCTATCGTGAGGTTGCGCACACAACTGGAAGGTCCTACTGAGGGGAATTCCAAAGCAATGAAATTTGTTATTATGTAGATTTGCACTGGTTAAATCCTGTTCCATGCAAGTTAGTAAGAGGGGTGAACGGTCCATAAGTCAGCTTTGTTTCACAAAATTCAGCACTTTTCCCCTATGTAAACAATGTGTTATTATCCATTGTTCTATCTGACTCTTTTCTCTCCTCCATTAACACAAATAATTGGGTGCTGATTCTTATACAGGGAACTTGAGAAAATAGTTATTTTAAGAAAAATGAATATGGAACTAACTTATTTTTCTCACTAATATAGAAGAAACAATCTGCAAATTACCAAATTTAGCAAATCTGTTAGCGAGAGGGAGGAAAAAAAATTAAAACCAAGAGTACCGCAGGCACTAACTGTAGCTTAAGCGTTTGTTTTTTCTAAGTTTAATTTAAGATATTTATGATGCTACTTCAAAGCATATTTTGTAAGAATTACAAAAGATGTTATAAAGACCTTGCCATGAGTCTCCTATGACTTCAGTTTGGCTATAAAGTGGTCTGGGGCTGCCAGGTTTAACGTGAAAACCAAACAGTTTGGCATCAAAATCAGATTAGACGTGATCAAAAATGAAAATATGTCCTGGTTAAATTCATTTAAAATATGTAATAGCTCTCAGGAAATACCTTTCAGATTAAAATTAATACTGTAAAATAATGTTGGAATAGATATAGACGTCAGTAAATGCTTTTAGCTGAGTGCTAGAAACATCCTCAGGGCTGTCCAGAGCTGGGAGGCTGGATGGCTCTCTGCCTAGCAGAAGAGAATACGAATGGGAACTACAACTGGGAATAAGAAAGCAAGCAAGCGCGGAAAGCTGGTATGAAAATCGTTTTAGAGCCCCGATGCCAGCCAAAATGGTAAGATGTTAAAGACTCACCATCCCATCTCCCTGCATCGTTGGAAGGTAATATTTGTCTCAGCATCTGATGCTACGCTATGTCAGCAGAGACCAAAATAAGAGCTGCTCTATCACATTCATCTTACCCAACTTTCCACACATCAGGACCACAGGCCACCCCTGCCTGTTTCTGAAGGGAGGATTCACAAGCCCACTTGGAGAGCCTGTACCTGGCTGGCTAAGGTTCACACCTCACGCTGCATGGAATTTCTTCACTCAGGACACTAGACTCCTTGCCTTTGAACTCCAGACGCCTCCACCAGCACCAGCCAGTGACTCGTCCTCAGGAGAGGCCTGGCAGTGCTGAAACGCAGGGCTGGACCCGGTTCCCCCATAGCCCGGCGGCCTTGCGGCTCCTCTGAGGATCTAACAAGTGAGGATATGAGAAACGAGAACACAGCTGGAGTGTCAAGGTCCAGTCTTTCCTGTGGGTTGGAAACAGGATCTAAACGATGGACTTCGGCATTGGAAAGGTGAGCCCAGCTGATGAGGGCGGTGCCGAGGAGTTGGGCCTGGCCCTCAGGGTGATGCACACACACGGCAACGACAGGCTTCGTGTGGACTCATGGGCCGAATACTGCGTGTGCCAGAAGTGGGGGCAGTGGCAGGATTCCCAAGCCAAGTATTCGCTGCATTTGGGTGACGGAGCTGCAGGACCAACGTGGAGTTTTACAGTGTGTGGACCGTGATGCTTGAACATTATTTAGGCATGAACGTGGCCATTTTTTGTGGCCTATTTCAGGCCCACTGAGATGCTCGGTTTGTCAAAGGCTTCAAAAAGAGCCTGAGTCACCCAGGTCCCCCCTCTGCTTCCTGAGCGTAAGCGGCAGAGCTGGGTTCCAGGGGCAGCTCCGAGCCTGTCCACCTGGCCCTGCAGGGCTCCTCTCTCACACGGGGCACAATTTTCTTCTCTCACCAAATGACTGGGATGAGAAATATGGGAATGCTGGTTACAATATAGGTCATGGGACTTTCCTGTGGCTTCTTTTCCACGGGTAGGTATTGTGTCCGTCTTTTTTCTATGTCTGTTTCATTTCAACTAAAGGGCCAGAACTGCTCAGAATGGAGCTCTGGAGACAGGTGGTGTGGCTTTACCTCTGCTTCTGTCGCTTACGGTTTGTGTGACTTTAAACAATTTACTTGTCTCTGTGTTGCTACAAGGCCTAACTGTGATAACACTCATAAAAACTTGTAATGGTGCCTAGTCTGAAGCAGATGCTGAATTTTTATTGGCTATCAACATCATCATCGCCATCACTATTAAATAAGTAACAACTAACACAGATGGAATGACTATTGAGAAAAGCCAACTCATGTTCACTTGTGGACGTTTAGTAATTCAGATTTCTCAAGGTAAATCTTGCTTGTATCCTTTTTTTTGTTTTTGCGGTACGTGGGCCTCTCACTGTTGTGGCCTCTCCCGTGTGGAGCACAGGCTCCGGACGCACAGTCTTAGCGGCCATGGCTCACGGGCCCAGCTGCTCCGCGGCACGTGGGATCTTCCTGGACTGGGGCACGAACCTGTGTCCCCTGCATCGGCAGGTGGACTCCCATCCACTGCGCCACCAGGGAAGCCCCTTGTATCCTTTTTTGGGTCATTATCATCTCACTGGGTCAATAAACTTGTTTGGAGGAAGGATGGGCCCTGTAAGAAGTCTCCTACAGATGACATACATAATATATACAAAAATGTGGTGCCTCAAGGTAGGGTAGTCACACAGAATTCCATTCCGGGGGTACCGTTGTCTTCACGTGACTCCAGTCACAAAAAGGAGGCTGCAGTTCAGGGACAGGGTTTTGCAGGAAGAGGAGCGCAAGAACAGGACTTGTTCCTTGCCTGGTCATGACTTGAAGCAGGTAGTCTGGAGTCAGCTACGCCTCTGTGAGGAGCCGGCAGGGGGCAGGGGGCCACGCGGTGGGAAGAGTGCCCAGGGGTCATGTTGGCAGGACCTGCTGTCTATTCACTCACTCAGCGATCCTGCCCTCAGAGGGCTTCCAATCAACTCAGAGACAGCAAGTCTGCTTAGAAACAGGAAACCAGAGACCGACTCAGGACCCACCCATGGAATGAGAGGAGCCCCAGCCCTACATTCTAGGCAGCAGGTACGGGATTTATTTTCTCTTTGTTTTCTGCTTTTTAATCAAAGCCGTAAGGCTGAAAGCGCACAAATTCTGAGGCCTGCACTAGGGAGTGATGTGGATTGGATCTGAAGTGCTGTGAGCTTCTAGAATGCTAGACACACTCATATTCTGTTTGTAGGTGATCTGTGCAGAGTCGCTGTTACTAGTAAAGAAAATAAAAAACTGACAGCTGTTGAGAGCCTCCGCCAGCACTACCCACATTCCACTCTCTGGTGGCTTAAAATAAGGCACAGGGCACATTGTTTTCTTCACTTATGACTGAAATACCCTGTGCCTCCCCAGGAATCTGGGCACATGTGTTCCGGCTGGTTCCAGGTTGATGGCCGTCCTGCTTGGCTTTGGGGGGTATTAAGGTGACAATTCAGGAGGTGCTTTTCGGAGGCAATTTGGCTTCCTTGCTTTCACCGTTGTCAGTAACGATGCAGGATACTCCGGGCTGCGTGCTCTGAATGTGGCTGGATGTCTTTCTGGAGCTTTCCTAACCCCTAACCCCCTAAACACGCACAATTGCATCAGTTTTCTCCTGCTGTGAGCTCGGCAAAGCAACCCTCCCAGCAGCCCAGGCCTGAGAGTTCAAAAGGCAGACGCTCCCTCATACACCCGGCCCCCCCGTACCAAGGCTGGCCTAATGCTCCGGGGCTGACTGCTGGTTAGAATGGTGAGGGCAGTACTTCAAAACCTGTCTAAACATCCTTTGTCTACCAATATTAAACCATTAAAAAAATTGTAGTGAAATCTACATAACACAGAATTTACTAACAACCATTTTTAAGTGTAGAGCTCAGTGGCATTAAGTATGATGAAATACAATGTATATTTTAAGGCACGACAAGAAAAAAATTAAACATAAGATTCTCTCTCTGTGTTTGTTTGCGCCTTCTCCCTCCCTAATGTGCAATGTGAATCTCTCATACACATTAATCAGAGCTCCTCAAAGATGGGAAGACCTGCTCAACAGTAAATACCAATTTTTTTTTCTTTCTTCTCACGGTAGCAAGTGTAACTTAAAAGCATTGTGTGCTTTCCCATCTCCGCAGGGGGTCATGGCGACTTGCTGCTCGCTTTGCCCGTGCCTACCTGGACTACGTATCCTTGGTGAACTTTATGTAATATATCAGGATGTCTCAAAAACGTATATGACTGCGCCTTTGACTTCTAACAGGTGGAACAGCTCTCAGCTTTCTGAGAATCTGCTTCCCAGGTTATAATCCTCAGTTTGGCTCGAATAAAATTCCCTTTTTTTCTTCTTAACTTGATAGTTAATTAAGTTTTCATCAACAAGTACATTCACATTGTGGGCAACCGTCACTACCATCCATTTCTAGAACTTTTTCATCTTCCTAAACTGAAACACTGGCACCCATTACACACTATCCTCATTCTTTCCTCTCCCCAGTTCCTGCTCACCATTAGTTTACTTGTGTATCTATGAATTTGATGACCCTAGGTACCTCACAGAGGTAGAATCACATAATACTTGTGATTTTCTGTCTGGCTTAGTTCACTTGGCATAATGGCCTCAAGGTTTATCCATGCTGTAGCAGGTGCCAGACGGTCCTTCCTTTTTTAAGGCCGAATACTATTCCATTGTATGGACGCACCAGATTTTGTTTGTCCATTCATCTGTTGATGGACATTTGGATTGTTTCCACCTTTTGGTTACTGTGAATAATGCTGCTATGAACGAGGGTGTATAAACATCTGTTCGAGTCCCTGCTTTCAATTCTTTGTGGTATATACGTAGAAAGACATTTTTGTCAATAAAAACAGGAAGGCTGCATCTCTGGGTCCCGGTTCAGTATGCTGCTCCTTTCATGCATATTTAAAAAGGGATTGCATGTGGCCAGAGAAATAAATTTCACAAGCTGTGTTTTGCCAAATCACGAAATTAACTTGGGAGAGACTTGTGGGCTAATCCATTCTCTTCCAGGGAGTCCCTCAAGCTATCATAATCAACAATAATTTAGAATCCAAAAATCTACTTTAATTTGTCTTTCTATAACCAACTCAGTTTCTCTCGTAGCTTATGGATCTCTCATTATGGTTATTTCCTTTTCCTTAGCTTAACAAGATTTGTTATTTGTTCAGAGCTCCAGCTTAATTGTTGTAGGTTCTTCACATACTATCATTAAAATTAGCAGTGTCACAGTGAAAGGGAAATGATTGCCGAGTGCCCTAAGTTTAAACTAAAAAACGCTGAGGCTAATGCACTAGTCAGGAGAGTAATTAAAAGATATTTTAAGAATCCAAAATTTTATAAGTCATAGAACACATGGTATTAAAATAATTGTTGGGGATGCCCTCTGATGCTCTGTGTTAGGAAAAGGACCTGAACATCAGTGAAGAGTGTTGTGCTGTACGTCATCAGGTCTATAATTTTGACCTTTGAAACTGTGAACTTGTTAACAAAGCTCATTAATCAACCACATTCTTCCTAGAGTCGGTTTCTCTGTTCATATAGTGAATCATCATTCTAACTCTGCGACTTACAACTTCAGTTAAATTTTGTTGTCATTGTTGTTCTTTCTATCAGTGTAGATCATCAAAGTAAAAATGTATGCAGAATGGGAATGAACCATTTATTTCTGTTGCTTTCCTTCGTTAAAATACTGTCAGCAGCTCTGTGCTTGGAAGGCTTCCCTGGACACTTATCACTACCAACCTGGGTATCAGCCGTGGATGGCAGGGGCTCAGGATGGGGTGACAGACAGAGCCTGGACCTCACGCTGACACAATGATGGGCATGTCACCACGTGAGAGGCGTTCAATAAACCAGACTTGATCTAGAGTTATGCAAGGTTTACAGAATCAGGCTGGCACCCCAAAGTTCCAGGTTAAAAAAATAGCCATTTTAGAACTTAGGGAGGAGTTTCTGGGTGAGTCAGAGGCTGTTTGGAGATCCAAATGGATGGGCCATTTAAGTCCAGGCACCAGCACAGCAATTAGGGCAGTAGGAAATTAAATTGCTCTGGGAGTGAAGGCCGTAGAGCTCAGGCATTGAGGAATTTCCTGCCAGGGAATGCAAGTGGGTGTTCCTGGCCCCAGAGTGAGTGTGGCACAGCCGTGGAGTGGCTCTGAGGCTCCTGGGGGCTCCTTGGAAAGTGCTAGATGCCCGCTGAGCAGACCCAGATGACAGCCACCGAGTGAAGAATTTCAGTTAATGCTATGTCCCACTTTGTTCCCACCATCTTAATGTATTTCTGGGATTTTCCTCCTTCCCTTTTAGTAAAGGGAAGAACCATTCCTAGAAGAATTTCAGTTAATGCTATGTCCCACTTTGTTCCCACCGTCTTAATGTATTTCTGGGATTTTCCTCCTTCCCTTTTAGTAAAGGGAAGAACCATTCCTAGAAGAATTTCAGTTAATGCTATGTCCCACTTTGTTCCCACCGTCTTAATGTATTTCTGGGATTTTCCTCCTTCCCTTTTAGTAAAGGTAAGAACCATTCCTAGGAATTATGCAGCAATTTGCTTTGCAGAGCAGCCAATTCTTCCACAACTGACTTCTGACTCCAAACCCACAACCCAGGCTTTTAGATAAATCAGGGAAAAGGATGAAGGACATTTTGATAGCTCCGGATAACTCCACACTTACATTAAGCTGTTCAGGAAATGACTTTTTCCTGATTTTGTTTCTATTAATGTTTTCCTTCTGACAGAAGGCCAGTGAGCCAATGTTTACCATAAATTCTCATCAAGCACACTTGGAGGAACAATGCTGTGCAAGGATGCAGTGGGAGCGCTATTAGCAGCTGAAGGGCTGGAGATGAGAAGACCCACGTGAATTACCAAGACGTAAGTCTGAGCATTTCCATTGTGAACCCACTGAAATGAAGACCTGAGAAACTGGATATTTTAATTTATTTAGGGCAGATGCTCATTGTATAGAGAAAACATCATCCTGAGGCTCTTATTCTTTTTTTGAATATAATAATTTCTATCTCGATTGATGTTGCTTGTGAAAAATATGCAAGGCAGTACACTATTATAAAAAATGTTTCAAAGGTGGTTTGGAAGTAAGTGATAATTTAAGTAAATGATAGATATGAGCCCATTTTTCTTTTAATTAAGCCAGATCTGAATTTAAATATATTCCTATTCATTTAAATGATTTTAATATATCAAAAAAAAAACTTAAATAATTGTTATTCAGACCTTTAAAAATCATACTATTCAAAAGAGGGAATCTGTCCACCAGAAAATCTACAGTACAGAAAAATTAATAAAGCATCTTATATTATAAAACTTATAAATCCCTAATAATAAAAAGCCACAGCGATTCAAAGTCCAGGGCAGTACTGAAGGGCTTGCATGAAAGGAGTGCTTTTTGCCTTTAAATACTAAATATACTCCATGTCTACTAGGCGCAAAGACTGTGCTGGGGTGTCAGAGATAATTCGAAAGGATCACATCACAGCCTGTAACATGTTAGAATCTAACAGAAGAGGCAGATGGTACCCGGATAATTCAGGAGGCTGAATGCATGGAAGGTGCAGCCTGAGCGCTGTGATGAGGTGAGTCAGGGAAGAAACACATCCCAGGTCCACCCTGGAATTCTGCTATTGGGTTACTGGTGCTCCAAGTCATCTCAGGAACATAATTAACTTTAGAAAGCTGTGTTCATGCCTGCGTGTGCAGGAGAGAGAAAATCGGCCATTCGTAGATAGGATAACCTGCGCTACATTTTTGCCAATTTTTGGTTTTGTGTTGTTTTTACAAACAAATAGAAGGATGTTTGATTTAATAAATGAGTCAATTTTTACTTGTTGCTGTAAAACCCATAAAAATAGCTTTACTTTAGTTCCACCACAGCAGGGCCAAGAGGAAAACAGTATATGTGAAAATAAGAACAAAAACTCCTTCCAGTGAAGCATTATGCCCTTTGAAAGGCACAGTCTGTGAGGACACTGGGCAAAAACATGCCTTTCCTATTAGTCAATATATTATTTAACACGGCATCACATCTTACAATGCTGAGCTATGCCAAAAAAAAAAGAAAAGAAAAGAAAAGAAAATAGCATTCCTCTACTAACACAGTAGCTCCTCTTTCTCTACTTTGAAAATTAATTTTATGTAACTTTCTATAAATGAACCTAAGTTAAAGATTCCAGATATAACTCCTTTCCTTGTTAAAAAGAAATTTAGATTTATGTTAGAAGAAGAAGGACCATGAATTTTGCCCAAAGAAGTCAGGTTAGATATTGGCCTACTTTTTTTTTTTTTTTTAACATATATATATTTTCTATAGTCTAAGTATTTTTCATTACTGTTTTACTCATTAATACAAAACTAGAAAGAGTGAGAATGTTAAGTTTGAATTCTCGGATTCACTGACCAAGACGACAGGTTTAAACAATCATCCTACGTAAAACATCCTCGGTTTTCATGCTCTGGGTGTTTCCTACCCTACAAACTAGAACGTGAGGTCATGTCAACGTGAATGAGACAGACACCCTCTACAACCTGAAGAGCCTGCCTGGGACAGAGCTGGGGACATCAGCACAGCATCTCGGGACAGCAACCACGGAGAACCATCAATCTCAGTGGTAGATATGTAACCCCCTCTGAGCCCCTTATAGGTACCGTTAGACTTGAACTTCAGAGGGATGATACAGTGAAAGAACATGTTTTAATAAGCTGTGCTAACGGATACAGGATACAAACGAGCTGTACTGGAAAGTTACAGGTCATTCCAATAGGAATCAGTAGGACAGCTGCGCCCTGAGATGGCTGGAGAGAGCCCAGCTCAGTGTGTGCAGGCTCAGGTCTGGTCACATGGCAAGAGGGTCCACACCTCTTGAGAGGTGCTAGAGCAGGCTTGGGGAGTCCCTATAGATGCAGGATGCTCTTAAGGACCTGGGAAAGACTGATGCTGTCCTCTGTTCTGACCCGGGAGGCAGACCACGGCCCCAGCCCGGGTCTGGGTCTGACAGGTTCGGGTACCCAAAGAATCTGCACTGAGTGCCAAGGTCATGCTTACTCAGATGAACTTGGGGCTTAGCGGGAAGTCTGCGAGGGAAGTGGTATTGGTGCCCCAGCACTTGGCTTCCTTCTGTGTAGGGAGTAAAACCCTCAGATGGAGCTGGGGCCTCTGCACAAGGAATACCGCTGGGCCAGTTTGGCCCAAGAGCGTTTCCTTCGTGCTTTTAGCTCTAGCATCTCTACCCAGGCCTGGCTTCAGGCTGCGGGGACTGTGAGCTGTCCTCCTCCCGGCGGCTGTGCTCCCAGCCACCTTCACAACTAAGACCCATGCTCTCCACGTGGACTCCGCAAGGAGAGTCGGACCCCCTCCAAAGGAGGATCAGCTCCTGGTCCCACCTGGCCTCTGAGGGTGGAAACAAAGCCTTTAAGGTGGGCAATGGACCTGAGACTAGCCTCAGCTACAGCTCCCAGGCAAAGCAGCATAGCATGCGTACTGATAGTTAATATTCACTGGGGCCAGCAGTGTAATGGTCGTCACTCATTTCCTTCTCCTAACACTCATGGGAAAGTCCTATTATGATGCCTTCGGGGCATTTTACTGGGGAAGCTGGGGGACAGAAAGCCAGCCACGTGCCAGGGTCACACAGCTCAGCAGAGCCCGTGTCAGCCTCTGTCTCCAGGGGCTGCTGCCCACTCCACAGCCCCCTGAATCTAGGGTTTGTCTCTGAGGAGGAAGGAGAGAAGCTCGCTTGCTAAAGGCTTAACCATAAAACTCAACAAAGTTCTCTCACTCGCTAAACCAGACGAGGACACAGCATCCTCGCCGCTGCGAATTATCAGAAGTAAACCACCGGCTCCAAGCATGCCATGGAACACATGTACTCGAAAGGATTGACGAAACGCGTCTGTAAAGGAGGAGAAGGAAAAAGCTTTCTTTTAGCTATTCTCCAATGATAGCTCAAAAAGGAGATTAAAACAGGCTGGCAGTCTGAAATATCTGTAGACTTCCAGCAAGGGTAAACAGCAACAAGCCGACGACTATTTGGTGTTTCCAGCTACTGGTTAGCAAGAGCAGCTGAGGCTTACAGAGTGAGAGGCACCTCTGAGCTTTACTGCTGTGACCAGTGGGGTGGTAACGCTCAGACACTCCTGGATTGACCCCAGGCTCTGCCGCGTATACCCACGGGACCTTGAACAGCTTTCTGAACTTCTGGGCTATCATTTATCAAGCACCAGCTATGTCCATACTTGATTTTCATACTTCCCCCGCACACATTGTCATCATCATCATTATCGTCACGTTTCACATTTGCAGACTGAGTTCAGAGAGGTTAAGTGACTTCCCTAAATCTATGCTGCCACCAGGTAGGAGCTGGGGTGTGAACACACAGGTCTGTGAGATTCTAAAGCCTGTTGGCTGCCCTTATCATTCTCTGACCCCCTCCTCCTATAAACTAAAAAAACTGGTGCCTATGTTCCCCACCTTCCTTTTAAAATCTTCTTTATAAAGAGGGCCCAGAGAGCCCCGAATAGAACATAGTTAAATAAACCATTAGATTGAGTCCAGAAATAGTCAGAATATGGGAGCTATTAGAGTAACCATATGAAGTCCAGGTTAGAAGAGCCCTTAAAAAGGTCAATTTAATTTACCGCTGAACAAGGAGCCCACTCAGTTATCACCTAGGAAACTGAAGGACACTAGCTGATTGATTGATTAGGAGGGCATTTCTGGACCTATTTGTGAACACATGTGTCCTGTTTCACATATGCCAAAAGCATGTGCTCGAGGAGAAAAGTCTCAGCTACTGAGTATTATTTACACAGCTACATATCAAGTACACATATTCTAAATAACCAAAAAGACATGTCTAGAGGTGACTTTCTCAATGCACTTTCAGAAAATGTGATTTTGAAATAGGACTTCGAATAAAGCATCCAGACTTAAGGCATTTTTCACATGTAACTCACACTTAACTGCAGTGGAAAAAATTTTCCCATGTCAAGTGTCAACAGCTCTAGTGGGGGAACTATAGTTAATGTCGACTTACCTGCACTCACATGCTGTAGGCGTCTCTTTGAAAAGAGGGCTTTCATCAGACTTTTTCCCTTATCTTTTCTGTTTCATGTTTCCAGATACTCTTCCTATGTTATTGAACTTTTTTATCTTGGTAGTTCCAGTATTTTTAAAATATAACAGAAAGGTGCTAAATGTTTAATGATATAGGCTGCTTTTGCAAAATGTACATCTGTTAAAATGCTTTATGGGAAGGAGATAGAGGTATGGTGCTGGAGGATGAAAGTGGTCACATTTACCTATAACAGGTGTTCATGAAGTAGAGTAACTAACATTTGCTATTTTCAGCAAGAATGTGTATCTCTTTAATGATTTCCATTTAGTCACAACTTCTGTAATTTCTATTTACCACAATGACCGAGACAGAAGTATTACTGTAATTGATATAAATGTTCTCAAATTTCTAAAAGATCTATAGCAATTTTAGAAACAATAGTAAATATAATTAATCAGGGTAAAATAGATGGTGTTGGTATACTAAATTCTGTCAAACATGTTATTGAGATAAATTATTCCTTACGAAAAATGTTGAAAATGCAGGCATTTTCATTTATACAAATAAATTTAATTATACAGGGATGAAAATGATAAAAACTAAGTATCTGCTTCTCAACTTATTTTATATTAATTTTGAGAGTGTGTTGTCATGTGACTCTGCATGAAACTTATTTCATAGCTATTCATCTCAACACCCTTTCTTAACATTTGCTGCGTCAAAACACTGCACCCTCAGAAGAACACATACTTCTGGGAAGGGGAAAGTAATAAGAAATTGCTTTCTTAAAGAATAAGATAAAAATACACGGAAAGGTTTTGTAAAAGGTTTTAAGGAAAAGCAGGTTTTGTATTGTATTAGTCTAGGCAAGGCTTGAATGTATTAATATTCACAAACAGGTAACAACTAGTCTAATTTGTGATAGGTTTGTAAAACATTATAGCCAAATAAGACTGAAGGTCATCTCAGTTTTCAGTCATTATGGCCTAGGTGTGAAAGGATTCCATGAGTTAGTATGAGTTGAACAGATTTTACAGGTTCTATTCCAGCAACTAATTTTTAGAGAAGGCTGAGCCTTCAGACACCCACATGATCTTAGTTAAGCTAATAACTGGCAATGTCTCCCAGTGAAATTTGCTGTCCCTCCTCCAAAGAGCTCAGGCCCACGTGGCGTGGCATGCTGACCCACCCAGACGGTCACTACCGACTTTTCCCCAGCAAGACAGACTTCCAATTGTACTTCCAGAAGTACTGATGCATTTGCTTCACCCACACTTTCTCTTGGGCCCAGGATGTCCTTATGACCAATGGCATGTGCTCGCATTGGCGACCCAGAGTCTGGCCCGGGTAGGAGTGGGCCTGCAAGTTTGATTAGCACAGGCTCGAACAAGCAAACACGACTAGCACTACACTGAAAGCCAGCTCTTTCCCGCCCACCCTCCTTCTCTCATTACATCTCCCCACTACTCGCCTTTTAACTGAGTGCCTCCTGTGTGACAATGGGAAACGCGTGGCTAAAAGATGAACCCCTCACCAGCCAACACACGAAGACCTGAATCTGCTGCACAAAGCAAGCTTTGGAGAAGCAACTGTGTATGTTTACAGCGTGAGATAGAGTAAGGAGCCCCCACTGCACTTGCAGGACAGCAACTGCATAGTCGTGTCACCATTGGCTGCCGCGTAACAGAAAACCGGAGAGTTTGGGGGGGACTTCAGAGATCGGGGAGTGCAATTTGCTCAACTTAAAGATGAAGGAACTAAGGCCCAGAGAAAGTCAGAATCACAAAATTAGTTAAAACACAGGTGTAGGAATTCCAAATCTAAACTCCCTGTTGCTAACCAAACACTGTAGCTTGTTATGTATCAATAACTCTCCAGCCACTTATTCATGATTACTATCATATTTTAACGGTTCTGTTTAAAAATACAACTTTTAAAATTTAGACTCAAATTTTGGGAGAAAACCCTGAACAATTAGAAGTTTTTGGAATTTCTATTAAATAGGACAGTTTGGACCACATGACTGTTCAGGTCAAAATCTTATACGTTTTGTACTTAGAGGCATAGTATATTGGAAAATTTGCCTTACGAAGGAGCATATTCTATATTTCAGAAAAAGCAAATACACAAGTGGCACATGCTGTGAAAATAACCCTTTTAAGGTTATTATCTAGTAAATAATCATGTAAATTTGATATGAGTTATTGGAATTTAGTCTAAAGTTGTATCAAGGCCACATGTTACCATGGGCAGTTTCTTCAAATGCATAATTTATAACACAACCTCCATGACTGCCTGAGAGTCCAAGGTGGAATAATGAATTAATCCTGCAGAAACAGACCCTTGGAGGATGAATTAATATTTAGCTAAGGTCACGAGGGCAACTGGATTTGTAGTTTCAGGCTATTCCTCACAGAGAACTTGCCAGATGACACAAAAATCCAACACATTCCCACAGCTAAAAATCAACTCTCCAAAATGTTTAGTTTGAATATCCAGGCGTACAAGGGCCTAGTGCTACTTAGAATTTATACTGGATCATATTAAAAAAAAAAAAGTACCGGGCTTCCCTGGTGGCGCAGTGGTTGAGAATCTGCCTGCTAATGCAGGGGACATGGGTTCGAGCCCTGGTCTGGGAGGATCCCACATGCCGCGGAGCAACTAGGCCCGTGAGCCACAACTACTGAGCCTGCGCGTCTGGAGCCTGTGCTCCGCAACAAGAGAGGCCACGATAGTGAGAGGCCCGCGCACCGCAATGAAGAGAGGCCCACTGCTTGCCACAACTGGAGAAAGCCCTTGCACAGAAACGAAGACCCAACACAGCAAAAATAAATAAATAAAATTAAAAAAAAAAAAAAAGTACCAACCACTGGTACTACAGCTAAGCTTTCTACATAAACACCAAGGTGGGGAGAGAAAAAGCACATCCAGGAAAAAGTGTATGAGAGAAGACGGAGAAGAAGGAAGAAAAAAGACAGAGATGTGAAGGGAGAAAGAAATAAAGAGACTGACAGCTAGAGAAGCAGAGAAGGGTAAAGAAAAGAAAGCTAGAGAGATGAGAAATGAAAAAGGAGGAGGAAGCTCCCAGCTATAAGATAAACAAGTCCTGGGGATGGGATGTACAGCTCAGGGACTACAGTTAATATCACTATACTAGTAACACTATATATACACCACACTATAGCGCTGTATATTTGAAAGTTGCTAAGAGAGTAGATCGTGAAAGTTCTCAACACAAGAAAAAAGATTTTAAAAATGGAGAGAAATTAAACAATGTGTGAGCAAAGAGAAAGGAAGAGAGGATGGATGACAAGTGGGGAGGAGTAGCTGAAATGATGGGCACCCATTAGTCACATATGAGCTGGGACAGAGCAGCTGGTTGTCCTAAGGCGTAACTAGACCAGTTACCAGAAAACGAAGGAAGAAGCAAGGAAAGATGTATATGTATGTATACACATTTGGATATTAACTCCCCCCGTAAATGTTGCTGTGACCCAAGGGTTGACCTTCATCCCTGACCTCCTTCTGACTCAACAGTAGCTCTAAGTGCCCTCGTCCCAGCCCCAGCTTCAGCCGGCCATATGTGGATGGATGACTCTGACTGTGGAAAGTACTCTTCCTGGCCCACACCAGCATATCTGACTGCTCAGTGGTCATGTCTACTCCACGTTACAGGAAGAGTGAACTTAAAAAAGTGCAGAGCTGAGCTCCCCGTCTTCACGCCCCACATGTCCCACCTCCTACACATTCCACATCTGGGGAGTGACGATACCCCCACGAACTGCCCCGGCAGCAAGGAGGTTCTTTCTATTTTGCGTCATCTCCCTCAGATCGGCCTGCAAACGGCTACTACAACGTAGCTCCTTATGTTTCTGAAGCTGCTGGTCTTCCTAACTCCAGCCTTCTTCTCTCCTTGCTGGCCTCAACCCTAACATCAGAGTGATCTTTCTGCGAGCAAAAGCACGTCACATTACTACCTGCTTCAATGCCACCAGTGGATTTTACGACCAGGTCCAGCGCCTTAGATGACCAGACAAGACCTCCAAGACCTGGTTTTGCCGACCCCTCTGTCCTCACCTCCTATCCTCCGTAACCTTACTCACACTCCATCATTTTTAAAAATCTTTTCTTTAACTTGAAGTCTAGTTGATGTACAATGCTGCGTTAGTTTCAGGTGTACAGCACAGTGATTCGATTATACATGTATACACATATTCTTTCTCATATTCTTTTCCATTATGGTTTATCACAGGATATTGAATATAGTTCCCTGTGCTACACATAGGACCCTGTTGTTTATAATCGTTTTTAAACTACATAAAAGAGGGACAATCTGTCTTTTCACTTCTTGCTGTCTATATTTTATGTTGATCATTTCTATATAAACTGAACATTGTATTATTAAGCAAGTTTTCACTCATTTCCACAAGACAAAAGACACTGCCTATTTTTCACGTATTAGAGGTGAAGATTGCTTATTATAGCCATATCTGTTTTTCTCCTCCTCTGACCACCCCTGGCCAAACAGGGCAACCTTGTAACATCCAACATGCGACCATTCTTGCCCTTATGTGTCCATGCCCTGCGTTGCTGTCCAGCTGCTTTCTGAGAGTCCCCTTCTCATGGGATATGAACATGGTGCCCGCACATAACATGGGCCCAGTAAATTCTGTCACCGCCATAATCTTCAATATAATGAGAAGGAAAAGTCTTTTTTCTCATATCCTCAAGACCTAGTCTGTTGATAGTAAATACTAAACATTTCCTGGTGAATAAATGATTTTACTCATTCTGCCAAGTTTTATGTACCAACCAACTTGTGGGAAGACACATGATCCTTATGTTGACCCGGCATGAGAAACTGCATATTTACACAAAATCACAGCCATGTACCCTAAATTTTGTCCCATAACCTTGAATGCTTTATGATGCAAAATAGGAACAACCAGAGCCACAGATGTATCTTGGTCATCAAAGCCAAATGAGTAACTGAGTATTTTCACACACAAGAAGCCTCTTGGCAAACAGCGGGCCAAGAAGCATATGGGTGGCAACGGCCGGGAGCTCACCTTTTCTTCATGACCAACACGACTCCAAGAAATATAATCACGAACAGCAAGATGCCAGCGATGACTCCTGCGATCTTGACTGTGTGGTCTGTTTGTTTCTCGGGTTCTGGGACTGGTTTTGGAGTGGCAGCTCCTGAAGGGGAGAGGAAACGAGAAAGAAGACACGGTGGGTAAGGGAGAATAAAAATGTTAGCTTTTTAAAATTTTGCTGCATTTAACAGAGTCATAGGACTTATCAGAGTTAGCAGACAGACGAGCTTTGATTTTTTTTCAATGGCTTTCACAGGCTCTGAAAGGAATGTAATTGTTTGCATTGTTCTTCCCTATTTCACTAAACCCCAACACAAGTTGGAAAGCACACCCACGACTGACCCTTTTATAAGAGACTCTTCTCAAACACAGTTTTTAAAATATTTTTATTATCTCTATGGGCTCCCTGATCTTTCTGCCTTTTAGAAACTTGCTACCAACACAATAGACATCCTCAGCCTTTATCCAAAGTTGATTTGCTGGAACATTTCCCCCAATTATTTTTCATAAATGAAGCAGTAATTCCATAACAATATTAGCCCAAACACCTGGAGAAGAGAGATAAGCTCACTTACTGTGCATTTTACCAGCAATTGTTTTTTTAACACAATAGAGATTTTTCTCCCCCTTGCCTTTGAAAATCTAAATCTAGGTCACATCTGGTAGGCAAAAGAGTCCTTCTAAGCAATTTATTCACAAAGTGGGAAGCGGACGATGATCACACTACTGGCACCCACATTTCGTATCTGTTTAAATGAGATAACCAGGGCCTTCCAGTGGCCACTGTCTTAGCTCTCCTGCTTTCCCAGTTTCAAAACACTATCTGTCCTGTTTACAGTATAATGTGATGGAATGTCAAGTCTGTGTCTGATGAAATATCCATTTCCTCTGCTAAATGAGTTCAGGATGAAAAATATTAGGACTGAAATGTTCAATTCACTAAACAGAATCCACTTTTGAAGGGCTTCTCCCTTTTTAATCAGAGCACGACAGTCCTTGGCATCTGAGCCATCACGTCCCCTCCCTAGGGAGACAGGTCATTGGGAAAGTAGGAATTTTATGCCCAAATTTTCATGTTAGAATTTTCTTCTTGCTTTTGTTGGTAAAAATGAAATCAACACTGGCTACGGTACCAGCCCTTTCTACTCTTCCACCGGGTTTTGCATTCATGCTTCATTTGATTCTTGAAAAACTTAACCATCACTGTCTCCTGTGCACTCCAGGCTGGGCTTAGTCTAAAGATGAGTCATCGCAGAGAAGCAGGGTGTCAAGCTGTAACTTTCCATCTGTTTCCACTGGAACATATAAATGTTTCTTTCAAAAGTTATTCATATTACGATTTTATATGAGACTCTGCACCCTGAACATGGCCGTGGCCATCAGACAGACGGAGCTGCTCAAGATCGGGGAGAAACACAAGGCAGGAGACAGAGGGCCACGATCACCCGAGTTTCCACCCCACGTGTACTTTCCAATCAAAGCAACGGTTGCAAGGAGAGCAGTGGTGATGTGAAAAATCACACCTTATTAAATACAAACCCTGCCAGATATAATGACTCTTTACAGGCCATTTTTATTTCTGACCACTTCAGGAGGATGTTCTGTTATTTTGTTTGAAAGAATATCCCTCAAACAGTTGTCCAAATGAACCCCGAAAATATTTACTGTTTTTTATTATAATAACATCTGAAGTACACCACTACAACAGGCCACTGGAACATACAGCCAAGTGGTAGATTTGGAGGATACTGTTACTTTGAATAAACTGCTAAGAAAAATTTAAAGATTCATTGTGTATGTTTTAAAAGATGAATAAAAGGTGAAAAAAGCCATTCATGTAAAAATAACATATTTCAAATTCACAAAACTGACAAAAAGTCCAATGGTTTTCAATTCTGATTTTTTTTTTATCCAGTTTGAAAACTTAACTTAAAAAAATAAAATCTAATTGGTTTTATTCTTCCAAATGCTGGCACATTGGGGACCATTCCATTTACCTCACTAGGGACAGAATGCAAGTTCTCCAGATATGTTTTCTAAATAAATGATTCTCTAAGTTTTTTGTAACTAAGTTATTCCAGTAAATACAACACACAGGGAAGAAATTATTTAGAAAAACTGGATTCGGCTTAAAAATTTAAATTTAAAAAATTACAAGGATTCAACTCATACATTGTAAACACTCCATAAGAGAAGAGCGTCCTGTTAATGGTCACGTGTTTGCTTCTGTTATGTTGTGCTTTAGCCTTTTTCCTAAGCTCTATGAGAAGTGAGGAGTGACCCTACCTATCCTTGGGTCAGGGAAAGAGATCAGCCCTGCGGCCCCTCATTCCCTGCAGGAAGCACATTGCTATGCAGCCAGCGAAGGTCAGGATCATCATTCTTTAGCACCTACTTTTAACTCATTTCACGTTGCAGGTCAAGAAAATGAAATGTTCAATCTCTGTGGGACACAGTTGCAAGGTAACCATGGCAGCAATCATGCAAAATGGGGGAGCAACTGATAAAACATGAGGAGAGCTGCCCTGCAGGTCTGTGCACGACCCTCCCTTTGCCTGAAAGGTACGGCCACCAGCTCACCGTGGTGGGGCCTGGGTGAAGGGGCTCGTTCAGGTGTCTGGGTTTAGGACTACTCTGGGGAAACACAAGTTGGGCTGAAATGAGTCACGACCCCGGGAAAATCTCGCTAAGGTGTGTCATTCACTGCAGGTTCCCTCAGGGACACACCATCCCTGCCTTCTCCGTGAGCTCTGCCCTCCATCCCGGCCTGAGATGGACATCCTTCCGTCCTTCCCCCACATGATGCTCTTCTCTCCCCGTTTCTTGCTTTGGAAACATGTGCTTGTGAGCTGTCAGTCAGCCTCAGACAGAGGATAATTTGTGACAGAATGTGGTTGCAACTGATAGCTTGTTTTTTTTCCCCCTTTACCCAAATCTATGCCCGTAAGAGTGTAATTTACAAACTGCTTGGCAAGAGAGTTGTTATAATATTTCCCCTTCCGTTTTATTTTCTTGCCGGGTTTCTAACGGTATAAACTTTTATTCTTTTTTTCTCGGTATAAATTCTAATTCTTCATGGAAAGGTGTTTTTATTCTCTTCTACTGTGCATCCTGCTTAGAGGTTACTGCACATGTAGCTCCTTTTAAAGAGAATAAATTCAAATGTATGCATTTCACAGTGGGCATTATCTAGGCTTGGACGTATTCATTAAAATGATAAATAAGCTAAATGTTCAGGGGGAAGGAGAATGAACATCATCTCCGCAGATGCCCACGCTGCTGACTCCCAGTGACAGCTCCGGGTGCGTTGTTTTGTTTCGATGATCAAAAAAAGTTTTTTGTTAAAAAAGGATGGTATTCCAGTGAGCCTGCATTATTTAAGGTTTCAGATATAATGTCTAACAGGAAAACTCTCAAAAGAAAGGGAGCGATTAGCCAATGCAGTGTTTGGCTGGTTTTCAACTTGGCAGGAAACAGTCCGTCTTGGTCCAGTGTTGGACGTTAAATTCAGTAACAGCAGCTCTCAGGCTGAGAACTGGATGTACTCAGCCACTGGCTCGAGGGTCTGGGCCCAGTTCTGACCACTGAACAGGCTGCAGAAATTTCCCCCGAAGACCCACGGACACCAGCCCAGAAGGACACGGAGGCATCACCGCTGCCTGGAGTGGCTGAGCCCCCAGGGCAAGGTCTTCCTCTCCTGAGCAAACGGAAAGCCTTTCTAGAGGGAAGGGAGGGGGGCGTGGCTACCCAGAACCTCTGCACGATGGTGACTAGGGCTGGCTGCCCTTGACTGTGGGGGAAATCAGTAATATTCTCCATTTATACATCAAGAGTTTATTGCACATCCAACAATGTGCCGTGTGCTGTTCTAGAAACACAGCAGTGAGCACGTGGGTAAAACAAAAGCCTCTCTCCTTGTGGAAATTAGATTCCTGTGGGACGCAGACCCAGAGGTAAACGATACTGTGCAGGTTGTCAATCGGTGCTCGTGCTACAGAGAAACCCGTGTTGGGTGGGGATGGCAGGGCAGCGCGGTTGCCGCTGAGCTCCAAGATGGGCTATCAGAGAAGAATTACTGAGAAATAACGTGTGAGCAGAGACCAGAAAGAGGAAGGGGTGTGAGGTACGCTGACACCCAGGGAGGACAGTGGAAAGAAAAAGTTTAAAGCTACAAGACGAGACTGTGAAACACTGAGGTGTGACTGGAGTGGATATGCCGGGAAAGTGGGGGGCACAAGGACAGACTTGGGGGCACCTCAAGAGATCCTGGAAGGACTTTGCTTTTCCTCTGCACGAGACGGGAGCCACGGGGGTATTCGGAGTGGAGGAGGGATGTGATCTGGCTTAGCTTTCAACAGGATCACGCAGGATCACCAGGGTCACTGGTGGCAGTGTTTAGAACAGACCGTCGGGGGTCAACGGTGAAAACAGGTATGTCAGTTACGAGGCTATCGCGATAGTCCACACAAGAGATTAGGATGGTCTGGAATAAGACGGCAGTGGAGGCTGTGAGACATGGTCACACTTGAGATCTATTTTGACGGTCCAGCCATCAGTATTTGTCCATGAACTGGATGGAGGGCGTGTTGATACAACATCCAGGTTTCTGGGAGAAGTGACTGGGAAGATGGGGTTACCATGTCCTGGGATGCAGAGGACTTGGGGGGCAGGCGTGGAAGGGTAGGTGGGGAAATCAGGAATTTGGTTTTGGACAAGTTAGTTTTGAGATACTAGACACCCAAAGGGATCTCAAGTAGGCTGTGGGGCATAAAGGGGAGAGGTCTAGACTTGGGGTGAACATTTGGGGCGTTGCCAGCAAAACGATGGTCTTTAAAGCCATGAGACTCAGGAAGGCATCTGGGAGGTGAAGAGAGAGAGTGCGTCACGAGGAGGGACCAGTAATGGAGACGAAAAGGAATGGCAGATTGAGGGAGGGGGGAGGAGGGAAATTGGTGAGGAGAGGGAGGAAGTCAGTGTGATACAGGCAGAGAGGGAGCATCGCCACGGAGCCAGGGAGGAGTGTGGGGATCCGGGGAAGCTCTCTTCCTTAAGACGCGAGAAATTAGGGCATTCTGAATGGTGATGCGCACGGTCCCCGAGAGAGGGAAAAGCTGATGACGCAGGAGGGAAAGGAGATGGCTGCTGGAGCAGTGACCTTGAAGGGGCCAGAAGGGATGGACCTGGAGAGAGTCGTACAGAGAGATAAGGGGGCGAAGGTCTAGGGGAAGAAGGGGGAGGTGGACACCCAGGCTCCTTGAGAAAAAAGGCCTCATGAGATGAATCCGGATGATCTCAAGGCAGATGGTGACGGACATGTGCGGGTTCGGTGGGGTTGCAGGTTTGTCCAGGCACACAGAGCTGGGGCCCCTCCTCCCTGCTCACAACTAGATGAGGAAGGGGGGGAGGAGGAGAAAAGGCAGAGAGGGCCTCTTCTCCGAGTTCCATCCCAGTGAGCAGATGGGATGGACACCGATAGTGACATCCCTGGCATGGACACAGGATGGACCCCTTGCCCGAGCCATCCTATGCCCATCCCTGTGATGCGGCCGATCTTGGTTTTCACAGTCTTCAAATAAACAGCTCCTTTTATGCTCCAGGTCCTGTAAAGAGGCTCTGCAGGGGACTCGAGATGAGCAAGACGAGCGACACCTCAGCCTTCCGTGCCCGCTGCAAGAGGCCACGAGAGGTGCCACGGGGGAGCTTCAAAACCCAACTGGAGGAAAGAAGGATGTTCCCTTTGGAGAGCAATGAAGGCTGCTGCCTCACCCAGGCCAGGGGCCTCCAATGTCTGGTCCAAGTGGGTGATGGGAACTGCAAGGATGCAGGAGCTCACGGAGGGCACCCCACTGGTCGCACATAGTGCCCTCCGGTCTAAGAGTGCCAGGCACTGGGTGGATGTCGGTGCCACTCATGGAAATACCTGGCCCGCTTTCTGATGGCGGACCTGGTGTTTGGGTTCAACATTTGCACTGAATTCAAACAACAAAATACTTCATTCTCACAACATGCAAAATCAAATACCAAAATTCCACTTCTGGTATTTGAGGGGGGAAAGAGAGAAAAGAGTCGGGGGACAGCAACCGTGGGAAGTTGCTGAAAAGAGAAACAGGAGGTTGAGAAACCTTATGAGAAAAAACAAAATGGAAGCTGTGGAAACATGTAAGAATACTGTTTCTCCGAGTGTGTTTCAGAGCACTGGTCCCCAGAGATATTCTGAAGTATCCATCGGGGAAGCCTCAGCCACTCTGGACTAGCATTTTTATGACTTTATGGAATAGAGAATCTATTTCAAATAATTTTCATAGTTATTTTTCACCTTTTGCAGAGGTCTTTTCTTTTTCTTAAAAATAGCAACACCCTGGTTTTAAAGATTATTGTCAGTTCTTTCATGTCTTGCTGCTCAGAAAAATGAGAATTCCTTGCTATCTATGTTTGCTTTTTCCAGCTGTACCTTAACATTACATATAATCACGAAACATCTCCAAGATTTTTCATTTAAATTGTACATCTTTGTTTCTCCTTCTGGGAATGCAAAGTCAGTCAGTACCCCTGGAATAATCTCCGTTCACACTTTATGTATCATTTGTAACCTGATTATGCTTTTGAATTTATCATTCTTCCTTTGCACCTCATTTCCACTGTAGGGCATGCAGGGCATGTATGACGTACAACTAATAATCAGAAACATAATTTTTCATATAAAACTGAGATGCTAGATTGTTTGATATATACCATCTCTAAAAAATGAATCTACTTTTTAATTCTTGTTCTAATTTCATGACAGTTACTGCTCTCATTTATTGATGGGGCCTACAGCCTATGGGTAAGATGATCAAACCCTTATAACTTACTTTCTGGAAGTTTCCAGAGAATTATTAGTGCCGTTACTGGTCTGATGAAATGGCTTTATTTTTTCCATCTGCATTTCTCAAATCACCATCAAGTAATAAAATGAGTGAACAGCTTGTCAATAAGAAGGCATCAACTGTGTTCACCTTTCATATGAACTGAATAATCAATAAAGGAAATGTGAGTGGGTGATTTTGAGGATGTTATCAGTTAAGAGTGGACATTTCCAACAGTTTCTTTAAAACTAAACTTTGAAGGCATTAAAATAAAAATCAACTGTCCCTGACATTTTTTCCATACTTTGTGTCTGGGGTCATGCTTATGTTTAGCTCTCAGAAATCATTTATGTGGGAGAAAGGATCACACAGCATCCTGCACAAAGCAGTAACTGTTTGCAAAAGACCCTTGCAGCTTTTTCTGCTGCTTGAAATTGGTCATTCACTCTCTTATCAAAAAGTAAGTGTACCTAATAAATTCTATGTGCTTGCTAGAAAAATCCATATTTCTGAGGTTCAAAAAGTGTACAGGGTATAGCAAACTGCCTGCAGAGGTGTGACATGTCTTTTTACAGGCCAATGAGCCAAACACACAAAAAGTGACCCTCAGAGACGTACTGAGGATTCCTGGGGTCTCAGCAGAAAGTGGGGTCACATCATCTCCTGACTCTCATTTACTAAGCATATAATTTTCCTCAAACAATGAAGTTATTTAAGAAATAAGGCTTGGGCTTCCCTGGTGGCACAGTGGTTGAGAGTTCGCCTGCTGATGCGGGGGACGCAGGTTCGTGCCCCGGTCCGGGAAGATCCCACATGCCGCGGAGCGGTTGGGCCCGGGAGCCATGGCCGCTGAGCCTGCGCGTCCGGAGCCTGTGCTCCGCAACGGGAGAGGCCACAATAGTGAGAGGCCTGTGTACCGCAAAAAACAGAAATAAGGCTTACATTAGTTGTATCATTCTGTTCAATATATTTTAGAACAGAAGTTCTCTTAATTACAGAGACTTCAAGAATCATTCCAAGAGCTTTTGAATATGCAGATGGCTGGGCTCCCCAGGGACTCCGGATGGAAAGTCTGAGGTCGGACCCAGGAATCTGTATGTTCCGCCTTAGGTAATGCTCTACATGACATGAGGAAAAATCCAACCAGAGAACCATTGGTCCTAAATATCTTTGAGGAAGGTTTTCACAGACTATGGCAAAATGGGAAAAATACTTAATTGGGTGGTTGTTTATAAAATACCTCCTAATATATTAATATCTTACTTTATCATTTAGCCAATGTCCTTCATTGCACTATTTTAAAAGATCCTTTGACACAATGAAAAGGCAAACCTGGTGGAATCAAACTCTGGTTATACGATCACCCAGAGTTAGCAGGGATTGGAACGTGTTCTTAACTGTAAAGGGATTTAAAGTACGCTGATCAACTGCCCAGGTGCTACTAAATTAGATGGAAAGGAAGAAGGCTGATCTTCGTGAAGACCTACTTTGTGTGCCAGGTATCTTACGTAACCTTTATTTAACATCACACCATGAGGTATAATTAATGCCATTTTACAAATGGGGAAACTGAGGCAGCAGAAGCCGTCAGGAAGAGGAGCTTGTCTCAAGCCAGTGAGAAGGGACATGAGAGTGGGGATGGGGGGGGTGGGCGCTACACTTGGGATCCCGGTGTGACCCTGAAGCCCACGGGATTCACTGCATCTCCACTTCCGCCAGGAACACAGTAATCACTCGGGTGGTTACGCCTGACATTCTGGAGGACAAGACTCCAGTTTAAAACATCATGACCAGTTGTAAAGAGGAGAGCCTAACAAAAGGTGAAGATAAATCAAAGTGCAGAACAATGCCATAAGGAAGTTAAAATCCTGCAAGAAAAATAAGACAAATAGATGAGGGCAAAGGACGCCCCAGGCCTAAGTCCAGACAAGAGAGGCCAGATCACTGTGGTTCTGAACTGGACCAGAGGAGTGACATGCATGCGATCCTTCCAGCGCACAGTGTGCTGGTCAAGGCTGAAAGGGAATCAAAGAAAAGAAACACACATGATCGGCAGGGTAGAAAAGAAGGACTGTGATAAAAGGCAAAGGGCACTTATCTAACCAAGGACGGACCAGCAGGTGCCACGGCTGGTCTGGAGCTTCCCAAGAGGAAGTACTATTTCTCACCCACTTGTGACTTGTAAGCGTTAACCTGATGTCTGTAACCTAGTGGTCACCTGATAAGTCTTTCCTGAATGAAAGTCTTAAAACACAGAAGTTTGTTTTTCTTTTTTTAAGTAAATTTATTTATTTTTATTTTTGGCTGCGTTGGGTCTTCGTTGCCGCGCGCGGGTTTTTCTCTGGTTGCATCGAGCGGGGGCTACTCTTTGTTGCGGTGCACAGGCTTCTCATTGCAGTGGCTTCTCTTGTTGCAGAGCACGGGCTCTAGGCACGCGGGCTTCAGTAGTTATGGCTCGCGGGCTCAGTAGTTGTGGTACATGCACGGGCTTAGCTGCTCCGCGGCACGTGGGATCCTCCCGGACCAGGGCTTGAATCCGTGTCCCCTGCATTGGCAGGTGGACTTTTAACCGCTGCGCCACCAGGGAAGCCCCAGAGGGGGAGTTTTAAAAGAGAACGTTGACCATGTGCCATCTGTGTACGTGAGTAGAATGTTTTTGAATGTATAGGCTTAGACAAAGGCAGGAGTCCATGTTCCTGCAGAGAAAAGCTGCCCCTTTTTCCTCTCTGTTTTCTTGGTGCCTAGAACGTAGCATGTACTTAATAAAATTCCGAGCAAGGAAATGAATTTGGTTGTCCAGAAAGGAAATTTTGACCCTCAGCACATAAAAAAGAAATATATTACAAAGGAGATTTATTTACTCTACCCTCAGGTTGAAGAACAGTCACCTGACATTAGGTCAGTTTACCTCCCTGCCCAATGTCTAAAAATTCAAAAAACGCTATACTTTCTTCATCTCCTTTCCCGCTGCCATGGACCTGGTTCATTTCTCTTCTGGATTTTGCTCTTGACTCCTAAGGAGACATCCCAGCCAGCCGCTTAGACACTCCAGCCATACTGATCTTCCTAAAGAAGAGCCCTAATCATGCCATTCTTTCATTTAAAAAGCAAAACAAAAAACCCAAAAGCCTCCTAATGCTTATTACAAAAGGCAGCCAGGCCTCCTATGAACCGGCTCCCAGCCCCTTTCTTAACTTCATGCCTCTTCTCTCTCTACCTTCCTGCATCTACCTGGGTTCCAACCAAACGGAGATGCTCAGTCTCCCCCAGCCCCCCACATGCAACATCTCCCCTTTGGTCCTGCCACTCCTTGTCCATGGACCCATCCCTACTCACATTTCATAGGTTCAATCCTACCCATCCTTCAAAGGCCACCTAGCCCAGCGCTGTTCCTGTGCCTTTGAAGGAAGTATTCTCTCTCCTACTGAACTGCTATAGCACCTTCTTTTCACCCCTCTTGACTATTTTCAACCTAGAGTTCAGTTATTTTGGTAAGTCCTTTATATTACATGCTAATATGTGTTCCTTGGGACAAAGGTGGTTTTACTTTTCGGCCCTCACATGACCCGGCCCAGCATCTTATTATGTGCCCGCAGTTCACGCTGAATCAAAGCTCTCTCCCAATAAGTCTCACTTTAATTTTTCTGTCTTTCTCATCTGTACTCTCTTCACAGCCGACCTATTCTTTTTCCATTTGCGTTAAAGTTCTCAGACATAGGGTGATGGGTATAAAAGGAAAGAAAAAAGAGGAAAAAGTAGAAGTGTAAAGACAAGTCCAATTTTGTAGTCTTTCCTCCACCGATCCCTGGCATTTAGCGGGGGGTTACTAAGACGAGTGGGGTCTGCGGCTGCCTTCTGATGACCTTCCATGGCCATCAAGACAACATGCTGAGAAAGAAGGACCATCTGAGCCTTGGCTCCAGGGACCATGCCAGAGATTAGCCAGGGCACAGAAGGCTTTCCTCAGTATGTTGATGACAGATAAAAGTCTTTGCCAGTAAATTTACTGACCAAAATTTCATCAATGATAAAATGGGATTACTAGGAAGAAAGAGCATGGAAATAAATACTAGTGGCAAAATATTATATTTCCAGCACCAAAACAGTGAGATATATATCCATCAATGATGAGAAAGTTAACTGGGTACATATCAGAGAGACAGGAAATGAGTATCTGTCAAGAATAAAGTGTTATGAACTCAATACTTGTAATGATTAGGTAGCTGTAGACCATTCTTCATGATCATAGGTCGAATTTGTTTTAGAAGTCTTTAAACGAGTCAAAATTTCTGCTGGAGAATAATTACAATGGTCTGGGACTTTTTAGAAAGCAAAAAAAAAAAAAAGGAGAAACTTGTAAGATAACGCTAATATGATTACAATTATTATGAGTAATTTTATTTAATAAAATGGTTATATCATTCCTATGACCTTACTTTAGAAGCATTTTCTAACTTCCTTGTTACTCAGAGAAGAAATAAGGTAGAAATCTGAAAATTCCCTTTATTAAGCCTTTAAACTGGCTAAAAGACACATGTAAATCACTCTGGTGTGGGGGGCGTGTGTGTGTGCACACGCATATTTATATATAAATATATGCCAATGTCTAAAGAGATTATTCAAAGACATACACGAAGTACCCACCAAATTGGTAATACTCCACAATGTTTGTTTTTCTTTTTGTCACGTTTACTGTGAAGTTAGATATAATCTTGAGTAAAAAAGAACAAAATTAAACGACTGCAAGGACAGCACCTAGGCAAAAATCCCAGAAAAAAACTGGTATGCTGATAATGTGTTTTGACCAAGAACTCTAACTTGAGTAAACTGTTGTAATTAATAATAAACCATAATTAATAACTGCATCATTAGCAATACCAATAAGTACATTATACAGATTAAACTGAACATCAATTACATGGCTAGAGTGATGTATTGCTTGGATATTTACTGGAGGAGATGGGAAGACTCATCAGAGATTCTCATAGATGTGCCGAACACATGCCATTTATTAATTCCCGGGCAGGTGCCAGGCTGATTTTCAAAGACTGTTTCTCAGAGATAGTTATTCACTCTTCTGAATGAAAATAACATGTTGAAGAAAACTTATGTTGCTTCTCCTTCCCTTACAAACCACTCTATATTTTTCCAACTTCATACCCAGTGTCTGAAAAAGGTCCTCAATGAGATAATCTATCATCCCTCTCAACAGAGTTCTATTAAAGCACATCGTCTCGTGCTCCCTTGAGAACCAGTGTAATTGAGGGACAAACACAAAGAGAGGTGTCCACATCTAAACCAACGACAGTGAGGAAGGAACGAACGAACCCCCAAACGGCCAGGACCACAAAAGAAAGCCTTGCGTTTTATTCCGTGCGCTGGGCTACAGGGAAGTGCACACTAGCTTAGGCATTGCTTTGGGCTATTACTGCTTCAAATAAAGCAGCTGTCTTTGAAAATGCAGTGTTTTTTTTTTTTTTTCCATCAGTAGCATCATCACCATTGTTGCCAGTGGCAAGAGAACAGGCTGGGTCCTGCTGAGGCTGTTTATATCCCAAACGCAGGTAAGTGGGAAATATCATCTGTGGGAGATTCATTACAGGTCCTGACATATAATAAAATAATCACATTGCTCTCACGCTCCAGTGCTCCTGGAGACCCCAGTAGCCACGCGCTGTTCGTGTAGATAACACCCTACTTAGCATCAAGAAATCCATTCATTTTCTGGGAAGTTCACGTTTGAACCTCTAGGAAGGGCGGGGTCAGCATTCAAGCTTGGGAGGGGCGGTGGCCTGCATTGATTACGTTGTTGTTCGCTTGAAAGCCCTAACAGCCATAAACAATCCTCTATCAGGACAACAACAAACAACAAAGCCACAAAAGAAGTTACCAGCAACTGCCAACTCCTCTGCCTCGACCCGCAGCCAGCTTTGTGAGAGTCCTTTACACATGTTACTGTATTAATTCTCCCACCGCCCCCTGTGAGGTTAAGAAATAGATTCTCACGTTTTACAGATATGGAAGCTGACTTCTGGAGTTTAAGAGATTTGCTCAAGAAGTCTGGACCTGAGCTCACTACCTTTTATCCAAAGCAAATACTTTCTGAATTGTACGCTGGGACCCAGAGGTTCCCTGAGAACTGCCCTGTTAAATCCAGGCCCAGATTCCTGTCTGACATGTTTGAAAATGGCCCTAGGAAGTGTAGCTTTGAAGATGATCCGGAGTCTAAACTGGAGGGCTTTCACTGTTCCCTCTGAGCTGATCAAGGGTAGCTGCGACTCTTAGCACTTTCCCATTATTTGTCCCTATAAGGCAGGCGGGAGAAGACAGGCAGAAGCTTGAATCTGGGCTTTATCCTGAGTGGCCCACCACTGGCTTCAAATTTCTTTGAAGTCCGTAGCTCTATTTTTTTGAATGGAGCATGTAAATGTTGCCTTTTGCTCTGTGATATACTGATTTTTAATGCAAATAATGTTTTAAATGATTAACCACCAAGGAAAGTGATACTCCCTTCTGGAAGCCCTGGATTCCAGTCTGACAAGCATATGAGATGGGAAGGCAGCTAGACAAGGGCTACAGTTCCACAAAGGAGAGCGACCTCTCTTTCCCCCTTCCCCTTGGGGCAACCTTTCCAGAGAGAGAGAGAGACAGGTTATTTGATTAAGAATATATGGTCCCTAAGCTAGAAAAACCATGGCCTGAGAACGAATCAGACATTCAAAGCCAAACCCAAGATTCTATCACATGAAAACAATGACAACTCTACAAGCAGTACATATGTGCCTGCGTGTGCCTGTGTGGGGGGATTTGAATATGCTAGAACTTCAGAAGTCAATCTTTTCAAAGACTTTGGGCCTCCCCGTCAGCCCTCTGGAGACACTGATGAACAAGTTTTGACACTGATATTGTCAAAAGGGCAAATAAGATGAGGCACCTGGGTTGAAAGGACTGTGCTTTTTCAACTTTCTGTTTTGGTCCTGGACCTTTCCCTTGATTCTCATTAGGTCAGTAGAGTATTTAAAATAAGAATTCTTTCTCCAGAAAAGAGTTTTGTCTACGCTACATCTATCCTTGAAGTTTTCTTGATTTGCTTCCTCAACATCTTGCCCTGTTAAGATGCTGGAGGAAGTCCTGACTTCTTTTCCATTCTGACTCAGTACACTGGCTCACACCCATAAACACTTTAAAAACCTCTCACAGGGACTTCCCTGGTGGCGCAGTGGTTAAGAATCCGCCTGCCAGTGCAGGGGACACAGGTTCAAGCCCTGGTCTGGGAAGATCCCACATGCCACGGAGCAACTAAGCCTGTATGCCACAGCTACTGAGCCTGCACTCTAGAGCCCACGAGCCACAACTACTGAGCCTGAAAACCACAACTACCAAAGCCCGCATGCCTAGAGCCTGTGCTCTGCAACAAGAGAAGCCACTGCAATGAGAAGCCCGTGCACCACAACAAAGAGTAGCCCCCACTCACTCGTCAGAACTACAGAAAGCCCGTGCGCAGCAATGAAGACCCAACGCAGCCAAAAATAAATTAATTAATAAATTTATAAAACAAAACAAAACAACAACCTCTCACAAATACTAAGCATTTTACAGTATTCTAAAAATACTTATTTATAGGAGAAACTAGTTCAAAGTCAACCAAAAATGCACAGCAGTAAGACATGGCCCTTTGCCTACAAATTCTCAGTGGAATTCACTGGTTTCTTAGACATTAAGCTGTTGGAATTCATGTTGATGCCTTATGTTCTAAATGGTAGTCACGTTTTTCTAAAGCAAGTAAAGTGCTGAAAACCAAAGTATCACAATTGGTATCTCTCAACAATAGTCAGTGAATGGCTTCAATGTTGTCTAGTTCCATGCTAGCCATTGAGGTAAAAAGAAACACCTAGTAAAACAGGTATTGTCACTCAGCTTTAATAAATATTTAAAAAAATATCCAGGCCTTTTCCATGTTAACTGATATCAAGTATGAATCAATATAATTTCACTATAAAATTGATACTATATATTCCTTACAGGAAAGGCAAGAATAATTTAACTCAGTGACATAAAATCTTTTGTGCAAAATCTCTATTTTTTAAAACTGCAGGAATTCTTTTTCCCAGTATTTTGCACCTTTTACCCAAATTTTAGTTTATTTTAAGCTCAAAACTTTACCTTCAGCATTCCTTTTGGATATGCACAATGCACTAGATTAATAACAAAATTATAAGGTAGATTTCCTAAAATATAAAATCTCAATTTATGCTTTTCAAGCCAGGAAGCTCTATGCCTTAAGCAAATAAAAGACAGTTAAACATATTGTTTTACCTTCCTTTATCACACTGCTGATAGAAAGAGAAAACACAAAAGGATACTGAAAAATTAAATTGCTCTCTTACACTGAAAATCTTTTACATAGAAATTCTAAAGTTTATGTAGTAAAAATGGAAAACAACACTATTTCAGGGTAATATACATCTTTTAAAATATATTACTTCTGAAACTAAATGCTTGACATTTGACTCAGTGTTTCCTTCCAAAAATGACAAGGAAAAGGAACAGAATCTTCCCTGGCAGTCCTGTATCCTCTCACCATTGTCTTGTAACTGTACCATTTTATGGATGAAACTGCCATAGCAAAACGACAAATACAACACATAAAAGAACAAAAAAGGGCAATAAATTACCAGTGACACTGCAGCCCATTAAAATGCATTCAGCTGCTGTTGCAGGAAGAAGAAAAACTTCCCCTCACTTTATATTCTTCTAGATGAAAAGGAAATTTTAGAATCCTCAAGCAACCCTTATAAGAGATGCTGAAATTCCAACCAAATTCTCCTCACATTAACTGCCCATGTTGGCCTCTGAAATGTATAGCACTGATACCCCGTTCCCTCTTTACTAAGAAAGGCCCAAGACGGGGCATGTGAATTGCTCATCCTCTGTGCTGATAGGATACTGCATTTGAAAAAAGCCAGGACACCTAACTAGTTGGCAAATGGTAGGTCTTACTCAGCCACTATTTCCAATATATTGATTATCAGCTTCAATAAAGAGTTTGGCATTTTAATTGATAAGGAAGCCTAAAGGAGGCATTTTCTTTGCTTAATTTTCACCCAAAATTCTCTCAAAAGGTCCAATCGAAGCTCTATGACTCCATGACTGGGGAATAATAGGATAGTACGTTTAGAGCCCAACTGATTATAAGTTAACTTATTTCATTATGCACTTATCGTATTACAGAGTTCAAGAAACTGGTAAATTTGTTGAAGTGGGTTATTTATCGAACTGTTTTATGTTGGTCCTAACAAAGATGGTAGACAGAAGTTACACTTCCTTGAATCTCTTAACGCAGAGCTCATTACCCATCAAGCTCTCCAAGGAGATGAGAGGGTCTTCAATGTGAAGGATGAACGAGGGAAGCTTGCCTCCTAAAGTACGGACAGTGGATGCTCGTGGAGCAGCGCAGAGCACAGCCACAACAGCTAAGGGCTTCAGGGACTGAAATGCTGCGACTTATTTTAATCAGAACTGAACTGTACGCCCTTCCTGGAAGTGCCGGACAGGAGGCTAGCCATCGGAGGCCCATGGGACACTTGGTCACGTGACACTCTGTACCTCCTGGAGACCCAATCCTGACGGCGTGACAGTCAGGAGCCCCTCTCGGGGGGATATTATTTTAAAAAAGTGGTGTGGAAATTAGTTCACACCTTTAAGACCATTTTACCTTTTAGAAGTGAATTCATTCCATCGGAAAATGAGAGCTGGTCTCTGAGTACCTTTCACGTGCCCAGCTCTGAGTGGCAGGTTGTGGAAAGTATAAAGAGACATACAATACGGCCCCTGGAGTAGTAGATAAAACTATTTCCACACAGCAACGAAGAGTCTGAATGCTACAACTAAAAGATCCCGCACGCTGCAACTAAGAGCCAGTGCAGCCAGAATAAATATAATTAATTAATTTAAAAAAAACCCACCTATTTCCACACATATTTCATAGTAGACACAACCAACTATCTCCAGTACAACACTTTATGAGCCTAATGACTGAATTCTTTTTTTTTTAAACATCTGTATTGGAGTATAATTGTTTTAGTGTTAGTTTCTGCTGTATAACAAAGTGAATCACCTATACATATGCGTATATCCCCATATCTCCTCCCTCTTGTGTCTCCCTCCCACCCTCCCTATCCCACCCCTCTAGGTGGTCACAAAGCACTGAGCTGATCTCCCTGTGCTATGTGGCTGCTTCCCACTAGCTAGCTATTTTACATTTGGTAGTATTTATAAATCCATGCCACTCTCTCACTTCGTCCCAGCTTACCCTTCCCCCTCCCTGTGTCCTCAAGTCCATTCTCTATGTCTGCATCTTTATTCCTGTCCTGCCCCTAGGTTCTTCAGGACGAATTTTTTTTTCTTTTTAGATTCCATATATATGTGTTAGCATATGGTATTTGTTTTTCTTTCCGACTTACTTCATTCTGGATGACAGACTCTAGGTCCATCCGCCTCACTACAAATAACTCAACTTCATTTCTTTTTATAGCTGAGTAATATTCCATTGCATATATGTGCTGCATCTTCTTTATCCATTCATCTGTCGATGAACGACTGAATTCTTGAAAGGGCAAAATATAACTGTCTGCAGCTAAAGGTGGTGGGACTTTATCTCAGTGAGCATATATTCAAGCAGGACTGCTGAGTTTTATTATCCTTTATGTTCTTTGCCACTTTTGATTCATACGCATACCCCGGTGAATACCGCTCAAAATAAATGCAGTGGTGATCTCGGGCAAGAGGCTGAATGAAACCATCCCACCTCCAAGGTACTCAACGTGTTGCTAAGACGTGTTGGAACCTGTCCCTTTAGTTTTCTATCATGTGTTCTTTCATGCTGATCGTAGATGATCAATAACCCAGGGCAGGGACTCAGACTGCATCAACTCCCTGGAATTTAGCTCTTCTATTTGTATCCACTCACTCTGTTCTTTTCCTCCAGGCTGGTGGATGATCTTCCATTTCTTAGGGTTTTATTTCAGTCTCTTGGCCTTTTTCACCTCTCCTCCAATGTTTCCAGTGCATCTGGGGTGTCTAGTGCAGACGTGAACCTGTCTGCCCCTCTTGCAAACACCTCAGTGCTTCCTACTGTTCTTGATCAAAGCCCGTACTGTAATTTACAGGGTCACGGTCGACCTCCTTTCACCTGTACAACCTGAGTGCTCACGCATCCTTCCAGCCACGGTGGCCGTTTTCCAATCCTTCATTCTTGCTCAAGCTACTTCCCAGCCTGGGGCCTTTGCACATGCTGTTCCTGCCACTGACTGAGCTACAGGTCAGTGAATAATCCTACCACCTTCACGCTGTAGCCAGTCCTTGGAGTTACACAATGTGGCTAAGACCTGCTTTCAGTTATGTCTTCATCTTACAGAGAACCTTGGGTCCACAGAAGGACAAACTCTGCCTCTCTGCATTTACCCTGCCCCAGATTACTGCTCACAAACAGCACCAAGGACCCACTGGCTGGGCCTGACAGGCGGAGGTGGAGAAGTGGACAGACGCAGTCTGGGACTGGGAGTAAAACAGATAACGTTGCTGTGAGTGGGTGGGCCTCTCTCCAAACAATTCAGTGAAAAGGAAACTTTTCTATGGCTCGGCCAAAAGAAACGGTTTATTAAAACTGTGCTTTTGTAAATGGGTTGCAAAACCATGAGTCTATTTTATTTGCAATGGAAAGGTCGACTGAATTAGAAATATATACTATAAAGAAGAGACATATTTGGCAATTAACATAAAATCAGTCAAAAGTAGGCAAAATAAACCAATGTCAAAAGATTCTCACCTTCATTCAAAATTTGTTCAAAATCTACCTATCATAGTGAGGAAAGCTAAAAAATACCTAGGAACAAATTTAACAAGGAAAAGCATCAACTGTGCAGTCACTCAGTAAATAATTTTGAACACCCTCTGGTAGAACAGGAGAGACAGACAAAGCCCTGCTCCCATCATATCCTAGGAGGGAGATACAGAGTCATCAGGGAACTTCCAAGAGAGGCAGAGTGACGGGCTGGCCGGTGGCCAGGGGGCCACCGGGCCATGGACTTCAGGGACCACGGTCTAGGGAGGTCTCCCGAGGAAGTGACACTTGTGCTGAACCTTGGTGCTGAGGAGCAGCTGGTGATGGGAAGGCGGGGGACAGAGCAAGTGCAAACAGCCGGCACAGGATCAGCTTGGTGATCTGGAGAAACAGAAGGAAGGTGGGCGCTGAGAGTGAGGGATGTGAGATGAGGATCTGTGAGGCCGGGCTGGAGGGTGCAGCCCCTGCACTGTTGATGCCAAGCTCGGAATTTTATTCCGCGTGCCATGGGAAGCTCTTCGACGGCTTCTGAAGAGGAGTGATGGGGCCAGGATTCGATTTCACACGCCAGGTCATCTGCGACGTGGACAATGAATGAGTAGGGAGTCGTGGAAGTGAGTCGGGGACCCGTCAAATGCCTGGGGGGTGGTGACCGTGGGAAGGTGAGATGTGGCTGAACTTGGAATTCCTTTTGGGGGGAGACTAGACAAAAATGACTTATATATTAAAAAAAAACCCTCCAGAATTGTATTAGAAGTCGTACGACAGGATCCGAATAAATGGAGGAATCTAGCGTATTTCCCACAGTGATGATGATGCATAAATTTAATAAGATTCCAAAGAGAATCTCGGTGGCATTTTGGGGACCTGGCTACCTTGTGGGCACTGGACCTTCTTGATGTCTAGGATTTATCAGAGCTCGGCAGACAGATTCCTGCCCTCAGGGAGCTTCTGTTCCAGGAGGGGAACAAAAACGGTAGAAACAGAACAAATAGGCACAAAGGTGATAAGTGCTGTGAAGAACAAGGACGTGGTAGTGGAAAGGGACAGACTGTGTCAGGGAGACACAGGGAGAGAGGCATCGGGGGGCTGCTCCCTTAGGAAGGCCAAGTGCTCAAGGCAGACCTCCCTGAGAAGGTGGGGTTTGAGCAAAGGCTGTAGGGGGTGAGGGGGTCAGGCAAGCGGGGATCTGGGGAGAAATGTTCCCAAGCAGGGGAAGCTGGAGCGAGAGCCTGAAGGTGGGAGCTTGGCTGGTGTGTCTGAAGGACAACAGCGGGGACTGGTGTGGACGGAGGCAGAGGGAGGAGGGGGGAGGGGAGGGAAGCCGGTCATTCCAGGGCTTCTGGGCTGCTGGGAGGGCTGGTAAGTAGACGGAGAAGGATGAGGGCCGGGGGATTTCTGACAGAGAAAAGGAGAGAATTCTAGTTTCATCAGAAAATGTCTTAAAAGCCAGTGTCATCAAAAGGTGATGATAACACTGTAGGAAGAGACAAAGAGGCCCTTCGCGCAATCTACGTGTGAGATCTGAATACATGACATCACGGCCTTTCATTCCTGTGGGAAAGTAGTTGCTTATTTAATGATGAGACCAGCCTAACTGGTTGTTTCTCTGGGAAGAAGCTGGACCTCTGCCCTGGAAACACTTCAGGCCATCTCAGTGGTAACTTCTAGATGGATTCAAGAGTCAAAGAGAGAAAACACCCCAAATTCAGGGTCCTGGCTGGATAATCTGAGGGATGAGGAGACCTTCTCAGGCAGAACAAGCCCTGCAATGGCCGGCTGGGTGGACGCAGCCTCTGTCACCGCTCAGGCAGGGGACATCACTGTGGCCAAGGTGCAGACCTCAAGAATGTCTGCCTGTTTCTGCAGTTTCTCCAGCGACACTCGGAAGGACGGGAACAGGCGCCGAGAAAGCAGGCTGTGGGGTTTCCTCAGGAGTCAGTGAAGGAATGCAGAGGGGTGTCTCGAACAGAAGGTTGTCCGTGAACAATGGAGCCGCTTCCTTCCTCAGTGGAGACCTAGTTCACTGACTTCCGTGTGTTATATGTTACATTAAAAAAAAAAAAAAAGTCTGTTTGCTTTAAGAGCCACGTTGGGGCGAAAGAAATTCCTTGGGGTTTATTTCCTGCGAGCTTTGCCAATATACTGACAAAGATTCTTGCTGTGACCAAACTCTAGGTGGGCTCTTCTGAGCCCCTTTGACACAACAGAACATTTGTGTCCTGAGGACGATGCCCAGAAGAAGCTGGTCAAACGTCCTCACTTCCTTTCCCAGATGCCACCACTCCAATGAGTCCCTGCTGCTCACACGGGAAGGAGGGAGAAGGGACAGGATTCTCTCTGGGGCCAAACCCCAGTCACGCTCCTCTGGGTCCTCCTCTCCACCAGGCCCCCACCTGGGCCCACAGAGACTTGAACAAAGACGGACATAGTTTCTAACAGCTCAAGGCTGCATCCCTAGGTGACCCCAGACCCCCTGAGAAACTCAAGGCTGCCCAGAGAATGGATGCTGGTCCCAGCGACACCTGAGGACAGGGCCCTGGCTCCCAGCCTCTGTGGACAGGAGGACCTGACTTATTCCATAAGCACCAGTCAGCAAACCAGATGGTGTTACATAGACCAATGTTTCACTTCCCTGACCCTACTGAGCCCCCATCACCCCTTTCCCACCCCCTCATCCTTCCTGTAAAGGCCCAGTCACCTCTCAGCAAATCATACTGGAGTGCAGCGCGACCCTTACAGGTCAGCAGTTACTGAAAAAATCTGTTTTCGCCACTTTAGCTGATGTCGGGCTGTGTTTATCTTTATCGACACACACATCTCCTACACGTATCTTTTCCAAAACTTCAAACTTTATGTGGGAATAAGTGTTGGCTAGTTCTCTATTTTTTTAGTACTAATTATATCTAGCAAGTAATTCTACATGCTCTGATGTATCTGATTTGTACCTGAATCCCAGAAGTCACCTTGTTTATAAATACTCTACAATACAGATCTTATCATTTTAGATGTTTGTCTTAAGCAAAACAGATGATAAAAAGTACTTGTTGAAGAAAACCATTCTCCACAGCATCTCAGAGCTGGCTGGGGTTTTAAATCATAAATAGAAATATCAATATAAAATAAACAGCCTAGAGGTATTTATAAAGTGAAGTAAAAAAATCTTAAAGAGAAATTTCTAGCATGTGCAGCTTTTAATTTTCCTCCCAAAGCAGTTCTATATTATAGACAATTAATAACGAAACTGAGGGAATGAAGTAGAAAGAAGCATTTCCAGTTTCTAGAATTTTCTGTGTGCTCTCTTTAGAGTAGGAGTTTTGGGGTAAGACTGGACCATTAATTCAATTATATATTCTGTTCTTTCATAATTCCCTAACTACGGTGGTTTAGTAAATTGTTTTTTAAAACTGTGCGTTACAACCCATTAGTGGGAAATGAAATTGATTCAGTAGGTAGCAACTAAATTTAAAAAAATGAAATAGAATAAGATACAACAGAATAGAACAGGTCGGAATGCAGCTTATTCACACAGAGCAGCATTGGCAGGACAGTTTCTAAATCTTTTGCTTCAGTTAAACATCTGTGTATGTGTATGTGTGTATGTTGGGTGGTGATGTATTCCTACTGTTGAATGAGGACAAAAACGTTTAAGAAACAGCCCCAGTGTGATGACAGGCCTGCTTATCAAATATACCAGCATCCTGCATCTGAGATTCATTCATTCAGTGAATTAAATTAGCCAACATTTATGGGCACTTTTGCTGTGTCTGACACGTTCCAGGTGCTGGGAGTCAGTCACCGGGTGCTTGCGTTCTCTGTTACAGAAGGGAGGAGGGTCCCATCTACCCCGAGGTGAACCGAACCAGCATGGATTACATTCTGGGACAACGGGATCTAGGCTGCAGAGAACTCACTGTCTTACCAAAGTTTCCTCTAAGTACAGCTTCCAATAGCATTTGTAGGGGCAAGATGTCAGCACAATTAAAACAAAACGGACCAGAAAATTGCTAGTCATTCAGAATGCATCCCTCGTGATTTCCTGTTGGCTTCCAGAAGGGCCTGTGTTGATCTAATAAACAATGGGTCACAGATGTGAAATGTTCAGAACTGTCCCACTGACCATTTTCTAAGTAACTCGACACGAAGAGAAAGATTTTGAAATACACGTCCTTTCCCCCCATTGTTACAAAGCTGTTGTCTCTTCTCAACTACGAAATGACAAGCATGATGGTCATTTTTCATTGATAAGAGCATGTGTGCGTTTAGGTTTTGGTGTCACTCATGCAAATATGTCTGATGCCAAGAGTCTGGGCAACCACACAAAGTAAACATATTTATGAGAGTTAGTAGCCCTTGACCCGGCACACAGAAGGTGCTCGATCAGTGCTCAATCAGAAGGTGCTACATGTCAATCGGCGACTGAATGAATGAAGACTCATGCTTGCAGTACAACTCAGGAATAAATCTATTTAAAAAAGACAGTGTTACTGCTATCCAAGTGGATGGCTGATACAAACAGAAAATACAAAAGAAATATTACTTGAGCTTGAATTTATCTGGGTAAGAGTAACCATCACTAACAGCAGCAGGAAATACTGAAAAAAAGGACAAGAGTAGTTTTGTACTGGCTTTTCAGGCTTATTCTAACACTCCATCATTTTCATCCCTGATAAACCAAAGTAAATGGTGGTGATCACCTGCAGCCCTTAAAAGACAGCTGCCACATACTTCAGCTACGTATGCGTCCTCCGCAGACTAGTTACAAAATAACAAGGTACGACAGATCTGAAAGCTTTGGGAAGGAGGCTGATTTATGAAGTGTCTTCTTAATCATGGGAGTTTTAGAGAGAACACTATATTCAGAAGTTTCTCTTACTTCATTCCTAGTGAACCACGTGCGGAATTTGAAAGCAGTGGGTTATGGGGAAAGTCTCAAAAGGGGCTATTTAACTATATCCCCTACAAGTACTCATTTTATGAGAGTGAGGCCAACCTATTTTTAATGTTTGCTGACAAGACTGGTACCAGCTCAGACGTAATGGGGCAGGGGTCAGACTTGCTGAAGATCCCAGATTACCTTCAAGGTGGACACAGAACCCTACGCAGAGTGCATGGGCCAGGCCCGAGACGTAAAGGTTTTAGAGGAGAGGACTTATGTAAGAAAGACACGATCCCTTAAGTACTTCAACTGTTGGGAGGAACACATCAGAAGTTCAGGATAAGAGAGTGTCTGCAACAACTGAACTTCAACCAGTAAAAGAAATATGCTTAAAAGGAACTTGAAAGCAAAGGCAGAACTGTTAGTAATAAGTTTATAGCTTTTAGGCCCTGAAACAGAGGGCTGAAAATATGTATGGAATTCCAGCTGAGAAAGAAGTAAAATTATCCTACAGTTCTTTACCTTAGATAAAGCAGTCTATAATTTTCCTGAGTTCTCAGCTGCTTTATATTCCAAAATAATAAGCTCACGGAACAACTTAAACATTCATGAATTCTTACTATGAGTTAAGCTTTACTTTTTTTTCTTAAATGTTAGGGTATATGCCTTAATCTCATACACACAAAACAGTTGCAGGAGTGGAAATTCTACGGAATGCAGTTGCATGTTTCTTACTTGGCTTCCTCACGCCTATAACTCATGCAACAAACTACCATATTGGGGATGCCTCTGAAAGCAGAACTTGAGTCCTGCTCCTGTGACTGTGTTAGAAACCTTGACAATGGCTTGCTTCTCTTGCAGGACCAAAGCTGGTCTTCTGGCATTCTCTAACCACTCACCTTTGATATGCAGTAATGTACTGGATTCTTTTCCTATATAAGTTTATACGTTTGTCCATATACCTTTAGAGGCAGTTCAAATGGACAAGCTAACTTCTCTTGGTATAAAGAGGCACACAGTTCAATTCCACGACTCAAAGCCATTCAATTGTTTTAAAACTTCCCTAAATTATTCAGTGCATTTGACTTGCAGATGTGCCTCTGCTTGCTATAAACACTGTGCTTTGAAACAAGGATCTGTAAGGAATGCAGTCAGCTCTGCTCCAGTTGTAGGAACTTGAAAAGCTGAACAGCGTCACCCCAAACATCTTTGGGTGGCTTCACTTAACAACACTGGCAGATGAGCCTGTGGATTGTTAAATGGGTGTGCAAACTAGACCCTACAAGGTGAAAATAAACCCCTCACGTTCAGATCTCGACGCCTTTCTGGGTTAATCTGGATAACTGGGAAAACATCTTTACGTGTTTTGATTGAAATCCTCTTTGATGGCATTGCCATTGCAAATCCAGCAAATTTCATTCTGTATAACATTAGGCTAGAAAGGAACATACCGACAGACACACAGACAATGGGATCATGCAGCGGGGCTGTGCTGAATGCAGGGGTATACATGTGCACACAGAAGAGGCCGAGCACACCACTTAATTTAACGCGGGCACAGGTCTGTACCGAGAGTCGGAGACATCGTCAACAAGCCTTAAAGCGAAGGAGGAGATGTAGAGGGGAAACGAAGCCGAGAAAAATGAGCAGGAAATGGGCAAGATGACTCATCTATACTTGAAGGTCTGACCTGTCAGCTGGTCGTCGCCTGCAGCAGGGGCGATGCGAATGTGAGGTGTCGTAAGCTGAGTCACGATTATCGCAGCTATGGCAAAGGAAGATTCCCAGGTCAGCATGCATGAGGGAAGAAAAAGCCAGACTGAAGCTAGGCTAGCAAGGAGAATCTCCATCCGCATATCACATCATCTCAACTTTCTTCCAGCAACAACAAAAAGAGAAGGAAAAAGGAAAACAACCACAGCGAGCCGTTGAATTTTCTGAGTTTGTTTCCCTTAAACAGGCTTTCATCAGGCAGTTGGATTTCTAACCATGACACAGTTGCAAGCTTGGGCTGAGACTGTGGACAGATTGACTAAAGGGGGGAAAAAAAGCAAAAAACAAGGATCTAGTTGGAACAGTGTTTTCAACTGCTCCTGAGAAGGGGGTAGAAAGATTCATTGCTAATTCTGATGAGCCAAACTTGAAGCTTTCAACGTGTAATAGGTTATTTAAAATTCTTCTGCTTAAGTCACAATATTTTCTCTTCTTGCTAAAATCACCTTTGTGAAGAATATTATCTTCCTTCACTAAAAACATTTTTATGTAGAGAAATTTCTCTGATAACTAAATTTCCTGTAGAGAATTTCCATTTAGGAATTTTATTTTGTCACATTCAGGGAATGAAAAAAAAATGCATCTCAAAACATCAGTTAAAAAAAAAAAGACTAATCATTGCCTTTGCTATAGTTGTCATGGTTAACATGTGACCAGAGAAATGATTAAGATTCTTGAAGCAGACCAGGCGGGCTTCTTGGTTTGCCTGAACAGCTCAGCAGTTGAGTTTAAATGGTTAACATTCATGACACACAGATATTGAAAAAAAAAAAATAGAGAAAATTAAAATGTCAGTTCTAACATGATACAGCTGGAAAATGATGCAAAGAAAAAATATTGGAAAATTAAGGACAGGCTTACATGAAAGATGCCTAATTTACATGGAACAGCCTGGGTGCTATCAGAAATGTGGCAACAAGTAAGGAAAATAGATCATCTCCCATCTGCAGACAATTATAAACCCAAAACTGCTGGTACATAATAGTTTGAAATATCCCTTTGCACTGTTCAAACAGTGTTGCTCCTTGTAACCAGACAACAGAGGCAACTGGGTTTAAAAGTGGTACCATCATCTTTCATGTGTTACTAATGAAAACTTTTTAGTTTTGCTCAGTGAGATGAATAAACTAACAGTTTGGACAGAGAATGGAGAACTCCCAAGATATCACAAAGATAATTTTCTTCGTATGACACAGTATGCAAAATTGCATAATAAACTGTAAACAGTAAAATGTTATTTCTAAGACTCGTGACAAAGTTGGTACCAATTCCAAGTTTACGCACAGAACACTTGCTTGGTCATAGATACTCTTGTTCAACCAACATTCCTGTGCAGTTTTCCATTACTTACAGGAAAATTTGACCTACTCTACATCTGAGAAAAGTTACATTGTTTCTGTAAAAATAGAACATCTATCCCATACTGAAATTGGTAAACAATATGAACAAAAAGATATTTGAAAAGAGCTATGTCAGGCAGCCCTGTATTCACAACTCAAAAAGAAGACAAGTTATAAACTGAGGCTCAAAACTCAAATGGAAAAGTCCACAACAGGGATCAGGAAGGATTTCTATCTGATCTCTGTGTTCTGCCTTGTAAAGTGTTCCTTTGTGACAATTATTCTCGGTTACAAGGAAAAAACTTGATTTTGTTACAAATTACTGTAAAATAGGGGTCAGCTGGCCCACTGCCTGCTTTTGCAAATAAAGTTTTATTGGCAGAGTCATGTTCATTGTTCACCCATGATGACGGTGGCCCTTCCACAGCAAAGGCAGGGCTGAGGGCCTCTGATGGAGACAGTGTGGGTCGGGAAGCCTAAGATATTTATCATCTGCCCTTTACAGAACAACTTGCTGCACTATGTCTTAAAGTATCAAAAGAATGCATTATGAAAGAGAATATCGCTGAATTCCTAGGCTTTAAAGATGGCGTCTGGTGCTGATAAGCTTAGGGTCTCCTTTAGGTACAAAGGTGCGCACGGGAGAGTAAACATCACACCTGGTGTATCGGCTCCTAACCTGCCGTTTCAGTTACAGGTGGTGGTATCTCCTGGAATTTGAAGACCCAGTATTTACCAAACTGGGTTTTATATGACTCTAGGGCTCCTTGAAAAATGAGTTTGGATCAAATAAATTTAGAAACTCTAGGGCTGAACAAAGTTAAACAGGTTTCCTTTCCTTGGGAACTTCTCGGGGGCCTTAATGCACTCATGATATACATTATGGAGACTTTCAGGTCGAGAAAAGGAAATATTTTCTCTACAAAATGCAGAGCGACAAACGCGTATCATATTTACGTTTCTATTTCTAAACCCATAGCTAAATGATAGCAGATTAGCATATATGAGCGGCCTTACTATATAATTTGTTTGCTTGTGTGTTGAATATGAGTAATTAAAAGGAATCTTAATTAGCTTTACATCTCGAACATTCTTTTCAGTTCTTTTTATCAGTGTACTTTCATTTTGTACCACTGTGGCCTAGAAAGGATGGCGTTTCTTTGAACAAAACAATGAACAGAAAAACAGTGTAGAGAAACTTCTCAAAGAGCCTAGTGATTAAAAAAAGAAACATTCACATTTCTGAATATAGTTAGAAATTGTATCAGCACAATAGAAATCCTTCAAAGTTTCCTGAAGGTCTCCCAGCAAAGCACATTGCCATACAAATGTAAGTTAAATAAAAGACTACACTTAAAAACAGTGGAGCATTTTTGCACAGAAAATTCACCTTAAAATATGACATTAGAATAATGGTTTTGTTTTCTTTTTCTTTAAGGTTTATATCTGACTACTATAATACTTTTGAAAATAATTTAGCATGTGGTTTTCATGCAGTTTTTGTCTTGATTTCTAGCTATACTGCTGTTAGTCAAATCAAAGCAAGGAGAGGAATAAGTTAATACATATGACATCCCCCCCCATAAACTAAAAACAAAGAAACAAACAAAAACCTCAAAACTTTTATGAACTCAAAATCCTCAAAATTTAAAAAGTGATATATTTATGTATCTATGTCTGGAAGTTTTAAAGATTACACCATGCCTAACGTAATAGGCACTTAAATTTTTTTTATCCTCTTAAATTTGTTGAGGCTTGTTTTGTGCCCTTGTATGTGGTCAATCCTAGAGAATGTTCCATGTGCACTTGAAAAGAATGTGTATTCTGGGTTTTTTTGGATGAAATGTCCTGAAAATATCAATTAACTCTAACTGTTCTATTGTATCATTTAGGATCTCTGTTGCCTTACTGATTTTCTGTCCCGAAGATCTGTCCATTGATGTGAGTGGGGTGTTAAAGTCTCCTACTATTATGTATTCCCACCAATTTCTCCATTTATGTCTGTTAGTATTTGTTTTATGTATTTGGGTGCTGCTATACTGGGTACATGTATGTTGACAAGTGTAACATCCTCTTCTTGTACTGATCCTTTTATCATTATGTAGTGTCCTTCTTTATCTTTCTTTATGGCCTTTGTTTTAGAGCCTGTTTTGTCTGATATGAGTATTGTGACCCCTGGTTTACTGTCATTTCCATTTGCATGAAATATCTTTTTCCATCCCCTCCCTTTTGATCTATGTGTGTCCTCAAATATTTTTTTTAAATAAATGTATAACAAGAAAGCTCCCAAATGGCTATATTGTCAAGGAGAAACATAGCTGGCATCATGTCATGGAAAAAGTTATTTTATGGGAGATTAATGCAAAGTATACAGTTTAAACTGATTATTATATCAATTAGAATGACTATACCTCATTTAATACAAGAAATCTAATTTGCTAACAAGACAGATTTTTACTTTTAAGTGAAAGTAAAAGTTTCCTGTCAGTTTAGAATTGATCATCAACAAATTCTTTAGAATTGATCACTAACAAATTCTTCCAAAACTAGCAGAAAAGAGTTTCCACCCTACTAGCTACCGTAGGCAGCCATAAGGTATGTGAAAGTTAAGGAAAACATATACAAGCATTGCTAAGACATAGCTGGATCAAGTGGTGTTAAACAGAATTCAACTATAAAAATGTGAATGTGATTAAAAATCAAAATCAAAATTAGGAGAATCTAAAAATAGCTAAAAGCCATTCTATGTACTCCACCATAAAGATTAAAAAGAATCCTGTTGGGAGGGTAACCCCAAAACATCAAGTATATTGTCATCATATGCTGTCTTTCTTTTTTTATTTTTACAATTTAATTTATTTAGTTAGTTAATTTTTTTTTTTTTTTTTTTTTTTTTTTTTTTTTGCGGTACGCGGGCCTCTCCCGTTGCGGAGCACAGGCTCTGGACACGCAGGCTCAGCGGCCATGGCTCACGGGCGCAGCCGCTCCGCGGCATGTGGGATCTTCCCGGACCGGGGCACGAACCCGCATCCCCTGCATCGACAGGCGGACTCTCAACCACTGCGCCACCAGGGAAGTCCCTAGTTAGTTAATTTTTATAAATTTATTTATTTTATTTTTGGCTGCATCGGGTCTTCATTGCTGCGTGCGGGCTTTCTCTAGTTGCGGCGAGTGGGGGCTGCTCTTTGTTGCAGTGCATGGGCTTCTCATTGCAGTGGCTTCTCTTGTTGCAGAGCATGGGCTCTAGGCACGTGGGCTTTGGTAGTTGTGGCTTGCAGGCTCAATAGTTGTGGCTCACGGGCCCTAGAGTGCAGGCTCAGTAGCTGTGGCACACGGGCTTAGTTGCTCCGTGGCATGTGGGATCTTCCCAGACCAGGGCTCGAACCTGTGTCCCGTGCATTGGCAGGCGGATTCTTAACTACCGCGCCACCAGGGAAGTCCTGTATGGTGTCTTTTTAACTCAAGAGATAGAACAGTCTGGGGTGAGTTTGCCTATAGCTAACCACATATACTTATGATGAATCTAGGTATATAAATTAAAGGAGGATACATAAAAATACAGGCAATCCCCCAACATATGGAGATATGTAATGACCCACCTTAGGTATTTTCTGGTGTCCAATTTTTTATGAGGCTTTATATTTGAGATGATTAGAATCAAAATGTACCCTTGGAATATGATTAAAATAATCACTACATTAAATTTATAACTAGCATGAAATATATCTTTAAGAGACATATCTGTGTTTGAAATTACAAATTAGTTCCTTGTGGAAAAAATCCACCTCCATACTTTCTCTATAAAGATACTTGTCAACAGTTGTTTCACGAGAACACTGAAATCTTTGTAAATTCAAAATGCTGCTCAGGAAAGTGGTTTAGTGTCTGCAAATTCAATTAAGCCACTATATTGTCAGCGCTAAGTGGCAAAAACAGTCAAGATGCTTGAACTCTTTTCAATTTCAAACATTTTTATGATATGGTACCAGTAACACTGTCAGACCTGCCTATTTCTCTGTTTTGATGAAGTCATCAAGATGGAATGGCTTCCTTCATTGCAAAATCAATTTTAGTATGAATAAGCAAAAAATTATCTGCTTATAAAGGTGATGAAACATTATACGGTGCTGTAAAGGAAGGTTGCTGAACCTGTACATATAGAAATTCATGAAATAAAATGGTACCAAACAGTGTAGTTTTCACCCAGCAGGAGACTATCTCCTGAGGTTCCCTCCTGTGCTGTGATTTTATGAATAGGAATGACAAAGTGAGGCAATGAAAATTAAAATTTGGTTCCCTCTTCCCCCCCGAAAAGGTTATTTGGTTGGATAGAGTTTGTTGCTGTGTAAATGTTTGCAAATGACTCAGAAAATATGAGCAGAGAAATATTTAGTCAATCAGGTCATCTGACTGCCTCATCATCCTTTGGCGAATTGAAAAACAAATTACAATATTGATTAAATCTAGCTGATGATACAAGAAAACGATCCAAATCACCATCTAATTCAATCTATTGTGAAAACAGCAAACATCACATTTCCATATTTACTAGTGTTGTTTATATAATTATTTAACTCTGCACATGAACAGGATGGCAGATATTCTGTTGTTTCCAGAGTCAACTGGGTGGTGACTCAGTTCTAATAAAAAGGAGGACAGATACTTATATGCTGCAGAACTACGATTGGCCAGAGGTTCTGCTGGGTGAAAAGCCATGAGATACAGGGAAACACTGGTGTAGGAGGCCAAACGCTTGGGATCAAGCCTTGACACACAGATTATTAGCTGAGTGACCTTGGCAAGTCAATTCATCTCCCCAAATAATGCATTTTCTTTGTCTCAAAAATAAAAATAGCAATACATGTCTCCTTTCTCACAGTAACTTAGAAGAAATAAATGAGAACATACATATGAAAGTAATTTTAACTTTCAGCTGTGATGTGAAACGCAAGGCATTATGAATCAGGCACTCTGGAACTGGGTTTTCTGTTGAGACCTCAAGGGTCAGCAGAATTCAATAAAGCAATCCGAGCATGGGCCTTGATCGGAGGCCTGAGAACGTCGATACCTCATTCAAAGGCCTTATAATACTGTGATAATTAATAGTCAACAGCGAATTACAGTTTAGAAAACACATCAATATCTGTAATCTCATTTTTTTATTAATTTATCCCTATGAATAAAGGCTCTTAATCAGGTACAATATGATATAAAGAATTGAGTGTTTTAAAATCAATATAAGGAGATTCTTGGAAATAGAGCTATGAGCCCATGAGGACAAACAAAATACAAATAAGGTGAGTACCTCCCACAAGGCCTGGCACGTAACATGAAACCAAGAAATGTTTGCCAAGTTAATGGAATAAAAAGGTCATGTTTCTTCAAGAAATAAGAATTCAATGAGAATTTTGAAAATGCTGATGGGCACCCATGATATATTCAAACTAAGCTGCCTGAACGTTAAACAGCAAAAACAAGATACGTTCATCCAACAGAACTTGTCAAGTGACGCCCTATGAGCTGACTAAATCTGGTGCTTTCTGCCTCCTTGCCGACCTTCCCAGGTTCAATCTCCCAGCACTTCCTCCCTGTCCTCGTGCTTCCTCCACTGATCTGGAAGAGTGCGTTTAACTACAAGTGTTAACGTACACTGCCTCGTTTTCCTGCAGCATCGGATGTTTCTCGCGGCATCTTCTCAAATACTTCCACATGGGATGGTAAGAGCACACTGCGAGGTTGGCGAGATGACGTTACAGTACGTGTACACACACACACACACACACACACACACACACACACACACACACACACACACACACACACACACACACACACACACACACACACACAGCTGCACTCTCGTCTTTAGGAGGCCCTGTGTGGTGAGCTTATGCTGGTTCATCCTAATCTACCTTTCAACCTCCATCCCATTTTCTCAGGATTGTAACCAGGCCTGGGAAACACGAGGTCCACAATAACATCACCTGGTTCCTGGGTTCAAAGAGACACACATCCCCAGTGAAAAAAGCCCACGCAGACTCTACAGATCTATTATAACTAGATAATTGCTTTAAAACAGCAGGAGGTATTTTACTATTATGCATCTGAACATTCATTAGACACAGTACTACTATGTAGGGTACTGTGGTTTATACCACAGTATAAACGAGATCATATAAAAATTAATTCTATTTTAATAGAAGTTTTAAAAAGATAACCATTGAAAACTGCTTTGAAACACAGAAATGTGACTTCTCATTTAAAAGAAATACCTGTGTGAAACACAGTCAAATTTAACTGGCCTACAATCCTGGCACACACCTAGGAGCACACACTGATTTCAATGACATGAACATTTCAAGAAGTTCTGAAACGCCATCTAAACTCGTAAAGGACAGAAGACAGCAGAGCTTTGCACAATTTCAACCTACCTTTTGTGGCCACTTGGACACAGTCTATTTTGGTTTCCTGTGTTAAATAAAGAGGGGGAAAAAAATCACTATTCATGTTTTATGTGAGACAAATAAAATCTCTGCAGTTCTCTTTAAATACGGATAAGGGAGGTTCTCATTGTTCCAAGTGTGGCATTAACCACACAGTGATTAGCACTTGGACTGCACTCTGATACATTTTCCGGCTCCAGTGCTGGCGGTGGTGCTGGTGGACACCCTGGGAGCAGATGGCGAGCCTGGAGTTACACACAGAACGCCTCTGCCAGGTGGCCCCCCTGGCTTCCTCCTCCGGACCCTCACTGGCTCCCTGTGCAGACACTCGTGGGCAAAACCTGTGCCCCTGATTTCCCCCACTTCTCACTGGCCAAAGGCAGTGATGGTACCAAGACCCACGCTGTGAAGGAGGAAACCACTGTCATATCTGGAAAATTCGCCCTTCCTTCTAAGGAGACTTTCCTATCTCATCAGAGCTCTGGGTTGGTCTGAACAGGAAAGGGAAAAAAATTCAAAAACAACTTGATAGTTTTTATTTTGTTTCTATCTCATCTTTCCAAAGCTGTTTTCTCTTAGAAAAAAAAAGAAAGATAACTAATTTAGTCCCAGCTATAGGAAGCGTAAACTCTTGTGGAACCAAAGAAATGGGACAGAATATGCTGAAGAGACAGATGTTGTGAATCTCACAAAACTGTAAATGAGCTGAGTGTACGTGTTAGAGCTGTACTATTTCCCTGTGAAATAGTAGGCTAAGCAGAATCACTAGCCAACTTTTGGTAACAAGTAAAAACTGAAAATAAAAACCATCATGTTGACAATATCTTCTTCCTACCCAAACAAATATGAATATATGCATTTCTTCCCATGAATTTCTCCAGGTGAAAATAATTTTAAAAAGAGAATAAAACACATTTATTCCAAGTAAAAGCACACAAAAGCATGACTTTCCTTCTTACTGCTACCTTATGTGATCTGACTGTGTTCGCACTGATAACACTGAATGGCCTAAGTAAACAGCCATTTATAAAACTTACCCCGTTGGCTCTGCTAGCAGCTTGGAAATAAATTCTGTAGCTTTTATGGGGAAGGAGAGGGGTGTTCCAGTATCCATTGTATGTCTTATTATCACCAATAGTAAAAGGCTGAGCCGACTGGAGGCTGTTGGCTGGGAATTCAGCAGCGAAGTAGTACTGAGAGTTCAGTAGAGAAGCATTCTGGAAGTGGATGGGCACCGGGTAGCATTTTAAGATTTCTGTTGTCTTTTTAGCTCTTCGAGGACGCTCTTCCTCGACAACTATTTGGTAGACACTAGAAGAAAGAGAGTATTATCAGTGATAGTTTCGGATAACAGAGTTGATTCCCATGGTCTTCAGCTGTGGAGACCCCCAGGAGACCCCAAATAAAGAACACACTGGATAGAGCCAACAATAAGTGCTTAGTGCCTAATGGACACGGATTCAACACTTGCTCCATGACAGACAGGGAAAGTGCTTAATGCCTTTGCACAGGACTCTCTCACCCCCAAATAAGACAACTTCTGGAGGGAAAGAAAATTTACCATAGTTAACACGTTTTCATAGAACAATCTCTGCTGTTTATGTGAGCAGGACACCAAGGTAACATTCTTCTTACATGTAACTGAAGATGAATTTGTAGAAAATGAACTCAGTTTACCTAGTCAATGAACCAATCAATATTAACCGTAAGTTTATTAAAAAAGGCAACGTAATATTTTCTTCGGTGACATCTGCATGATCGTGTGTGAAGTTTTATCAAGTCACAAGACACAATGTGTGATGATTCGGGTTAACCAAGGTGTAACTTCCCATATTTTCTTCTATTCCTTTGCTTTCACCATATTCTGTCAGTGGAAAGTGAGGACATCAGAAAAGCAGAGAAAAGGCACTGGAATTTCAAAAGCCAACACCCTGGAGTTACAAGTGGTTTCTAAGAGTAAATCATGAACAGGGCTACTTGAATTCTATATAAAGATAAGATGGGAATGAGTATCCTCAGAAGATGCCTGTGAGACAGATGTCCCCACCAAGGAGTGGATCTCCTGGTCCCTACTCACCTTTCCCTCCCCACCCCCCCTCCAATATCTGTGAATTTCGAATTAACCTTAGGAGAAGAGGAGAAACTTTGAAGGGATGGACTTCTTTATTGAGCTACATACATTTACTAGAATGATGAACTGTTGTGCAGTTTGGTTGGGGAAAAGAAAAGTTTCTAATACGGAGAAAAAACAAACCTCGACAACAGCTTTCAAAAACTGAATCCAGACTAGATTGCAAGTCCTTCTGACAAGGAGATATATCTTTTTCTTACTTTGTCAGAAAAGCACCGTGACTCCCCGAGCAACACTGTAACCCTGGGGCTGCTCAGCACAGCCACTCATTAAAGCCGGGGAAACAGAATAGAAGGGAGGTGCCTACCAAGGCCAAGAGCTGGGGTCGGCCCGGAGAGGTCCCTCTCTGTGCTCCTGTCCGTGTGAACTCTGAATCTGCACCCAGTGAATCTCCTGTTTCTGGAAGTACAACCACTTAGCACATTCTATTTCAGTCATGCAACGCAGCTGCCGTTCAGTTTGTAATTCTGTCCAAAGAAAAACTGACGGTTGTACAACATCGGAATGACTGCTCAGTAGGCAGGGAGTCCAGCAGGCTTACAGTATAAATAATGATAAAGGGACTTCTGAGCAGGGATGTAAACTTAAAGAAAAGAAGAGAAATATGACTCTTACTTCCTAACATCAAGACTTTCTATTGGTCCTGTAAGATGCTCCACCAAATCTTGCCGAGTTCTCACTGCAGGGTGTATCCAACATAGAAGGAAGAATTTAGGAAGGACCTTCCTTTGGGGGGAGGGGGGGGAACAAGGAACACAGGCAGAGACAGAGGGGGCTTTGATTTCACTCCCGCTTCTCCCTGACCTCTTACATCTACAGTCAGATGTGGCGATTCCACTATATCTGCAAGTTCTTTGGCATTTCTCCCACCAAGTATGGCGTTGGCTAACCTTGAAGATTGCATGCAACCAAGAGAATGTAACAGAGGGACAATGTGTAACACTCAAGGCTTCGGTTAGAGAAGTGCAAACATCATTAAGAAAGTGTGACTGTTTTCCTGCAACGCCTTCTGTCAGGGTAGCAGACACTGGCGTGTGCATCCCCCTAGACTCTACTCCTAATTCTGCTAAAACTGGGGTTTTAAATGAACATCTTTGGTTCTTATTTTTTTCCTATGAAATGAGAGAATTAGATGGGTCTCCAAGGTACATTTTATATTTTTTTTTATTCAGAATTTTTATTCAGCATACAAGAACTACTCTCACAAGATGGATAAATCAAAGAATAATTAATTGCTTTGCAAAGAGATTCTCCATTAAGTAATTTTTAACACTGGCTTTCTTCTATCAGCAAGCTTTTCCAATTTACTTGCTATAGGACATGATTTTCAAAATTCCACTTTAAAAACAACTTCCGGAAAGCCTAGTATACTAGACAAAGTAGAAATATGAAGATTTATGCGAAGAAAAAAATTTGCAGAAGTTATTCCATACAGGAAGTGCTAGGCCAGGAGCCTTGCACATGTAGGTTTTATTTTCTGGTTTTACTGGTGAGAAAACTGAGGTTCAGAGGTGAGGTGCCCATTCTATCTGGGGCATAGTTAATTAAATAGTAGATGTGGTCTCCTGACCATCCGACAATACAGTTAGTCACTTCTGTATCTCATGAGACAGAATGAAGTGGGCCACGAAGTACATATTTTTGAAGGCGTAACGTAATCCAGAAGTAATTTTTACTTTATATACCTTATATGTAGTAGGAGGGAGGAAATATACTGATATTCACTAATATGCTTCGCTTTACTAAAACTTAATACTAAGTTTCTTTTGTATTCATTTCCTGAATACCCAAGAGGTAAGAGAGAAGGGAATTACCAAGAAAAAGGTTTTGCGATAAGATAATGCAGGTTAGATTGCAAGTTCATCCTGTACAACCTGCAAATAAGGAGAAATGGAGAGAATCAGAAGCTGCAACTCTGCTTCCTCTCTCCCCTCATCTCCATCCTCACTTTCCATCCATCTTTCCCCAGCTTTCCTCATTTATTAAGTCAATGCATACTTTCTGAGCCCCTAGTATGTGCCAGGCACTGGCCTGATTTAACTTGAACAATATGATATTTGACACCCCCTAGAGAAAGACAATTGTTTTGTAATTTTAATGCCATCTAAGTGAATACGGCTGAAAAAAATTAATTTTTCCAAGTAGCAAGTTGATAAGGATCAGATGAAAATTCAAGAATTAAATGATTATTTAGTGGGCCTCCATTTCAGCCAGTTGGTACGTTATGTCATGCACTCTACTCCAGACGTATTACTTTTTAAAGAGCTACCATCTACTCATCTTCAGATATATTAAAGGAAGAACTAAGTTGACTAGAGCAATTTCAAACCCAAAATGTCTTTTCATCCTTGCTCCACAAGACAAATTAGATTTGCAAGCATCCAGACCTCAAATCTATTTGCTCTTTAATAATTTAAGCACTGAAAGGTCAAGCAGCTCTTTTCTATTCCCCTTTATCAAAGTCCAAGTGCTAATGAAAAATGGCTGAATCCGTTCTGCTGCCCAGTGGGCACACACTGCTGCCTCCTGGATGGAAATAAACACACTACTGGCATCCAGATCAGCGGTACCTGGACAGAACTTGGTGACTGATGCGTTTTTCATTTGTACAAATAACATCATCCCACTGATGATTTTCACAAGATATTTCCAACCACAAGTGTCATCTCAAAAGTACATTTGAAAATCTCACTGTTTGAATGTTTTTCCTGAAAGGATGACTGAAAAAAGCAAATTCTCACAGATGGAAAACCAAACAGAAGTTTCTAGCTTAGTGAGCTGAATTAAAATCCTTTTATCCTTTTAATGTGTTACTCACGGCCTCTTTGTTTATCAAAGTCTCACCATTCCTAGCCTTCCTCCACCACTGTTCTGGAATTTCAAATCACATAAAACTTTCCTAAGGCATTTGCAGCGTGAGGGCACAATCCATCGTGAAGATGAATCTGCCAAAGATGTGACATCACTGTATCCGAACTTTCCTACAGAATGAAATTTAATTTAAAGCTTAATTGATGCTAGGCTTTTCTACAACAAAACTCTGAGGCTTTTAGAAGGAGAATAAGAAATCTGCATTTATATAGACTAGCCCATGAAGTATAACCTAGAAAAGAACATCTGAACATCTTTCATGTAGTTTGTTAAACTCGAAAGTTCAAATGTGACAAAATGGTTTTGGTCTTTTCTAACTTTGAAGATGTGAGGGGAAGCCTGCTGCAGATTTGAAACTGACTTCAATATGTGTCTCCTAATTCATTTCCGGATTAAGCCCTTAGTCATAAGTCCATTTTCCTACCCACTTATTCTGTTTCTTATCAGCATAAAATATTGAAGGATTATCCAACCAGATAGCAGGATGGTGGGGGGTGAGGAGGAGAAAAGTACTGATCCGTTTCATTGTTGCTTTTGCCAATCCTTTAAAGTTGTCATTTCTCATCATTTCAAGGACTTAGAATATTTTTCATTTCATGGCACTATTAGGGACTTTCAGCTTGATCTGCAATTTTTGGTAAAAGCCACCTATTCTCTCTCTAGAAAAAAAGAATAGAGTCTAGTATTAATATCTTCTTGAAGATTAACTCTTTGCGGGGGGGGTGAGGGAAAATGAAAGTATAAATTATATTCAAGGCAGGTAAAATAAACGTGTAATTCAGGTTTATTTATGCAATAACACAGAATGTATTTTCTTCCTGTTCTTTTTCAGTCATAGCCTTTCCCTAAACCTGTCAGCATTTACTGAAATGACACCCTGAAGATCCCAATGACCTGGTACAACTGAACTACATTTTAAAAGTATTGTCACCAGTTTAAAATGAGGAAAAAGAAAGGTCAGTTCAATAAGTTCAATGTGTTTGTCATCATGACTAGGATCCACATAACACGGGTGCTGAGAGCAGCTGCCAGAGCCTGTCCTGCTCATTGACTCACAAATGAGGTCTGATCACTAGTTTTCCACAAACAGTGGACCCTGGGTAACACACTGCACAGCATAAACTGATCCGTGGGGTCGAATATTCTATGTTGCCCACTTTAATTTCTCTTTGTCCTGCTCTCTTCTAGATAGGATCGGCCATCTATTGCTGTGGCATATTTTCAGGGTACTACAAATAAAACTGATGCTCTCTCGGCCATAATTCGTCATCAGGAGCTCGCCTGGCATCCCTAAGTTACTTCTGTTCTGCATGTGTGTGCACGTGTGTGTGTGTGTATGTGTAAGCACGCCTGAGCACGTGCTCCCACACCCTGCTGCTCTGCTAGTTAGTGACAAAATCTGATATAATAAAATATTAATTATAGCTGAAAGGCTGGGCGAGAAATATGAACTCAATTACAGCTCCATATTGGGAACAAAGGGCAGGAAGGAAAAATCCTTTAGTTACGGAGGTTTGGGATAATAAAAGGACAACTAGAACATTAGACTTGGGCCGAGAAGCTGTGTAAAAGGCCACATGTTATTAATCTTCACGACAGGCACCAAATTTCAAGTAAATTAGTCCAAGATGGAACATCTTTAAGAGTGACTTCTCCTCCTTTTAACAAGTGAAGACGTTTTCCTTTGCACATTTCATTTCAGTTACGTTTGTCATAATTTAATCATCACAATTTCATAACAAATGCATGACTATAAAAATTATAACTCAAGGTCTGCTACTATTTTTAAAGCTTGTTTTTCTTAAATAGCTCTAGGGATTTGAATAAAACTAGAAAAATCCAATACTATCAAAGCCATATTAAATATCTTCACTATTATACTCAAGTCAGGATCTTTCAGTCCCTAAAGGTAGCAGTAGTGCAGGCCAGGAGAGCCAGAATACAAATGCCACTGTCCCGAAGGGCGTGCCGCTGAGAGCACAGTGAACTGGGATCCCATGCCCAGGTGACTGGGTCCAGCACTGCCACCAAATCATCCCCTGACCACTAAGGTCCTTTCCAGCTCTGATATTTTTATAATCCCTGGTACAAGATCAGGCAAGTTGTGACGTCAACAAGTGAGAAGAAAACTATTTTATTCATATTTCCTTATTTTCTACGATATTTATCACATATCAAGCCCTGTGCCAGGCACAAGGGAAGAAGAAAAAGAGGAATGAAGTCCACACTGTCCCCGTTCTCGGGGTGTTAGAAACAGGTCCCTCCAACAAAGAACTGGGACAAGATGCTGACAGAGGTTTGTACAGAGTGAAAGAGGGTACAGAGGGGGAGTGTCAGTGTCTACAGTGGACTTGAGGACACAGGGGCGTGGAGGGGGAAGCTGGGGCAAAGTGAGAGTAGCATCGACATATACACACTACCGAATGTAAAACAGCTAGCTAGTGGGAAGCAGCAGCATAGCACAGGGAGATCGGCTTGGTGCTTTGCGATGACCTAGAGGGGTGGGATAGGGAGGGTGGGAGGGAGGCTGAAGAGGGAGTGGATATGGGGACTGTGTATGCATATGGCTGATTCACTTTGGTGTACAACAGAAACTAACACGGTATTGTGAAGCAATTATACTCCAAAAAAGATCTATTGAAAAAAAAAATCTCTTGTGGCATCAGCTTCCCCGAGGACATCCGGCCTGGACCTAGTGCCCAAACGCTCCTACTGCCGGTGACGCCTGAAGACTGTCCTGTGCTGCCTACAGCCATCCACTTTCCCCCCAGATTAGAGATAAAGGAATGTCAACAAACAAAAAGCTCATGTCTTTGGATTCCCAATGCAATCTCCATTCACTGCGACCACCTGTGCCAACAAAGACCCACCCAAGTCTCAACAAGTCTCCCATCAGACTCCCGAGAGGCACGAGGATTCTTCATCAATAGGACCAAACACTGAGGGTAATGGCCTGGCTCTGGCTCAGATGCCTGCCAGGGTCCCAGCAGGCCTGTCCCGAGAGTGCCCGAGTTTCCCGGGGAGGAATCCCAGGAGTGGCAGGGTTTTCCTCACAGTTTCCATACTGCCCAGCTCCTGGCAGAAGGACGCTGCAGGGCATGACAACCAGGGCTGGTTGCTGACTCCCATCCCGCTGTGATGCCCAATGTGAGGAATAAGAACCAGGTAGACTGCTCTCTGGGGAGGGCAGGGGGAGCAGCCTGCAAACACGCAGAGCCTCGGTCTCTGCTCCCCTCCACCTCCCCACAGGTGCCTTCCAGGCAAACTTGGAACTCCTTTTTCTGCCTTCTCTAATCACGCCGCAGGTTACAAGAGCCATCATCTCTCAATTTTAGTATTTCATTTGCTCTCCATTTTAATCATTAAGGTGAAGTCAAAATATTACAGATGTGTTGGTTGTTTTGGGGGCAGTGGTGGTAGAATTTGGCAGTGGGAGCCCCTTGCACCCTTCCCAGGCCAGTGGCCCCTGGCCCGGCCTTCTGCAGAGAAGGCCCTGAGCAAGGCCTGTGCACCTGCCCTGCGGGCCCCGGAGCATCAGACTGGAGCTCTGGTCTCCTACACAGAATCCTTCGGAGGGGATTATGTTGAAGAAAAAGAAAATCTGAGACATGAGGGAAGGAAAGCGAGACAGTATATTTTCATGCACAAAAGCAAGTTTGAAATGGAGTTTGAGGGAAAGGTAAATTAAGTTTCACAGTATAACTGCTCAAATACATCTCCTCTATTATTATTATCTTCCCCTGCAATTTTTCAGGCTTCTTTTCAAGGGTTCTGGAAGAATAAACTTAGTTTCCAAAATGAATTTTCAAAGAGATGACTGACACTGTCATCCTAAAAGCAACTTTAATAAAAATGATCTTTGTTTCCTGGCAGTAAAGGAATGCAGAGTATTATTTTTTAATACAATAAAAGTCACCTAAAATCAGGTGGGGGAAGGGTGGTGGCAGTGGTAATAAGGGATTTAGTACCTTTTGTGAACACACTCTGTAGCAATTCAGCTACAATAACTCATAAAAAAACCGAGCCAATATAGTAATACAAAACTGAAGTTTTACTGTTAAATGACATTTTAGTTTTTGTGACTATGTGTACCAATGAAAAAAGGAAAAATTTTAGGTTGGAAGTCAGGTATTTAGAGCTCCTTTCCTTAAACAATTTTAGCAATGGATAGAACCTTTTCTAAAGGTTCCAGAAATGTGACAAAAGAAACTTTTAGCCCCAAAGGTTTAAGATGGTCTTGCAGTTTACAATTCTTCAATAAAGAAGAGGGAACAATTAAAAAAAAAAAACTATTAATAAGCATTTCAAAAGAATTGGTATTTTCTTTCTTTATTCTCCGGAGACTATTAAACACGGTAATATGAAAAAAGAACATACATATCAACAAAAAAAGACTGATGAATTTGATTAAAACAATCCAATACACTATAACAAAGCTGTTTAACCCAAGTCCTTCAAGTACTCAAAATTTCGCTAGTAAACACTGAGCAGATTTTGATGGAGTTAGGCTTGACCAAAAAAATAAAAAGGAAGTCTTAGCTTAAAAACAAAAATGAAGAAATAATGAAGAAAACCAAAACCGAAAACCCCTGCTTCTAACTTCTAAGAATGAAGTATTAGAGATAAACCCCAAAGATTACAAGGATCATAATCTAAAAACAAAGGCATTATATATTTTCTTAACACTGGAAGAGACAATAAAGAAAGGATATTAATTTTCAGGAAAGCCCATGTCTGCAAAGGAAGGTGTAACCACATTGGTTCCAGAGAGATTCTGCAGGGACGATGTCTGTGGTAGGGATGGCTCCTGGGAGGGGCCTTGCAGGCCATGCACTGTTCACAGGGAGAGCATGGCTGACTGTTAATCCCCCCAGACCTCAGTTCCTGTATCTGTACACAGAGTGCTGGCATTTGACCAGGAACTCTGCTCTGGATGATTAGAAATCACTCCATAAAGGACCAAGCATGGGACTGCCATATTATAGCGACTCAATCCAAGTAACAACAATTCTTCATTTTTTTATTAGCCTAATTATTATTCCTGTCAGATCATAACTGAGGTTCAGAAGTATTATACTGGGACTTAGAAACTTTCCTATGACACAGGCATAAGAAAAGAGGCTACCAAGTTATCTACAAGGTACTGCCGTCTTTACAGACCAGAATAGAGTCAACAATAAATAAGAAAAGCTTTCCTATATTGAGCTGATAACGTCTGTGGTAGATGCTGTCCTGACTGCTTTGCTTACTGTCATTCACCTCCTAGCTGCCCTTTGAGGTAGATATTATCACTCACAACTAATTGAGGAAGAAAATGAGACAGAAAAGTATCACTTGCCCGAGATTACAGGGCAAACAAGCACTAGGATTGAAACCCAGGGTCACCAAACTCCATGCTGTGATTGGCTGCATATTTGATGCTTCTGAACACCTCTGCACCTTCGTCCCCAGGAAAGAGCCCTTGTTTGTAACTACTCCAACCGGCAGTGCTTTCTCATCTCTGTGGGGTTTGGACTGGAACAGTAGGTCTTCTAAAACTGATGATTTTACAGAATGACTGCACATATTTCTTACAACGACCATAAACTTATTGTCAAAGTATGGGTTTCCTTTACAATACAGATACTATTTTTTTTAATATAAATTTATTTGTTTTTATTTATTTATTTATGGCTGCGTTGGGTCTTCGTTGCTGCACGCGGGCTCTTCTCTAGTTGTGGCGAGCAGGGGCTACTCTTCGTTACAGTGTGTGGGCTTCTCATTGTGGTGGCTTCTCTTGCTGCGGAGCATGGGCTCTAAGCGCTCAGGCTTCAGTAGTTGTGGTGCATGGGCTTAGTTGCTCCACGGCATGTGGGATCTTCCCGGACCAGTGCTCAAACCCGTGTCCCCTGCATTGGCAGGCAGATTCTTAACCACTGTGCCACCAGGGAAGTCTCCACAGATACTACTGAAGTAGTAGTCTACTTCAGTAGTAGTAGTAGTAGTAGTCGTCTCGGTATATTGGCATAAAAGTTAAAGGGCAGTAGTGATTAGAAATTTTAAGCATTTTACCAAAAACAAGGAATAAAGGGAAAAAAAAAACTGAACATCAATCTAGTCTGTGTGTTTTGTTAAGCAAATCCTGATATTATAGTTTTACCCTTTCTTAGCACTTCAGTTTACAAAGAACTTTCGCCTGTATTAATCCTCATGATGATGCTGTGAAACGGACATATCTTGTGTTAGACCCAATTTCAGAACTAAAGAAAGACCCAGAGTTCACAGGATGCCCAAGGTCACACAGTAGTGTAAACAACACAGCCCAGTAGTGTAAACAACTCAGCCCAGATGCAAACCCTGGTCCACGCAATTGTTCTTTTCTTTTAATTGATTACTAATTAATTTTAAGCTTTCATTACATTTTAATTTGATTTTGATGATAGTTGTTTTCAGAGAATTCTTTGTAATAATTCTAAATGGTTCCCAGTTTCTTTTAAAAAGTATAATTCTGATATACCTTTCAGGTATGTAGCATTATAATTCAACATCTGTATACACTACAGAGGGGCCACCATGACAAGTCCAGGTACCATCCATCACCCCACAGTTCATGACCCTTCACCCATTTCTCCCACCTCCCAATCCCCTTTCCTACCTATGGGGGGCGGGTGGAAAGCAAAGGAGAAAGGAGGGTGTCAGTGACCCTGAGAGGTGAGAAGCAGAAGTTTCAAAGGGGTCAGTATAGGCGTGCAAGATTCTAGTGATGTTCCTGATGAAATCTGCAGTAGTCCTTCTGAATTTCTCTTCTTATTAAAAAAAATAAGATTGATCCAAGGGTAAGGGTAGGGTGTTTTTTTATGCTTCTGCACTCTATGGAAGGGTCATGGTATTTAACTTTTATTTAGAGATGAGAATATAAATTTTAAACGCTTCTTCTTCCTTATACATCCAACGAGTTAAAAGGAGGTTTGAGACCTTTGGCTTCTTATCTATAAAGGTTTCAGTGATAATTACTTCTCACAAGAAAAAGATGATGTTCAATTCAAGAAACACTTATTGCACACTTAATTAGGTTTGAGGTACTGAAGGATATTCAGAAACTAAATTATGAAAATCATTTTGTGATCATTTTGCATTTCCTATTATATTTACATACATTTTACATAATAATTAGCCTAGGAAAAGGCTCACTTCCAACATTAAATTCATAAATCTAGTTAATACTCCTGAGTGCTGGTCAAGCTTCATTTACTATGTATGTGGTTTTAATTGTATTTGCTGGGGTGACCACTGTCTACATCTCTTTACTTCCTCTGATCCTAGGCTGTTCTAAAGGCTGCTCCTCTCCTTGGTGGACCCACACCTGCCTTCCAGCCCCTGATTGGCCACTTCCTACTTTTCCTTTGAGTTTCAGCTGAAACAGCACATCCCGATTTCCTTGTTGGGATTTCATCCTTCTGTCATATGCTCTCAGTGTACTCTGGGCTTCTCTACACAGCTTGATCACCATCCTAGCACAGTGACTTGAAAATAAAGATGCTCAATAGATATTTGGTGCACAAATGAATGAATAATAGGCAAATGTCAACCCTCAAATTTCCTATAACACTTGGCAATATTGTAAAGGGCAACAATTTTAGCTAGAGACTAATAACTTCAGAGAGCTCTTACCAATTCTCACTGAGCAGGAAATACACTGACACTGGACAGGCAAACACTATTAGGGAAACATAGAGAAATGAAAAAAATAGGACACAGAGAACAGCTCAAAATGGATACGACGATATGGAGAAAACAAACATTGCTACCCAATCGTTCTACTATCTCACAGATTGAAGAACTGACTGTTAATTAAATTAAGGAGCTGAAAACCAAATATAGGTAACCATCACAAGCATAATGTAATAACAGACTTAATAAACTAATTTTTGATGAAACAGAAGGCACATCAGCTTTTTCCTGTGCTTTGCTGTTCTCATCATAAACGATTACACTGTCCAGACTTAGAAGCGCTGGTTGAGAAAATGTTCTGCTGAAGAGAATGACATAAAACAGTGTTCATTATACGGCCATGTCCGCCCCCCTCCACAGGATCACGAGGTTCTGACACCTGAGGAGCGTGGTCAGGTCCTCTCCGAGGGGCTCCTTGGCTCCCAAAGCCCACAGCTCTCAGCAGCTCCATGGACGGGCTTTCACTGTCTGCCCCAAGCGTAACTATCAGCCTCTTTGAACTTGTCATCTTTTCTCACGTACTTATGTGATTGTAACACTTAAAAAAATGAAAGTGAAGCGCCTATAGTCGGATCAGTCAGTCTTCGTCAAAATGTCCAGGATCCTGTCTCCCAAAGCCTAACAGTCTCAGCTCGGAACACCTCTAGAAATTCATCCCTTAAACTCCGTGGAATCAATAATCGTGATTAGGAAGACCCAGCAGCTGCTGAGAGCAAATGGCAGAGCAGCAGTGAGATTTGTCACTCAGGCGATAAGTTGTTCAATTCAAGGCATCGGCAACCTTCTGGGGCTCTGGGTTTACAACTGAGACAGCTTTTAAGTGATTCCACTGTTTCATTTATGGATGGTCCAGACAGACGGTGTGGGGGGAAGAAGCAGGGGGTAACTTTCTCTATTGTCAGTGGCCAGTGAGTTCAACCTGCATGTCTGCCTCCCCATCCTGACAGGTGGCTTCTGGGCTCCTGGTCAGCTGGTGAGGGGGCTGTGCCCAGCACTACTGACCTCACCTCCAGGGAGGCGGTCACGTATGATAACGTACGGCCTCCACTATAAATGACACTCAAGGGCCTTTGCGTAGCCTGCAGTCCAACCTCAGACATTGATCTTTGCAGAGACAACCATGGGTTCCTTTGGGTACAGGAATGAGAACAACGAGAAACGGTGTGATCAAAACCTTGAGTCTTCCCTGTCCCTCAGCCAAGAGTCAGCCACACTCATCCGCTAAGCGTCCTGGAGCATTCACTCCTTTGGCGCTCTTTCAGTAAGACACCGTCTCATCCATTCGCTGGCATTGCAAACACACCCCAGTGTGTTTCATAATGGTCCCCAAAGTGCCTAGCACAGGCTCAGGGCAAAGGGGTTAGGGTGATCCAGTAAAAGGAAGGTAGAGAGAAGCAAAAAGACAAAGGTCCAGAAGGTTCTTCTGAGCAAGAAGCACTAACAACGCCACCTCTTTACTGCTTATGAAAACTGGGATTTACAAATATTCATATGGGGCTTCCCTGGTGGCGCAGTGGTTGAGAATCTGCCTGCTAATGCAGGGGACACAGGGTTCGAGCCCAGGTCTGGGAGGATCCCACATGCCGCGGAGCAACTGGGCCCGTGAGCCACAACTACTGAGCCTGCGCGTCTGGAGCCTGTGCTCCGCAACGGGAGAGGCCGCGACACTGAGAGGCCCGCGCACCGCGATGAAGAGGGGCCCCCGCTTGCCACAACTAGAAAAAGCCCTCGCACAGAAACGAAGACCCAACACAGCAAAAATAAATAAATAAATTAAAAATATTCACATGATTAGTAATTTCCAGTAAATTACCAGAGAGTCATGGCTGAGCTAGTTTTTCAATTTTGAGTGTCCTAGTATGCACTTTAACAATACTTTAAACAGTTAACATCACCAATCACTTTGATTAGGCGATACATTCTCTTTTTTTCTTCTAAAAGAACTAAATGTTTCTGGTTCCCCTAAGTCCCGTTTCTAATGAAAATCAGCATTTGACATGTACAAGATCGCTTCCCTAAGTGTTAGCGATACCTTAACTGGGCGGATGAAAAGGAACCTGTACACCTGTCCTATGCCCCAACCCAGTAACCCACCCTCCACGGCTACAGCTAATCTTCCCTACATTTTTTCCTTACCTAAGTCCCTGGAATCCCTGCTCACTGCCCATTGGATACAACTCCACCCCCTGGTATGGAGCATAAGGTCGCCCAATCAATCAATCTACCCCTGATCTCCCTTCCGCTTCTCCCATCCCACCATCCCACCCCTCTCTAATTATATCACACTTCTCATCACCAGAGCAGGCCAACTTGGTCCTCCCCACCCTCCTGGGATGCATCTGTCTTGCTCAGTATTTAGTCCCTGCCACACACGTAACCTCCTGTCTCCATGTGACATACATCCCGTGGGCAACATCCATCTGTCAAGACTCAGCTCCTCTCTGGAATCTTACCCAACACCCCCCACCCCAGGTACAGCCCCGCCCTCCGGCTCCTCAGCACCCGAGACAGGGGACCAGAGCACATGCTGGGCTCACGTGTCGAGACTGCAACCCCCTGGAGAACAGAGCCCACGACAGGCCCCTCTGGATCCCCAGGGAGTCACACAGCACTCGGAACCTAGTGTCTACTGCGTCAATGTAACCCCAACAGCAGCTCCGTGAGCTGACGTGGCGTCACCCTGAGGCTCAGAGATGTTACGAGATTTGTAACCATCACATAGATAGTCGTTGAGAGAGCTGGGATTTGAAACTGGGTTTATTTACTCCAAAGAGTATGTTCTTTCCCTGTATCATGGGAGTCATTTTAGAAAGTTAGGTCCGCTATTCACGTGATGCATATTCAGAGTAATTATTTGAATATCAGAAGAGTTTCCTGCCTATGTCAAAGGATGGAAGACTGATTCTGCCCATCCAAAAGACCACGCATGACACCTGATACTGTCTTATTGTTTAGGCCATAATGATATTGCTTATTCATTACTGATAGATTCAGTAGTTTCCAATTAATTTAGAGCAAAGTACTGGGTAGATCTGAACATTATACATTGATTTATAATAGGTTAATTTAAAATGAAGCTAGTTTTTTTTTTTTTTTTTGGCTGCATTGGGTCTTCGTTGCTACACGCAGGCTTTCTGGCTTTCTCTAGTTGCGGTGGGCAGGGGCTATTCTTCGTTGCGGTGCACGTGCTTCTCATTGCGGTGGCTTCTCCTGTTGTGGAACACGGGCTCTAGGCGCGCAGGCTTCAGTAGTTGTGGAGCGCCGGCTCAGTAGTTGTGGAGCGCCGGCTCAGTAGTTGTGGCTCGCTGGCACTAGAGTGCAGGCTCAGTAGTTGTGGCGCACGGGCTTAGTTGCTCCACGGCATGTGGTATCTTCCTGGGCCAGGGCTCAAACTCGTGTCCCCTGCATTGGCAGGTGGATTCTTAACCACCATGCCACCAGGGAAGTCCCTGAAGCTACTTTTAAATTACAGAATCTTTGGATCTTAAGGTAAACTTTGTATTGTAAGGTTTTACACTACAGTTTTTTCTTTCATCCAGCAAGAAAGTAATATAAAGAGATAAATTTTTTTATGGATAAATAATAAAATATTTGCAAATCGCTATTTAACTGGTTCCTGAGCCAAGATCAAACTAATAGATAAAACTATTCTGATTAAAGGGCAATTTTTATAGAGACACAGATGTAGAGAACAAACCAATGGACACCAAGGGGGGAAAGTGGGGGTGGGGTGGTGGTGGGATGAACTGGGAGACTGGGATTGACATGTATACACTAATATGTGTACAACAGGTAATTAATAAGAACCTGCTATACAGAAAAATAAAATAAAATAAAATTCAAAAAAAGGACAATTTTTAGAATCTGGAGAATAAATTCTAATATAATCATAATGATTGAATGACCATAAAATGGTACTTGAATAACAGATACCTTTCTTTTAAGAAAGTGAAAGGAGGAGCACTCTTCGAGAGTGGAGACAACAACAGACCCCATTGAGCCAAGCAAGTTACTTGTCTCATGGACTCTTCGTTGGTATGGCACGTTGCAAACTTTACTTTTAGAGTGGTTCTAAACAGAAGATTTGTTTCCTTTTGTTTTATGCTTAAGTTTATTCATAAACTTAAGTTTAGAGCTGATAAAGACCATAATTAGCTAACGACTCAGGGGTCAACATGGAAACACCTAACCTTTTTAAAGAGCTGTTGTACAGAACTGGGGTCGGGGGAGAGTTCATTACCTAGTTATAGTATCAGTTCCTCAAAACTTGCAAATGCATAAATAAACAGGTAACCAGAGGCAATCAGAATTTAAAATGCAGGAGAGACATTAGAATTTATAGGAATTCTATTTAGGATTTTATTGATAGACACACTTATTAAATTCTTAATTTATTTTTCATGTCAAATTAGATTTTTCGTGATAGCAGATTTGAAGAGAATGAGACAAACAAAGGAAAAGGTAGAGGCCCAGGGCTGGTCCTGTGAAAAGAAACAATGAGAACCACCTACTGCTACAGCCTGAAGGGTGCCAGAGCAAGAAGAAACACTTACGTAGCATTTAGTGTGTGTGAAGTACGGTTTGAAGTACTATTTGAAATACAGTACCTCAGTTAATCCTCACAAGAACCCTATAATGCTGAAATGCTCAAAGGCTCCTTGCATGAAGCAGAAGAGAAAGGGGTGTCCAAGAAGGTGGTGACAACGCAGTGATAATGTCTTTCCTGGGACATAGAAAGGGGAGACAATCATATAGATTGCTGCTGCTTTAAAAAAAATGTAAAAAGGATCTGGTCCATACTTCCTAACATCAAACTTCTAAACCGTAGTCAATCATATGCCAACAATTGTAATTCCTAAAATAGGAAACTTCTTAGAACAAAGTGCATGATTATCTCCTACCTTTCATTAGTAATAATGATCTCTTTCCTTTCTTTTACTGACAAAAGTTAGTTTCACTGTCCCATCCGAGGTGGCAAGTGTCACAGACTCCCTGGCACTCTCACGCTGAGTCCCTTTAACAAAAACTGCTGTGTGATACCCAGCTTGGGGCCATGAGTGCAGGCCCACAAAGAGAATAAAGCTCGTTTCCCATACAGCTCCAGGATCAAATGGAACGTGTGTGAGAAATATAACACATTTTCTTAAAATAAATACAATTGCTTTACTGCCTGTTTATTCTCAATGGAATGAAAACTTGTCCTTCACCTTCTTCGAAGACTAAGAGTGGATTTTTCAAAAGACAGAGAGCTGTATAATGAGAAAAATAGCATCCTTTAATGCCTTTTTCATTTTCTGTCTAATTTGTTACAAAAGAATATTTGATGAGTAATTTGAATAACTCAAGAAATACTGAAGTTAACAATGACACTTTAATATCAGAACGTTTCCTACTTTACCACGTAAAACAAAGCAGCATAAGGAAAAAAGTGTTAGGAGTAAATGAGAATAGCACACATTTGCAGTCTACCATGAGAAAAAATTCAAGGCAAAATCAGTTTAATAAAAATCTGGACATAGTACATAAAAATAAATTCTTGACTTATATATAAAACTGCAGGTGTTACATGATACAAGTCTTTTTGTTTTTAAATCAGAGGTGTTTTGGATGAATAAAGCATTTATGATTGCTTTTTACTAACAAGAAATATTTCCTATCTCATTTGAAACCTTACTTACCTAGGACACATTGTTGAAAAAAGTTAGGCAAAATATGTCTTCCATTCCTTACGCCTCCTCTCTTCCCCATTCATAAGGTAGTGAAGTTCCTATTTACTTTAAGATTTTGGCCCCGATTCTCAGCAACAGAAACTATTCACAAATTGCTTTTTAAACATAACTGTTGAGGAAGCATTCAACTTAGAGGATAGCCACAGTATAAGTCACCAATGACTGCCAATGCACAGCATCAAAATAATTGGGGCTAAAGACATGGAAACAACCTAAATGTCCATCGACAGATGAATGGATAAAGAGGATGTGGTGTGTGTGTGTATATATATAATATATATGAATATTACTCAGCCATAAAAAAGAATGAAATAATGCCATTTGCAGCAATATGGACAGTCCTAGAGATTATCATACTACGCGAAGTAAATCAGAATGAGAAAGACAAATACCATATGATATCACTTATATGTGGAATCTAAAATATGACACAAATGAACATATCTATGAAACAGAAACAGACTCACAGACATAGAGAACAAACTTGTGGTTGCCAAGGGGGAGGGAAGGACTGGGAGGTTGGGATTAGCAGATGCGAACTCTTATATACAGGATAAATAAATAAGGTCCTACTGTATAGCACAGGGAACTATACTATAACTATATCTCAATACTGAGATAAACCATAATGGAAAAGAATATGAAAAATTATATACATGTATAACTGAGTCACTTTGCTGTACAGCAGAAATTAAACACAATATTGGAAATCAACCATATTTCAATAAAATTAAAAAGAAATAATCTGGACTACTTTACTATTAGAAGAACAAAGTGGCTGCCATGAATTAAAATTACATTCACATGGTTCAGCCTCGGTGTTAATGTTTTGGTTGTTGCTGTGATTACTGCCCTCCTTCCATCCCTCCCTGTAGGCACACAACTGTAATAGATGTTTTCCCTACTCAACAGTTTCTCCTGAATGAATGAATCAAAGAATGATTTGGTAATCTTTGAACATTCCACTGAAATGAATATCAAAATATTTAATTAGTTAACATATTCAAGCACTGAGTTTTAATTAAGAAGACACCGAGCTGCAAAACATTTATGAACAAATTAAAGCAACAATGCCTAAGGAACAAAAATGAGAGTCATTTGAATTACAAAAACGTGATTGAGTCTCAAGCCACAGCCCATTAGAAGGTATAAAACATCATTAATGAGGGTTACTGCACACAGCAGATTATCTATAAAGACATACATCACAAGAGTAAAATCACAGACAGAACTTTTGTTAGTGCAAGAAAAGCACCACAGTTAGTGTAAAACTCATTCTTTATTTAGAGTTGCTCTTTTACTGCCAAATTATTAGGGTTTTCTCTGTTGGACTCTGTCTGCATGTAATAAACAGTGGGGAGAAGAAGAGAGAGAAATGAGGGGATTCTAAACGAGTAAAAGAAAATTAAGCTTTTCCCTGTCTTATTAAAGAAAAAAAATCGAATCCATGAACAGACATTAAAATTCTGTCCTAGGTGCTAGTTTACTGGCTGGAATGATGGAATTTGTGTTCTTCCTGGCCATCTCAGGATTTAAATAATTTTATGTGACAGAGCTGATCGATAAAAAGACAACAATCATTTACACTGAGAGTTTAGTGCAATTTCAAGAATCCGCATTAACCACGCTGAGTGTTTGTAGTGGAATCAGTATACAAGCACCTCACTTAGTAAAGTGCCTCAGTGAAGTATGACTGAATTTTCAACACCAATGAATATGGATTAAAGAAAAATCAAATCAATCAAAAGAATGGGTTTTTTTGCAATCACACAATGACAGTATTTTTGAACACATAATTCTGTGCAAAATCCAGGAAAGCCAACAGATGTTCACTTCCATTTCTTCTTCTAGTATTTATCTTACCATTTGGGAAAAGCTTTCTTGTATTGCAGTTGATTACATGTGCATTTTGCAAATTTCCAGATGTGTTCAAATGTTTCAATCTACATTATGGCTTTATATTTTAGGTCCCTATGAGTCCCTAATCAGAGTTCTTATTTCTCTAAACATTAAATGAAATTGAAAATTTTCATATACCCCATTTAGACTGAGAGTATTATGGACATTTTTTTCCCAAACTAGTCTTTCTAGATATATTGGTCTTCCATCTACTCAATAGATAATCAGTCGCATTATGCTGTACTATAATAATGAATCCTTTGAAGAGAATATTCACTTTTCTCAAAAAAAAATATTTTTGACAGGTGAGTTTGAGATAATTTCCTCTCTCAAATTTGTGCCAATAAAATTTACCCATTTTAAGACAAGCATCCTTCCAGTAAAGGTAGCATCTGTAGTGGATTTCCCTGTAATGCTTATTGAACTGTTTGCCACGAGAATTGATCTTGATTCTAGCATTGTAGATTTCCACGATGGATATAGATAGTAAATTTGTTCATTTCAAGCTGCTAACACTGTAGAAGAGGGCATCATAGAGGCAGAATGCACAATGACCCCAGTCAATTCCAGGAATGCTTAGCCAGTAACAAGATGATGTTTCATAAAAGCAAAGCAGTGCCGAACTTGTAAAATCAGGCAGTATGACAGGTGTGAAAGAGCACGTGACATGATAAACTGAAATCTTCACAGAGCTAGAGCTGGGCCTGCTGAAATGATGTGAGACCTGCGTCTCAGACATCCTGACCAGCATCTGAATTTCTATTTTTATAGACATAAGAATACAAAGCCTGAGGATGTCTACAACTAACTAAGTAGTAAGGCTTCAAAGTCTCCAAAAACAACTAGAAAGGTGTAAAGGAAAAGAACAAAACCGTGCCTTAGCAAGGCAGATGATGGAAAACATGGGTAGTCGTTTGGGACACAACTGACACTTTAAAAAGATAAGAAGAGGGTTTCTGGGGACAGGACTAACATGGATTGCCCAAAGAAGTGTCATTTGAAAACTTAGACTTGGAAAGATCTATACAAAGATGAGGATGGCAATCCAACTGAAAGGGTTAGAAGGAAAGAAGCAACAAGAATAGAAAATGTGTGAAAGGAATTTTTATGAGAATAAAGTAGAGTGTTGGAGAGATGGTTAGGGTTTCAGCTTCCTTCAGTTTGGAGGCTCTGAAAGTGAATGACCTCTACCCTCTCATTTCATCGAGATGCCTCTGTGGTAGAACCTGGACTCCTGTCCTAACGGCCTGTTTTGCTGAGTTTGGGCAACTCAAACTGGTCAGAAACAAATGATGTTCTCAAGGCCACGGTCAGAGCATCAATTTTCATTTAATAATAATTCAGCTTTCTGGAGTGAAAAAGTCTGACCCGCGGCCATAGGTCTGCTTGGGTCTTGGAAAGCCATCCAATGAGGGTGAGCCTGGGGTCATTCAGTTCGTGCAACCCCTCAGTGCCAAACAAATCAACCCAAAGGGCCTGGGCAGTGTCAGTGGCATCGCTTTTCTTGCAGAAATAATACCTTACATCTGGAACAGAGCTTCTACATATTTCAGAGTGTTCTCACTTACTGCACCTATGAGTGGCGATCTGAAATCCCTTACATGGGCTACTACTTTGAGTAAGTCAGCAAACTAAAACTTGTTTCATATCATCTTGCAGGGTTTTCAAATAAAAGTTTCTGTGATTCGACCCTAATGTGAATTCTCTATCAACTACACTTGTCTGTTTTTCATCTTGAGTCTGTGAACTGAAACTTACATATCTTATCAGGCAGAAAGAAGTCCAATGGATCCGCCTTGGATACTGTAGTGAAAACGTGATCAAAGAGAGGCCACGTTTCAAAAGGTTAATGAACTAAAATTCTACAAAAGGCACAGGGAAAGGAACCCCACCCCCGGCCCTGTAGCCTTAATTGTGAATGTAAATGTTTCCTTGGAGAACACTATTCAAAGGAATAGGTTATTTTTAAGGGAATCTACTCTGTTAGTACAAAATATCTGAATCCCTCTGAAACAAGTAGAAATTTCATTTATATAGATTAATGAGCTTATGACAAGTTCATACTCAAGAGTTATTCAGGCATTCCTTTGCTCCTTCCTACGAAGAATAAATTTATTTTATTCATTCACGGTAAAAGTTATACTTTGTAATTTCTTAGCTATATAAATCATCACACGATGAGAAATGAGGCCTACATCATGGTAATAAACTTAAATCTGTTCAAATAAAGACTTCACAATCATCTTTCCAATCACCTGTTTCTTTAAAAAAAACAGTTATACACCACATATTCAATTGAGAGATTAGCCAATTTACTGAAGGTTAAGGACTTAAAACTCCCTGTAAACAAAACAAACAAATCCATTTAAGGAATAGGGCTCACCTGATCTTGGGTAACTAAATTACAGGGAGCAATTACCTTTTAGAAGGAAAGCCACCTCCGAAAGGACTGGGGTTTTTTTTTTTTTTTTTAACATCTTTATTGGAGTATAATTGCTTTACAATGGTGTGTTAGTTTCTGCTTTATAACAAAGTGAATCAGTTATACATATACATATGTTCCCATATCTCTTCCCTCTTGCGTCTCCCTCCCTCCCACCCTCCCTATCCCACCCCTCCAGGAGGTCACAAAGCACCCAGCTGATATCCCTGTGCTATGCGGCTGCTTCCCACTAGCTATCTACCTTACATTTGGTAGTGTTTATATGTCCATGCCACTCTCTCACTTTGTCCCAGCTTACCCTTCCCCCTCTCCATATCCTCAAGTCCTTCTCCAGTAGGTCTGTGTCTTTATTCCTGTCTTACCCCTAGGTTCTTCATGACATTTTTTTCTTAAATTCCATATATATGTGTTAGCATATGGTATTTGTCTTTCTCTTTCTGACTTACTTCACTCTGTATGACAGACTCTAGGTCTATCCACCTCATTACAAATAGCTCAAATTTCATTTCTTTTTATGGCTGAGTAATTGTATAAGGACTGGGGTTTTTGTTCCTTGTCTTCAAAGAACAACCCACTTGCATCAGAATCAAACTCTTTACACAGTACTTGATCACCCCACATCAAAACCCTATCCTTCCCCTCAGTCCTTTCTTTTACTTAGAGTTCATAAGGATATGGGTTTACATGTTGACTGAGGCGTGTAGCAAATCCCCAGAAAACACATGTGAGATGACTTCAGTTTTCACCTAAAACCACCCCTTCTCCGCTTGGTACCTGACAGGTGCGCCTCGGCTGTGTGCAGGCTTCAGCAGGACTGTCACCGTGTTGTCGGTTTGATTCAAGGGCGTCTCAAGTTCATAAGCCGGCATGGAGGGTGCTGGGGAAGATGCATGAGATAGGAGACTCATGATTTCTGGTTTGTCTTTTCCGTTTCCTTTCTACTTTCATTTACAATGAGCATTAAAAACACAGCACACTTAGTTTAAATTGCCTCTGTGAACCAACCACAAACAGCCTTTACGTATCTACCCAACCCTGAACATCAGGGACAGCTGTTAAAACCATCATGTGTTGACTTTGGTCTTGAGTTTAACCTGGGAGGGGGCACGAGGGGGGGCTTAGGAGGTGTTAGTAATACTGTTTCTCGATTCGGATTCTCGCTAAATGGGTGTAGCCATTACATCCATCCATACATGTACATCACTGTAATTAGGTTGTAAATTGTAAAATAAATTTAATTTGTGTACTTTTCTGTACATACGCTTTTCTTAAAATATTAAATGCAAATTTAAGAAATAATTACTAGGATCATAAAACTGATCATTTCAGTTCTCCCATCTAAGTCAAGGTTTCTTGTGTACCAAATATCCATCCGGAGATCTGAAGAGGTCCTCAGGAGTCAGAGGGCCTGGCTGGACCTAGTGAGGCACCGGTGGGCTCTCTGGGAAAGCACAACCGAGGAAAAGATACTGAGTTGAAGTGAGAAAGGCTTGGGTTTGACTTTCTGTTGCCTTTTGTTTCGACCAGCATGAGAGCTTAGGCACAGTAATTCTCTCTGAAGCTTCAGTTAACTCATCTATCAAAATAGGAGAAATTACCCTCCAGGGTTATTACGGGAATTCAAAGAGATAATAGACAGAGATGGGCAAATCTAGTTCTACAAATGTCAGCCCTCTTCCCAGGGCGGATCCCATTTCCAAGGCCATTTCCTGGCAGTCTTCGCTTTCTGGATTGTTCAGCTCGTTACTAGAAGATAACAGCTCTTCGGTAATTCTGTCTTCACGGTGCACAAGAGACATCGCTGCACGAAGGCTGTGACGCCGGCCGCAGAGGCACCGGCCTTTGTAAGGCCCTCAGGTCGGGTCCCTGATGAGGACAGTAGAGGCCAGTTTGGCGAGTATCGTTTTTTAAATCTCTTACATACAAGAAGCTTTTATGTAAAAGACATGGGTTATAGCTCAGGTCCATTCAATGGATCTTCTCAGCATTAAAATTAGCCCTAATTCTGTTAAAAATTAACTCCAGTTCATAACACAAGCTACATTTTGGATAGAGAGTAGTTCTCTGAGGTCCATGGAAGTAGAAAATAGGGGCCCAGAATCCGTAATTTCTTTGAACCATAAAAATCAAATAGTTATTCTTGATGAGCCTTTGCAGGCTAACTAAAATGTCAGCTGGCTTTGCTTCGGGATAGAACTGTTGAACTTGGCGGGCTAGGAGCGGCCAGACTCACACCAACCAGAATTTTTACCTAATACAAATGGTAAAAGTGAATTATTTTTTCTAAAAGAATAGCCTCTTTAAGATAATAATCGTTGAAATATGGCTTCCATAGGGAGAAATTACCAAAAAAGGGGCTTGGAGATATGTACACTGGCACACATTACCTCTTTAAACAGATAATACCATCTTAATTTACATCCAGGGGTAAATTCACTTGATCAAGATCAGAGAAAAAGCACTGGGAAAAATTATAACTAGAACTCATATTTTCTGATTCCAGGCCCAGTGGTCTTTCTACTCAGGCATCTGTACAACTTATGTCATTTTCCTAACCTCTGAAGTATCCTTCCTCTTTTCCAACTCTCCATGTTGTTTTTACAAGCTAATGTCTTATATCAAACATCAAGTGTCTATTAAATTTCAAGTTAAGTTTGTGCTCATAAATTAACTCTTACACAATGCAAAGTTATCCCTTAAGTTATAATTGCTTAAAAACAAAATTCCAAACCTCACTCCTCCCTCAAAACCTAGTAGAAGGCTTAGAGTACTTGTGCTGTATTTCCTTCCCTTCCTTCAGTCCTAAAGAAAATCTCTCATAGAATTAGGGATGAGGGACAACAGATATAAAAATCAGGCTAAGTATTACTTAGCTGACCCTGACTGATGAGAAGTTACTCCATCACCTGCCTCCTGCTCTTCTACCCCCAACCAAAACAGTCACAGCCCAAACCCAAATACTGCCCTACTCGGATCCAAAGGGGAAAACGTAGAAAAGGAAAGACGTCCCCTGGAACTGTGTTTATTGCTGCTGCATATCCCACACCAGATGGCAACTCCATTTCCTCTAGTCTGAAGCACAAAGACATTTTCTGCACAGGTGCACATGCCCAGAAATATTTCCCAAATTATGTCCTTTGTTGGATGGTGTAATTGAGTCTCTACAAGAAACAAGCTGGCGGATGTAAGTGCTTGGTGCCCCCCCTCTGTAGTAGCCTCTCTCTTGAGGACGTGAAACTGCTAACAGTGAAGGTCCCACGGAAGGCTGAGCCTTCTGGAAGGGACTCCACATAACGCTGCCTTTCTGCTGAGCACTCCCTTGTGAGAGACCTCGCTATGGAGACTTTCCCGACACTGCTGCTCTGGGAACTTGGGACTGCGAAGGGCTGAGAGTGCTGGGAACAGCATCTCCCACTCATGTCTGAGTTCTCCGACACACACTCTTAAAACAGTGCCTACCTCCTGACGCAGGACGACGATCCGAAGCTCCCAAATGATAAACATTTGCAGCGTTTCATTGAATTCCATAAGTCCGATTTTCATACTTACAAAAACATGAATTTACGTGTACGTTTGGGTGAGCTCTGCAGACTTGACAATGGGAATGAGAAAGTACCCAAATGCTACTTCTGATATAAGACACAGCTCATGAATGTACGATACCTGATATTTTGGTGGTGAACTGATTTGTTGCCGGGGGTCCAAAACCCTTAGCCGTGCTAGCTCGGATGGTGAAGGAGTATGTGGTTCCTGGATACAGTCCGAAAAACAGAAAGTGGGTTTCATTTCCCAGTTTTGAAACTCTTCCACTTTGATTGGATAGATCTATTTCTGGGTCAAAGGAACTGACTGCCTTGTAGGTGATCTGTAAGAGAAGACGGATGTGATGAAATACCTGAGGCAGATCGACCGAGACTGCATCTTTATCCAATAAGCCCTCCTGATGTATGCACTGTCAGACGCTTTATGATAAGCTGTCCTGCTCCCCTAGACTCTTCAAATCCTGGATCCAGTGAACGGGCACAGGAACTCAGCCAAAACTGTGATGAGTTATTACTTTTATAGACAGAGGAACCGCAAGCCAGTAGATTAGAACATAAAGAATGAGTTCAGGTTTAAGCTAATACCTTGAAGTTGTTTGTTTTCAAAGTGTCTTGTTGGAAAACTACATTACAGCTGGCTTAAAACAAAATAACAAAATAGACAACCAGCTCAAACAGATAAGGACCTGACAAGGGGAAGGCCTCATCTCTCATCCAGGGGTCAGAGTCTGATTTTGCCCTGAATAGGATTACCGTATGCTGGTAAAAAGGGCACTTTTAAGCGTTTTCCTTAATGTGGGCAAAGATATCTGCTCCTAGATGCGTGTCAGTAGCCCTTAATGCTGTGACTGTGGTGTTTGCAATATGTTCTATTTACTTTTTTCTTTAGAGCAATGCTGTCCAATAGGACTGTCAGGATGGGAATGCTCTATTCTGCAGTATTCAGTGTGGTGGCCCCTAACCACAAGTGGCCACAGAGCACTAGAAACATGGCCGGTGAGACAGCAGAACTGAAAAATTTACTTCATTTTATTATTATTTTTTAAAATCATTAAAAAAAATTGAAGTTACTTGATTTACAATGTTGTGTTAGTTTCAGGTATACAGCAAAGTGATTGTATAATTATACATACATTTACATATTGTTTTCCAGATTCTTTTCCATTATAGGTATTACAAGATACTGAGAATACTTCCCTGTGCTATACAGTAGGTCCTCGTGGGTTATCTATTTTATATATAGTAGTGTGTATATGTTCATCCTAAACTCCTGATTTATCCCTTCCTCCCTTCCCCCTTCGGTAACCATAAGTATCTCTTCTATGTCTGTGAATCATTTTATTTTAATTAACTAAAATTTAAATTTAAATTGCTCTGAATGACTAGGAGTTTCCATTTTGGACACAGTGCAATTCTGGAAGCTTTATGTTTGCCACGTGACAGGTGTTCAAATCACCCTGGATGAGTCTGGATTGTGTGAAAATAAATATAACATAGGTGTCTTTAAATTTTGCCCTTTCAAATGATGTTTTAAAAAATTTCACTCTAGGGCTTCCCTGGTGGCGCAGTGGTTGAGAGTCCGCCTGCCGATGCAGGGGACACGGGTTCGTGCCCCGGTCCGGGAAGATCCCACATTCCGCGGAGCGGCTAGGCCCATGAGCCATGGCTGCTGAGCCTGTGTGTCGGAGCCTGTGCTCTGCAATGGGAGAGGCCACAACAGTGAGAGGCCCACGTACCACAAAAAAAAAAAAAAGTCACTCTAAGTAGTTCATCAACTCTTCAAGAATATGCATTTTAGGGGTGATTACTAATTTCTCCTCCTTGTAAAGGCATAATTTTTAAATGTGGCATATTCAAAAGTTTTAAATTGCAAAACTGAGCACTTTTCTTGCTTTTAGATAGGTTAAAGTTACTGATAATTTATGTGCATGAACACTAACACTGTTATTATACCAACTGATAATTGACATTCTTTCTTCTTATATTTATAGCATGTCATTATAATTAAGGAGACCTCTCTGAAAGAATATTTAGATTGAGTCAACTATGCTTTGGCAAGAAAATGTTTGCTGTATATATTAATCACCGCCGTGCATGACACCATCAGAGTCAGGCAGAAGATCTGCTGTTAACCCTCTCATGGGCTTCCCTCATGAGGTTCCTCTGAGTCAAGAGACAAGACCACGTACACCAGCAGCTGCTGTCGGGGGAATTCAATGTCACTGCTTTGCGCTTAGCTGCGCACTTTGAACTCCATCCTGAGAGCTCCAGAGAAGAGGTAGAGAAGGCAGATCTAAGCTGTGACTACATAACTGCTCCTCCAAATTTATTAATTCCCTCATTCACAGCAACTTCACTGCACGTCTCTTGTGTGCCAAGCACTGTACTCCGGGCTAGCCGGGGTCTCATGTGGTGATTCAAACACAGTACCTGGCGGGGGGGAAGGTAGCAGTCTGGTAGTAAGGGGAGACCCAACCCAGCAGTGAGGATGCAGTATAATTAGCATAAGGACTGGCCTTATGAAAAACTTTAATGGGATACAAATGCGTACGGGACAAAGTTCAAACTTCTGAGTTCCCTGCTTAAGACTTGCCTACACCTTCTTCTCTAAACTTCTTTCTTTTTCTTTTTTTTTTTAACATTTTAATTGGAGTATAATTGCTTTACAATGGTGTGCTAGGTTTTGCTGTATCACAGAGTGAATCAGCTATACGTATATATATATCCCCATATCTCCTCCCTCCTGTGTCTCCCTCCCACCCTCCCTATCCCACCCCTCTAGGTGGTCACAAAGCACCAAGCTGATCTCCCTGTGCTATGCAGCTGCTTCCCACTAGCTAGCTATTTTACATTTGGTAGTGTATATATGTCCATGCCACTCTCTCACTTTGTCCCAGCTTACCCTTCCCGCTCCCTGTACCCTCAAGTCCATTCTCTATGTCTGCATCTTTATACCTGTCCTGCCCCTAGGTTCTTCAGAACCATTGCTTTTTTTGGTTTTTATTTTTAGATTCCATATATATGTGTTAGCATACGGTATTTGTTTTTCTCTTTCTGACTTACTTTACTCTCTATGACAGTCTCTAGGTACATCCACCTCACTACAAATAACTCAGTTTCGTTTCTTTTTATGGCTGAGTAATATTCCATTGTATATTTGTGCCACATCTTCTTTATCCATCTGTGAATGGACACTTAGGTTGCTTTCATGTCCTGACTATTGTAAATAGAGCTGCAATGAACATTGTGGTACACGACTCTTTTTGAATTATGGTTTTCTCAGGGTATATACCCAGTAGTAGGATTGCTGGATCATATGGTGGTTCTACTTTTAGTTTTTTGAGGAACCTCCATACTGTTCTCCATAGTGGTGGTATCAATTTACATTCCCACCAACAGTGCAAGAGGTTTCCCTTTTCTCCACATGCTCTCCAGCATTTACTGTTTGTAGACTTTTTGATGATGGCCATTCTGACTGGTGTGAGGTGATACCTCATTGTAGCTTTGATTTTCATTTCTCTAATGATTAGTGATGTTGAGCATCCTTTCATGTGTTTACTGGCAATTTGTATATCGTCTTTGGAGAAATGTCTATTTAGGTCTTCTGCCCATTTGTGGATTGGGTTTTTTCTTTTTTTGATATTGAGCTGCATGAGCTGCTTGTATATTTTGGAGATTAATCCTTCGTCAGTTGCTTCATTTGCAAACATTTTCTCCCATTCTGACGGTTGCCTTTTTGTCTCATTTATGCTGTGCAAAACATTTTAAGTTTCATTATGTTCCATTTGTTTATTTTTGTTTTTCTTTTCATTTCTCTACGAGGTGGGTCAAAAAGGATCTTGCTGTGATTTATGCCATAGAGTGTTCTGCCTATGTTTTCCTCTAAGAGTTTTATAATATCTGGCCTTACATTTACGTCTTTAATCCATTTTGAGTTTATCTTTGTGTATAGTGTTAGGGAGTGTTCTAATTTCATTCTTTTACATGTAGCTGTCCAGTTTTCCCAGAAACAATTATTGAAGAGGCTGTCTTTTCTCCATTGTATATTCTTGTCTCCTTTATCAAAGATAAAGTGATCACAGGTGCATGGCTTTATCTCTGGGCTTTCTATACTGTTCCATTGATCTATGTTTCTGTTTTTGCGCCAGTAGCATACTGTCTGGATTACTGTAGCTTTGTAGTATAGTCTGAAGTCCGGGAGCCTGATTCCTCCAGCTCTGTTTTTCTTTCTCAAGATTGCTTTAGCTATTCGGGATCTTTTGTGTTTCCATACAAATTGTGAAATTTTTTGTTCTAGTTCTGTGAAAAATGCCATTGGTTGTTTGATAGGAATTGCATTGAATCTGTAGATTGCTTTGGGGGGTATAGTCATTTTCACAATGTTGACTCTTCCAATCCAAGAACATGGTATATCTCTCCACCTATTTGTATCATCTTTAATTTCTGTCATCAGTGTCTCATACTTTTCTGCATACAGGTCTTTCTCTCCCTAGGTAGGTTTATTCCTAGGTAATTTAATTCTTTTTGTTGCAGTGGTAAATGGGAGTGTTTCCTTAATTTCTCTTTTAAATTCTTCATCATTAGTGTATAGGAATTCAGGAGATTTCTGTGCATTAATTTTGTATCTTGCAACTTTACCAAATTCACTGATGAGCTCTAGTAGTTTTCTGGTAGCATCTTTAGGATTCTCTACGCATAGTTTCATGTCATCTGCAAATAGTGACAGTTTTACTTCTTCTTTTCTGATTTGAACTCCTTTTATTTCTTTTTCTTTTCTGACTGCTGTGGCTAAAACTTCCAAAACTATGTTGAATAATAGTGATGAGACTGGGCAATCTTGTCTTGTTCCTGGTCTTAGAGGAAATGCTTTCAGTTTTCACCATTGAGAACAATATTGGCTGGGGGTTTGTCATATATGGCCTTTATTATGTTGAGGTAAGTTCCCTCTATGCCCACTTTCTGGAGGGTTTTTATCATAAATAGGTGTTGAATTTTGTCGAAAGCTCTTTCTGCATCTATTGAGATAATCATATGGTTTTTCTTCTTCAATTTGTTAATATGTTGTACCACATTGATTGATTTGCATATACTGAAGAATCCTTGCATTCCTGGGATAAACCCCACTTGATCATGTGTATGACCTTTTAAATGTGCTGTTGGATTCTGTTTGCTAGTATTTTGTTGAGGATTTTTGCATTTATATTCATCAGTGATACTGGCCTATAGTTTTGTTTTTTTGTGACATCTTTGTCTGGTTTTGGTATCAGGGTGATGGCGGCCTCGTAGAATGAGTTTGGGAGTGTTCCTCCCTCTGCTATATTTTGGAAGATTTTGAGAAGGAAAAGTGTTAGCTCTTCTCTAAATGTTTGATAGAATTCACCTGTGAAGCCATCTGGTCCTGGGCTTTTGTTTGTTGGAAGATTTTTAATCACAGTTTCAATTTAGTGCTTGTGATTGGTCTGTTTATAGTTTCTATTTCTTCCTGGTTCAGTCTCAAAAGGTTGTGCTTTTCTAAGAATTTGTCCATTTCTTTCAGGTTGTCCATTTTATAGGCATATAGTTGTTTGTAGCAATCTCTCATGATCCTTTGTATTTCTGCAGTGTCAGTTGTTACTTCTCCTTCATTTCTAATTCTGTTGATCTGAGTCTTTTCCCTTTTTTTCTTGATGACTCTGGTTAATGGTTTATCACTTTTGTTTATCTTCTCAAAGAACCAGCTTTTAGATTTTGTGATCTTTGCGATTTTTTCCTTCATTTCCTCTTCATTTATTTCTGATCTGATCTGATCTTTATGATTTCTTTCCTTCTGCTAACTTTGGGTTTCTTTTGTTCTTCTTTCTCTAATTGCTTTAGGTGTAGGGTTAGGTTGTTTATTTGAGACGTTTCTTGTTTCTTGAGGTAGGATTGTATTGCTACAAACTTTCCTCTTAGAACTGTTTTTCTGCATCCCACAGGTTTTGGGTGGTCGTATTTTCATTATCATTTGTTTCTAGGTATTTTTAAATTTGCTCTTTGATTTCTGCAGTGATCTCTTGGTTATTTAGTAGTGTATTGTTTAGCCTCCATGTGTTTGCATTTTTTACAGTGTTTTTCTTGTAATTGATATCTAGTACAGTGTTGTGGTCAGAAAAGATACTTGATACGATTTCAATTTTCTTAAATTTAGCAAGGCTTGATTTGTGACCCAAGATATGATCTATCCTGGAAAATGTTCCATAAGCGCTTGAGAAGAAAGTGTATTGTGTTGTTTTTGGATGGAATGTCCTATAAATATCAATTAAGTCCATCTTGTTTAATGTGTCATTTAAAGCTTGTGTTTCCTTATTTATTTTCATTTTGGATGATCTGTCCATTGGTGAAAGTGGGGTGTTAAAGTCCCCTACTATTATTGTGTTACTGTCAATTTCCCCTTTTATGGCTGTTAGCATTTGCCTTATGTATTGAGTTGCTACTATGTTGGGTGCATAAATATTTACAATTGTTATATCTTCTTCTTGGATCGATCCCATGATTATTATGTAGTGTCCTTCTTTGTCTTTTGTAATAGTCTTTATTTTAAAGTCTATTCTGTCTGATATGAGAATTGCTCCTCCAGCTTTCTTTTGATTTCCATTTGCATGGAATATCTTTTTCCATCCTGTCACTTTCAGTCTGTATGTGTTCCTAGGTCTGAAGTGGGTCTCTTGTAGACAGCATATATACAGGTCTTATTTTTGTATCCATTCAGCCAGTCTGTGTCTTTTAGTTGGAGCATTTAATCCATTTACATTTAAGGTAATTATCGATATGTATGTTCCTCTTACCATTTTCTTAATTGTTTGGGGTTTGTTATTGTATGTGTTTTCCTTCTCTTGTGTTTCCCACTTAGAGAAGTTCCTTTAGCATTTGTTGTAGAGCTGGTTTGGTGGTACTGAATTCTCATAGCTTTTGCTTGTCTGTAAAGGTTTTAATTTCTACGTCAAATCTGAATGAGATCCTTGTTGGGTAGAGTAATCTTGGTTTTAGGTTTTTCCCTCTCATCACTTTAAATATGTCCTGCAACTTCCTTCTGGCTTGCAGAGTTTCTGCTGAAAGATCAGCTGTTAACCTTATGGAGATCCCCTTGTATGTTATTTGTTGCTTTTCCCTTGCTGCTTTTAATATTTTTTCTTTGTATTTAATTTTTGATAGTTTGTTTAATATGCGTGTTGGCATGTTTCTCCTTGGAATCATCCTGTATGGGGCTCTCTGTGCTTCCTGGACTTGATGGACTACATCCTTTCCCATATTAGGGAAGTTTTCAAGTATAATCTCTTTAAATATTTTCTCAGTCCCTTTCTTTTTCTCTTCTTCTTCTGGGACCCCTATAATTCGAATGTTGGTGCATTTAATGTTGTCACAGAGGTCTCTGAGACTGTGCTCAATTCTTTTCATTCAAGACCCTGTCAGCCACGTGGCTGCTAGTGTTGGAGGGTCTCCTGCAGAGGCAGGGGTGGCTGTGGCTCACCACAGGGACAAGAACACTGGCAGAACTTCACATGGGATGACATCATATTTTCTTCTGTCCTGGTCAGGGGACAAAGATTTACTGCCCCACAAATACTGGGCTTTTCTGACGCTGCTTTTGCTTATAAACTCTCAGCTCCTTGGAATGTGACAGAGCTAACTCTGTCCTCTTTCCTCCACCATGAATTCAGATTCACTCTTGCCATTCAAATACTGACTGAAATGTGTGAGCACGAGCACTGCAGTCAGCAGGAAGACACAGGCCCTGCCCTCGGGCAACCAATAATCTGGACTGGGCTGGGGAGGAGCTGGGGAGACATCCAGTAAGTAAATTAATAATTTTTAAACACTACGTGCCATGGAAGAAACAAACAGGATGCTAAGATGAAGGGGATTTGGGGGTGGGGCCCATGCTCAGCCATTCAGAATGGCTGGGGGAGCGTCCCCTGAGGGGATGACAGTTAATTGAACTTGGGAATGAGTCAGCCAGGCTAGGAGTCCGGGGAAGAACAGCATGAACTAAGACCATGAAGCCGGAGCATTCCAGACACAGATGATGGACAGAAAGAAGGCCCCTGTGGCGGCAGGCCAGCCAGCGAGGTGGCGTGGTCCCTGGGGGGCTGGAGACGTGGGGGGGGGGGCAATTCCCTGCAGTGCTCTGTACCCCAAGGGAGAAAGTGTGGAGACATACAACAGGGGCCTTTGAACAATTTTAAGTGTGAAGATAAAATGATCTGACTTCCCTTATAAAGAGATCACGTTGGCTGCCAGGTGGAGGATTGCTTTCTTGAAGGGGGCACCAAAGGTAGTAGGAGGACCCCTAGGAGCCCTGGCAGAGGCCATGGCTGAGGCCACAGCACACGTGAGAGAAGGCAGTGGTTTGGACCAAGGGTGGGGCCATGAAGAGAGAAATACATGAAAAGAATCGGCAAGTTTTAGAGTCGACATGAGCAGAAGTCAGTAATGGACTAGATGTGGGGATAGATGGAGGAACCAAGACAGGCTCCATGTTTGGGCTTGAGCAAAGGATGTCCTGCTTACTGAAATGGGATGGAATGAATGAGAAGTTAACTGCTGGGGGGTGGGCATGTCAAGGTTGAGATGCCTGTGACAGTCAGGAGGACACACCGTGTAGGACATAGGGCTGGGAGCTGAGAGGTCTGGGCTGGAAGTAGACACCTAGGGGTGAGCAGCGTTGGAACATTACGGTTCAGGACTGGATGAGGTCCCTGGGGAAACGCTGATATTTAATATAGGGCACAGAAGGAGAGCCAGAAAGCAGGGAGAAGCCAAAAGAGACAGCCGTCATAGAAATCAAAAGAACACAGTGTGTTAAGAAGGAAATGCTTTCAAAGATGCTGCCGGGAGTTTGAGACTGGAACCAAAAACATGTCCATCCATGTCTCGAGCTGGGGCTCCCATTCTACGTATCCGTAAAGCCTTCCCAAACCCGTCCTAACGATCACTGGATCTGCTCAACACTGGCTGTTGTGACTGTGTCCCTACCATCCATTCGGCAATAAATCACGGAGAGCTGTAAGAGCTCTTTGTAGTCTGAAATCGTGATTTAAACATGCCAAAGGAATTGGAACTTTTCATACAGTTGTCTCTTCTTTCTGAATAGTGATAGCTCATTCTTCTTTCTGACCCCACTGTGATCAGTAAATATTTGGCACTCGGTATATATTTTCCTAAAGACTCCAGGGAGAGCAGGTCTGTGCACGCACTCACACACATGCTCACGGTGCGGCAAGAAGGACGTTTGCTCTGCAAAGCAAAAAGCAATTGCATTATGAGAGGACTTGCTGTTTTACCAGTGCTGATGGGTTTGTACTTGCCTCTAGCCATGGTCTTGCAGGATCAGCTAGACTGGGGTTCTTTCGGTCACAGTCCTTGATAATTTGTTAAAAAGCACAGATCCTCTCCCCAACCCATAACAAAGCACGTACACGCTGCTCTTAAAAATCGTGAATCCTCTCCCTCACCTCTAACAAATCCCTAACAAGCAACTATGTTGTGTCCAAGTGGACACAAAATGTCAGAAAGTTCATGGATTCCCCCTCAAACCCATCCAGAGCCCTGGAGTCTGAATTCCAGGAATAAAAAGGTTCCTCGGGAACACAGTGAACTTGACCCTAGAACTCCATTGCCTGCGCAGCTGATGGTCAGTAAGCATCTGTCCTCCTGAGCAGTACTTCTGAAGGGTACCCAGCTCCACGCTCACATCCAAATGCAACACGTACTTTCAGTATTTATTTTTTCACTGGTTCATTCAGCACGTTTATTAAGTGCCTAGTAAGTACTAGGCCAAGGACGAGCAACGGGAGACTCCCAGGAGGGAGGTCTGGGGCTGAGGTCACACCTGGCCGTTTCGCTGGCTGAGGGCCAAGGTGATTCTAATGATGCCTCCATGGAGAACACTGACGTTCCAGGGTGGACCCAGGGACTTGATGGGATGCCCACGCTGAAAGCAAACCGACACGCAGACAACATATGTGGGGTTAGATCAGGTGAGGTGGAGTCAGCTGCTGCTCACATTGGATGCCTTCTGATTGGCAGGTCAGTGCCTGAAATACTCCAGCATCCTCTTTCCCTTCTCTAAGTCTCAAATCCTGGAGAACCAAAATGGAATAACACGTAATCTCTGACCACGAGGGGAATCAATCTTCCAGGGAGTTGTGAGTAGGCTGCAATGCCAGCCAGCCTTAACTACAGTCCTTCAACAGAGGGGCAAGCAATCAAAGGAACCAACAAGTAAATCAGATTCCAGGGGATGCAAGAACCTAGGATGCTCCACGGAAAAGTTCAAAATTTGACTGAGATGCTGAAAGATAAGCAGAAGTGCCACAGGAGGAGAACGAGGGGAGGCAGTCAGGAGGAAAGAAGCGGATAAGCAGAAGCAGGTGTGAAAAACCAGAAGGTTCATGGAGAAAAGGAAAACTCCATACACATGGCTCATTCAGTTCCAGGAGAGGATCATGGGAGATGCAGTAACAAGTATCAGCTGGGATGGTACCATGTATGGCCTTGAACACTGATAGCAAACAGGGCCCCTCAATTCTCCCTCTCTCCACCCATGTGAACTGTCTCAGGGGAGAGTGATTCACTGAGCCCCACTCTCCAGGTGGGGGATCTTGAGGTATTTTCAACTCTCCATCCGTCAGCGCCCCAGTGGGCTGATGAGTCCAGACTGTTCTCCTTTACTATGTGCCCGACAACCCTGCACACGCTGCACTGAGGCAGACGTTTGGTCCTCATTTCATTCTTTTCTAGAATTAGCTGCTGATAGGACTGCTCACTTCTAGTAGAGGAGACAGAGGATCTTTTATATTTTGTTCTCTTCTAATACCTTATACATACTAAATGTTTTTTTTCAAAAGCTTGTTGGTGTGTTACTGTCGTGACCAGGAGTTTGGAGTTGATTCACTAAGCAATCGTGAGGCATATAAAGTTACTGGGGTACAATGAAAATACTGGGACATACATCCCTGTGCATTTGGGAGTATTACTGACTGAGAAACTTCCCTAAACAGGCTTGACATGCAGTGTCTGAATTTTGATAGATATTCCCAAGTTGTCTACATGAGAGGTTGCAAAATTGTGTGTCCCCATCAACGGTTTGTGCACACAAATTTCACCACATCACCCCTTAACACTGGATTTGCACCAACTTAAACGTTCTGAAGAGTCCGTTTTATTTCATTTCTTAATCCTTGCTAAGGTCAGGTAGCTATCTTTTCATCTGCTTACGCCATTCAGATTTTTTTTTCCTATGAATCAACTCCTTTTATTCTTCACCCATTTTTCCTAATGGAGTGTTGTCTACTTATCAATCTGTATCAAGTGTGTTGTAACTACAGCCACCATCCAGTTGACTGCTACAAATGTTGAAAATAATTTCCCCACGTCTTCTGTTTGTATTTAGACTTTTCTTTGTGGCATTTTCTATCATTCAGAAGTTTAAATTCTTATATAACCAAATCCATCAATCTTTTTTAAATGACTTCTGGGTTTTATGTCAAGATATATTACAAAAGCATCTTCCTTATTTTTCTTATAGTGTTGCTATAGTTTAATTTTTGTGTTTAGTTCATGAACCTATTTGGCATTTATTTTTGTATGATGTGGAGGGGGTCTTATATGGCATATTCTTGTAATAAAATGCTGGGTTTGCTAGCATTTATTAAATTTTATCCATGTATAGTCATAAGAGCACTTGCACTATAAATTTCTACCTTGTAAAATTTTGGAAGCACATGCATCTAGTTGTTCATAGCAGTTACCTCTGAAAAGTGAATTTGGGAAGCAAAGACATTCTATTTTGAATACTTCTGTGCTTAAAGTATCCTTTCAGAGAACAATACTGCATTTATAATTTGATAAAATAAAAATCTGGATAGCTATTGAGGAAAAGTGTAATTACCGGTCCCAGATTTTAGGAAGATGTCTCAGATAGAATGAAACAGCTGAGCAGGAGGTAAGGCACGAGAAGGGCTGGGGCTACAACACAGCTGGGGACAAGAGGAAGGAAGGCTAGTTTGAGAAGGCTGAAGATGGGGACGACAAAGAACTGAGGCCAGAAGGTTGCTTTAGTGCCGTCATTGCCGTAACTTCCGGCAAAAGATGACATTGACAGCATTTTCCAATCATTAATGATCTGGTATATCTTTCTTAAGAGGTAAAGAGAGAACTTGAGAATAACATGAACCTACAGCATGTTCACTTACAGCATTTACAACATTCCTTCTGTTTTTTCTCCTCTCCTTCAAAAAACCATACAAGTGTGCTCCTCAAGAAACACCCATATCATTTATTACTAAGCTTTTTTCCAACTATGATAACGTATCTTGCCTTCCAGTTTTGACCTACAGTCAAATGTGTTTCCGTGACTACACTGTTTCTAAGGTCTTGGTTTCCCTTTGGGCAACGGTTTTATTTCCTTAGCATGTCTGTCCCAGGGGTCCATACTCCCACATGTCTGTGGTCCTCCAGGGAGGGGACTGGTCTGGTTCACCAGCAGCCCTGCACCAGGAGGAAGCTGGGTCTCCTGCAGACTCAGGTACAGGCTGGGAGAGCCCCACGGTGCAGTGTGTTTTAGCCAAAGAGGAGCTCCCTGCACAGACACCATCTAAGGCCCACCTTGGGGAATCTGGAATACCTTCCTTCCTACTTCTAGAAAACATGGAGAAAAGAAGAGAAAGATTCAACAGTCAGAAACTTATACTTAATCACTTAAGCCTGATTCACACATTTGGCATTTTCCCTTTGGTGCCTAGAAAAAACAACCGACCTGCTCTTCTTACCTATATCTTGAGTTTTAAAATGTTGATTTACAAGACATTCACACATCCCCTTTGTAGCAGCATTTAGATCAGTGTTCAGCTAGGAGGGACATTGTGGCTGCTGAAATCAGAGAGACTGATGGGTTCTGCTTTTCCTATTGTTTTCACATTAAAGTTACTTATTCCATGAATATTATGCTCCATGGGATCAGAAAGAAAGGATCTCACCTTTATTTTCTGTCCGTCTAGATATCAACATGTGGCTTTCAGGAGAGGTGGACTGATTTCTTGGTACTTAATGTTGATTTCAAAGACTGTATCTTTTCTAGTAAAATATTCTGTTATCCTGAGGTAAGAACCCACAAAACAGAACTAAAAAATGGTCATGGGGCCAAAAATATTAACTAAAAGATTCTGATCACTGAGGAAAAAATATGAACTTGTTTGATTTGATTATAAAAAACAACTCTACAAAAGAGAGTCATGAATTTTCATGATTCTTTTACAACGAAGCAGCCAAGGAAAGCATCATAACTTAATGTGAAAATCAACTTTTTTTCTTTTCTCTTACTTTGTTTAGCTTTTGATGAACAACAATTTTTTTTTTTTTTTTTTTGCATTTCAATACCAATTTTTAAAAGGTACAAGGAAACATAGCTGTGAGGCTAGTTGGGTCAGGGAAAGGGTTCACCAATGGTGACTGTCTGACAGCAAATCTACTCCGGCTTTGTCAGTAGCTCTGAAAGGTATTCAGGTAGAGGTCCCATAGGAAGAATGGCTGCGGATTTTAGAAACCAAACAACATATAATTTTGTTGAATTTGCATTCACATAAATGCT